>NW_028141172.1:6501038-6943591 GCF_030444845.1 Prenolepis imparis | reverse complement strand
AAGCAGTGGTATCAACGCAGAGTACTAATCGCCTTATCTCTTTGGTCAATGAACGAATAGCTGCGTACCTAAAGCTGTATTATATATGTTAAAAATGTAAACTTAAAAATGAAATTTTTCATCTTCAGAAATAATAAAGGATCTTTGTATTCGGAATGCCACTAATATATTTATGTATAACGGGAAATAATTTTCGATTCTGATTAGCTCTTACAAATAATTGCATAATCGCTTTGTAAAGTGTCGACGACAATTGGTACCCGGATGTAAACATACGTTGATGTTGATATATATATATATATATATATATATGTATATACGCGTACATTTAAGTATTATATGATATATACACATTTATATGTATATATACATATGTATGTTATGTATTTATGTATAATATTCCTGTCATATATATTATTAAATTATTTTTTCAGATTCCATGGAAGAAATATTTGGAAGCGAAGAAATAGATTGTAATCGAAATTTAACATTATATATTATTATAATTTTAAATAACGCTTATAAAATTTGTAAAAATGTTACTTGTGCTCTGTCGTAATGTAATAGGATACAGATAAAAGTATTATTCTCTCTTAAATATGTATAACCGTGCGATGTGCTAAACTCTGTTTTAGTTTTGCTATAATATTACTATAGCACTATATTTTTGCGATCATATATATTATATTTACATTTTTCTTTTTTATAGTCCAGCAATAACAGAATCGATGGATATTTGATTTCTCTTTCACTTGAAATGCACTATATACAATATATATATAAGTGTCTATTTTTTTATATTTTTATAAATGTTTTAATGATGTAAGCGATGACGTAATATTTGTATAATTATAAATAAATAAATAATTCTTTTCATTAAAATCAAGTATATTTTGTTCATGTATAAATGTGTTTGTATTCGTGTGTATATGTGCATATTAATTATGATTCTGATAGAACGGTTATATTCAGTCTAGAATCAAGAATCATGCAGATTTATGAGAGGATGGTTTTAGATTTGAGAATTGTAGAAAAAAATCTCAAGTCAAGATAAATAAAGAAAACAAAATTATTTCATATTTAGCTCAACTACCAGCGTATAAATTACACACGACACACAAATTAACATTACCGTAATAATATTAATTTATTTTGTCAATAATGTTAGTTTTTTTACTCTATTGCTCTATATAATCAACTCTATAAAATAATAATACTTATGTAGGATGGAGACCAAGTCAAAAAGTGGCCCTAGATTTGTACAGAAAAATCTTAGACGACGAAAATATACAAAAAATTAAAGTCACATCCGATTTAATTTGTCGCACACAAAGATTCGGCGACAATATACGCATGCGCCACATAATATAAATATAATATAAAAGCGACCGCTACATGATATCTAAACAAAAATAAACGAGAGAAGTTCGCCACGATTTTGATATTGTATAGTCAAAAATGGAGCTGGAAATTTGACAGGAACTAGTTGGTGAGTCGAAAGATCTTTTACAAAATCAAACAATTTTGGTTCCGATTTCACAAACAGATAATTATGATATGCAGTGTTAATATTTTCTTTGTGTAATATTATTTTTTTTATTTTTAAATTTAAATAGATAACTGAATTTAATTAATAATTTATATCAGATAAAAGTTTGATTAAAGTTTGAATTTGTATAAATTTAAATGTGTAAAAGTTAAAAGGGTTTTTTTATATAAACATATTTTTGACAAATATTCAAAATCTATACAAATTTTAAAACCAAGTTTTAAAAGAATTTAATATGATATGCATGATAAGTCTCTCAATAAACACAAATGTATTATTATATCACATCTGTTTACTAAAGTCTGAATTCTTTTCACAAAATATTTGAATCGTTTTGTATATAATATAGACCTAATATTTAAAAAATAATAATTTACATTCTAAGAATTCATGTATTTATATACATATATAGCCGATACTAGACAAATTATATTGATATTATTCGAGAGATTAATTAATTCGGAGCATGTTCTAATTACTTACTAAAATAAAATAGTTTTTTTAGTAAATAAATATATTATATTTATCTTTGTAAATAATATAATAAAAATATATTTTTTTACCAAATTGCAGGAAGTATTATTAAAAATAAAAAGTCTGTTTAAACAAATAAAAATGGATATATACGATCAAGCTATACTTTCTATCGATGACGACCTACGATAATTTCTTATGCTTTGATATGGCCAAACATCAATTGGAATTGTATCTAAAGAATCGTGAAAAATATAAGTAAGTTTTCTTTTTTAATCGTTATATTTTTGTGTAGACACTTTTTTAAACATTATGCGCGCATATTTAATACATTACTCGAAAAAAAGAGTAATATGTATAATTAAATATATAAATACATGTTTAAAATTATATATAAAATATTTCCATAAATGTCTCTTTTTACTTGTTCAGTTTCTGTTGGTTTTATTTTGTATATATAAGAAAAATAATATGTATAATTTAAAAAAAAAAGAGAATAATTTTTGCATTGTTTTTTAAGATAAAATAAAACTCGAAGAAATTCAAAGAGAGATTGCCTATATGTAATCATATTTATGTTCACACATCATTCTATATCAGCAATTTATTTTTAGATTTCTTTAAATTTTATTCTTTCTAAAAGAAATAATATATAAATTATACTAGTTTACAAAAAGAAATTTTTTTATTATTTAACTACTTTATCGAAATTTAGCATCTACATACTAAGAGACAATAATATCAGCGTCCTCTAATTTTAGTTATATGTTCTCTTTAGTCAATTAATAAAACAAAAAAATATAAAACAACAAAATTCAAATCGGGAAAAAATTTATGATTTGACAGTCTATATTTTCGAAAAAAACACGAGTTTTCTTTCTTTTAATCTTTCAAAAATTTACCCAATCATACCTTTTAATAATTTAAAAAATTAATTTATTTTATGCGTTTTTGAATTTTTAACAGAAGTTTTGCTCGTAAGGTTATATCGTGCACGAAATATAATACTAATCTTAACTCAAATCGACAAAAGATTGGGTCGCGTAGAAAGGAAAAAAGTTTCTATAATTATATATCATTTGCAATAACTACAGATCACTTATATCAATCGTTTCAAAATGTATGTCCGACTCATGTACCTCTCAATTCATTTTATACGACCGTCTAACTTAGGGAGGGGGACCGGATTCGGCAAATTTATTAAAAGCTCCGACAAAGAGGATATTTCGACGCGATTTATCATAGATCAGCCAGACGAACGGATAATTGCAATTCACGTCGACTTGCGTGATGCTCGGAGAGGACTCTTGTCCGGTATATATCAAGGTGGTCGCACTCGCGACGGTGTTCTCTTCCGTGACATTGATATAAGCACGATGCACGGCATTGCCGAGGTGCATTAAAAACGGACTGAAAAGAGGACATTGTTTTATTTTGTGAATCACGCCGAATGATATTAATTCCTCGAGACCTAGAGCTAGCAGCAGCTCACGGATTTTCAGATTTCTCTCCACTCGAAAAGTCGGCCACTTCGAGAAATTTGTATCTTCTTTCGATGTCGCATCATGATCTAGCAGATCGCGCAATTTGCACATTCCATCCTCGGTCGACAATTGTTTGATCATATTGGAAATGTCAGTGTCGGTAGCATCTTCCTTAATTTTGCAGTAACCTGAGTCTGTTGAAGCAGGTAACATGATGAACAACGATGTGTTACCATTTTCGTAGGGAAACTCGCTCATATGCATTCTTAATTCCTCACAAAAGACTAAAAAAGAGAGAGAGAGAGAGAGAATATAGAAAAAAAGTGATCAAAACTGATGAATCAATGAAGTCGAAAATACATTCGAATGATTGCGTATAAAATATGGAGCTTTGTTGAAAATTTTGGGTGTACTTCCGAAAAGCCCATACCTCCGATTGTTTTGAAATTTCGTATACTATTGTATTTTGACGCGCTGATTACGAATATGACAATGAAAATTGGCGACAAGGTCATCTCCAAGGTCAAAATAAAGGAAAAATGGCTTTTTTGTACATTTTATTTCATTACCTTAATAAATATTGATTCTAGTAGAAAAAGTTTCAAATAAAAGTTGTACTTCTATTAAAAACGTAACTTTTATGTTCTATACGCTATTGATGTAAAAGCAGTACTTTACGATAAAAACGCAAATTAACATTTTGAGTGTTCTATCGACTGGGACATTTATGTTTCTACAATTCTACATGGGTTTGCAACTTTCCACGCGAAGCGAGGTTCAACCCGGACCTATGTGTCTAGTTTTTTCGGTAGCGGAGCCCCCCAGGGGGGCGGAACCCACTGTGTCCACGCATACACTTTTCCATGCAAAGCGAGGTTCCACATGGGTTTGCAACTTTCCACGAGAATTGTAGAAACATAAGTGTCCCAGTCGATAGAACACTTGAAATGTTAATTTGCGTTTTTATCGTAAAGTACTGTTTTTACATCAATAGCGTATAGAACATAAAAGTTGCGTTTTTAATAGAAGTACAACTTTTATTTGAAACTTTTTTTACTAGAATCAATATTTATTAAGGTAATAAAATAAAATGTACAAAAAAGCCATTTTTCCTTCATTTTGACCTTGAAGATGACCTTGACAATTTTCATTATCATATTCGTAATCAGCGCGACAAAATACAATAGTATACAAAATTTCAAAACAATCGAAGGTATGGGCTTTTCGGAAGTTTATCCCAATTTTTATTATTCTAAAATTTATATCTTCTGTCAATGCATAATTATTAATTTTATTATTAAAATCCAGGTACCAACTGCGTGTTTTTTATTCGGTGACATTTCTTTAGCAGCTGCTGCGAATATTCTTTTCCGTTATATTTTAGAAAGTTATTTTTAAATACAAAGTTATTTGTATTTTGTTTAGTATGGAGAAAAGTTTCGACATGTTTAACTTTTAAAGTTGCTTTGAGTATTTAAATTCCCGTTTATAGAAGGTTTAAAGCGCTGAATGCTTTAGAAAAAATATGTTTACAAAATTTCTTTCGTTAAATAGCTTTCAATTAGTTTCGTTAAATATAATACAATTAATTAAAAAATGAAATTATAAAAAGCTTATTATGTTAGGTAAAAATAGATGAAATCAAAAGATGATATCTTATAACATATATCAATGAAAGGGAAATTGTCTCTGTATCTTTTATGTAACTAGCCTGTGTCCAAGATCGATAGGAAAGAAAAAGATAAAAACTAACAATTGTTCTCAAATGATTGTTAATAAAAACGTCAAGCAAAGCTTGCAATCCCTTTTCCAATCAAAAAAACCATGACAACTTCGATATCAACGCATATGCATTGCGAACAATTGGTAGCCACTAATTTTCTTTTCGCCATCGATTTTGGATACAGGCTCGATGATCAATTCTCTTTCCATTTATAAATGGTCTAAAGATTATTTGCTCACATTCTCTACGCTTTCGTTTGTCAGGAATTGTCGATACACTTGGTGCGTCAGATTGGCAGGCCGTTGAAATTTGGAATCTTTGATCATTAAAACGGAGCGCGATCATCAAAATAAATTCCATATTTTTTCTGATTACGCTTAATTTCACAGGATGAATCATGTGATCCTTTAACTTATCTTTTATTATTATATTTATCTTATTCATTGTCCTGATAGGACATATGTTGTCGATATAATTGAAGTAATCGAATATATCGTAACAACCAGGATAACGCGATGTACATATATGTAAGGAATCACACCAAAGATTAATATAATCGTCGTAAACGGGGAGAACCGCAGATCCATTCTGAAAATATCAAAGAAAATGTAAGATTTTCATTTATTTCTAAATAAAAGGCTTCTGTCATTTTTAAATCGCTTTATTCAAATTTTTATTCTAGCAGACAAAATTGTTTAAGTATGCGTGTTATACTTTTAAATCTAAAATTAACTCCAAAATTGCGCCAAATTACTTTATTTAAATTTAAAAAAATTTAAATAAAAAAGTGTCAAAATTATAACAATGTTTCGATAAGTAAACTTTTTGAATTTTATTAAAGGCTCTATTATTAAAATATCAAACAGTGACAAATGTAAGATGTGTCCAAGCTTCAAATATTTTAATTTTAATTAAAAATATATTTTCTTTTTTGTAGCCGTTATTACCGCTAATTAATCTTTCTGAGTGGCAAAGTTTTTGTTGGATAATTGTTTTTACATTTCAATAGATAAAAAGTCTGCAATACAAATTTTGACACTTTTCTTATTGTTTCCATTATTTAGTGCAAAAATGCGTTATAATTATTTACTTGTGACTCGTTCTGGTTGTTAAATCGTTGCATAACTCGTTGCTGATTGTTTAAGCCGAATATGTAGTATCGCAAATCAAATTTGAAGACATTTTTTAAATAAAGGATATCCTTTAGCTGCTTCTCGATGTTACCATGGAATGTTAAATAAATCATCGTAAGTCCCTCATATATGCAATACGGACTAAAGGCAAAATTTTTCTTCGGCTTAATTTGCATAACATTATGTAGACAATTGATCGCGAACTTAAAACGCGCCTCCGTCAATTTTTCCTCTGGCGAATAGAAAATACGAGTAAGAAAACAAAATGAAGCAAAATATAGGAGAAAGAAATATTCCAATTAAAAAGTTACAATAAATTATAATTGCAATTAATAAATTGATCCTAACAATTAATAATATATATAATAAAAAATATGTTAAATGTATATTGTATTGAAAATTATTCGAAAATTATTTTGTATGTTGAAGATATTTTTTCATTACAACTAAAATTTAATTCTAGAATCGAAATGCAATACAATAAACTATATATATATATATATATATATATATATATATATATATAGTTTATTGTATTGCATTTCGATTCTAGAATTAAATTTTAGTTGTAATGAAAAAATATCTTCAACATACAAAATAATTTTCGAATAATTTTCAATATATATATATATATATATATATATATATATATAATAACAATCTGAAGAGGAAAAGAAAAAGATTCGCGAATGTATTCTCATCTATGTTTACTAACATGATTATACATATATTCAAACTTTGTTTAATATGTAACAAATTTGAAAAACGGTATTTTATTTATAATACCAGTAAATAGAATAATCACAAAATTCTCAAATTCGATGAATAATTATATAATATTATGAATAATGATATAAATTAATAATGATATTTATTAATAATGACAATGAAGAAATTACCCATTTTACAATAATTCTATTTATATTTTACTCAAGTATACTTTCTGTCGTCTACGCTGACGAAGTCACACCTTAAAATTAAACTTATTTTGTGTATATTTAAAACGCGAAACAATTCGTTAAAATATAGTTAATGCTGATTTCGAACAGATTTCGAGAAAAAATTACTGGAATTTAAAGTATTAAAATCTAATAAATGGCAAGATTCTTCAAGTCAAGGCCACTAAATTACATCGATCTATATAAATACATTTGACATTAATATATAAAATTATTCCAGATTATTATCTCTTCAACAAAACAATTCAAAAAATTACATGGTTTTATTCAAGAATAATTTAACTTACCAATTTGTGACATCTGTTCTCGATTCATTTCTATTTATAAAATAGCAAGAGCAGGAACAAACGTGTGGCCTTTTGTAGATGAAACGCACAAGTCTTATATTTATTAAATATTGCTTTGATCGCAATATTATTTAGCAGCTTTAGTCTCGCACGCAAATTCTTGTAGTTGGCGTTATTATCGGATGAAATTGTTGCATTGATAGTTGAACCGAGTTTGAAATAGCTATGTCCTTCCCATATACATTCGTTTCAAATTCTATTGAACAACTTTTAAATCTGAAGCCGTTCTCTAGCTTTATACAACCTTGACGGAAAAAAAACATTTCTGTCAGAATCAAAGCATGCGCAAATAAATACTCACACAAACACACACACTGGTACATATCAAAACATATTATTTGATTTTAATGTTAAAAATTTACAATTAATTTATTAAAATATTTATACAAATATGCGTTATCTCATACACTTGACACATTTATGAAAATATACATAAATAAGTGTAGATATATATACATATATATAATAAATCAAATGAAAAAAGGAGTCAAAAATTTCTCATTAATTCTGTTAATATCTGATACATGAAGAGAATCATAAATAGAAAATTTGAATATTTGATTAAAAAAGTAAAATTAATACTATCGGCTATAGCAATATCACAGCAAATTTACAAAAGAGTGAAGCACATTGCATGGTTATTCATATTTGAGATAGAAGAATACTTTAGTCTTTTTTCTTATATATATATTACTACCGTGCAATTAAACAATTTTATAAATTTTGTAAACATTATTTATATATTATGTATAACTTACCAATTGGTGGTGCCTGTCTTCGATTCATTTCTATTTATGAAATATCAAGAGCAGGAACGAACGTGGCCTAGATGAAGCGCACAAGTCTTTATAAATATTGCTTTGACCGCAATATTATTTAGCAGTTTTAATCTAGCTGTATTGTTGGTTAATTTATCGGATGATGAAGTTGTTGTATAGATAGTTGAACCGAGTGTGAAATAGCTTCGTCTTCTCGATATATATTCGTTTTAAATTCTATTGAACACTTTTCAAATCTGAAATTATTTTTTGGCTTTATATTTTATCTTTGAAGGAGGAAAACATTTCTGTCTGATTATAACATGCTCAAATAAACATATAAAAACACACACACACACACACACACTCTGGTACATATCAAAACATATCATTTGATTTTAATGTGAAAAATTCAGAATTTATTTATATAAATATACGTTATCTCAACACAATTGTGACACATTTATGAAAATACATATAAATAAGTGTATATATATATATATATATATATATATATATATATAATAAAGTCAAATGAAAAAAGAGTCAAAAATTTATTATTAATTTTGTTAATATTTGACACATGTAGAGAATCATGAACAGAAAATTTAAATATTTTATTAAAAAAGTAAAATGATAATAGAGTTAAGCACATTGCATGATTATACATATTTGATAGAAAAATACTTTAGTCTTTTTCCTCATATATATTACTACCGTGCTGTTACGTCCAGACTCAAGGAAGGAAGAGTCGAAAGGAAGGACGTAACTAAATTTATCTTTTCGAACGACGGCAGACTATCCGTCTGTTCGACCCGAACGAACGTCTGGGCCCAAATAGGTCAACGACCGCAAGGGTCGCTCTTACTCTATTTAAAGGGCCGTTCGCTCGGTGGTCCCTTTTTGGCAAGAGAATTTAATCTCTTTTACGCAGGATGGGACCTTGTGCGATCCTGGTTTACGGGAATAAGTGGGAACGGGTTATTAATAAATGAAAATCATTTATTTTGAAATTTATAAATTTATTCCTAATATAAAGACGAAAGAATTTATATACATAATAATATTATTGACGGACTTAGTTGCTAATGAAGAGTGAATGTATGTGTATGTGTCGCGGGTGATACATTAGTACGGAGGTCTTCAATCGGGGCAGAAAGGGGTAAGAGTTATTGTTTAAATTTTAGGGTCCCGATTGGTGGTTACAATAATTTAAATGGTAATAGGTATATAAAATTAGTGTCCATGTGTGTGCGTGTAAGAGAGACTTCTAGGTTATATGAGTTCGGTAATTATGGCGGTGGAGGGGGGATAGGTTCGTAGGAGAAGGTGTGCAGGGACGGCTAAAGGATATCTTCGCCCGGGAACATACCAGGGGATGATGTTATTCCTATCGGTGGTCTCTAGAAATTCGCGTAAGGCCTCGTGGTCTACGGGGCCTGGACCAATCGTGAAAGCTTCCTCAGGGACTTCTCGTATCCCTGGGAGCTGGTTTATCAGCCAAGCTCTGAATTGCTCGTATGAGAGCTTGGCAGGCGATTCTGATTCCTCGGAATCGTCGTCGCTGATATCTACTACCTCAAACCCTTCCGGATGTTCCCTATTTACAGAGGACGTTGGGGATGAGGGAGGAGAATCTTCAAGGGTGATTGTTGAGGGAGCCGGAGACGGAGATCTAGGTGGCTCAGGGCGTTCGGGAGAAGCAGGGGGAAGAAAGGGAGAAGGGCTCCGCGGAGAATCGGCGTCCTCAGAGGAAACAGAGGAGTGAGGGGAAGGGGCCCGCTGAGGTATAGCGGGTTCGGGAGAAAGAGGAGAAGGAGTTCGCGGGGAATCGAAAAATTCTGCAGAAGCAGAGGTAGCGGGAGACGGCGTCAGCGGGGTTTCTATATGTTCGGGTGAGGAAATAGGAGAGACCGTAGGGTGATATGTATTAGTTGTCTCTGTATGGATCGGTGTGTTAATTTTTTCTAGGGAGCCGAAGGTTTCGCCCGCAGCCAGACTCCGTGCCAACGCTTTCTTTAACCGCCTATTACGCCGGTTTCGCGCCAATTTAACAGCGGTTCGCGAGGGTCGTCTCCTTGGATTTTCCACTACGAGAGCGAATAATAAAGTAACCGGGCAAGAAGAGTTTTTACTGAAAAATAACTCTGGGAGTTCTTGTAAGAGAAAAAAAAAAATATATATATATATATATTTATTTTTATATAATTTTGATATTTTAATTATTTAATAATTTAGTTAGTTATTGTATTACTTATTTGTTCATTCAAGAGAGAGAGAGAGAGAGAGAGAGAGAGAGAGATAGAGAGTGAGAGAGAGTAAATCACGGATTGTTCCGCTATCGCGGGAAATCCGGAGTGATTTCAAAAGGTAAGGGGATGATAGAAATCACGGATTGCTCCGCTATCGCGGGAAATCCAGAGTGATTTCGAGAGAAAGAGGAGATGGAAGAAATCACGGATTGCTCCGCTATCGCGGGAAATCCGGAGTGATTTCAAAAGGTAAGGGGATGATAGAAATCACGGATTGCTCCGCTATCGCGGGAAATCCAGAGTGATTTCGAGAGAAAGAGGAGATGGAAGAAATCACGGATTGCTCCGCTATCGCGGGAAATCCGGAGTGATTTCAAAAGGTAAGGGGATGATAGAAATCACGGATTGCTCCGCTATCGCGGGAAATCCACAGTGATTTCGAGAGAGAGGGAGAAGATGGAAGAAATCACGGATTGCTCCGCTATCGCGGGAAATCCGGAGTGATTTCAAAAGGTAAGGGGATGATAGAAATCACGGATTGCTCCGCTATCGCGGGAAATCCAGAGTGATTTCGAGAGAAAGAGGAGATGGAAGAAATCACGGATTGCTCCGCTATCGCGGGAAATCCGGAGTGATTTCAAAAGGTAAGGGGATGATAGAAATCACGGATTGCTCCGCTATCGCGGGAAATCCACAGTGATTTCGAGAGAGAGAGAGAGATAAGGATGGGGGAAGAAAGGACAGTTTTTCGAAGTTAGAATTTAACAAGGATAATAAATTAATAAATTAAAAAGGAAAACAATTATAATTTAATTGAAGTCCCAGAATTATTTTAAGTATTATTAGTAAGGGTGGAGATGTAGCGTGCTTGATAACTTACTACTTATGGAGTGCGCAGGTAGATGTTAATTATTCCAGGTGTGAATCTGGCTACGGACTCCTCCGTGAGGATGGTGTTCCACTCGCAGTTGTTCACTCGCGAAAATCGTCGTACTCGGTGAGCACTGGGCACACGATGATTTCACAAATGTCACTGCGAATGCTCACGAGTTCGAGATTCTCTCGAAGGATGGTGATACAACTTTTCGCGATTGATCCGCGAGCGTAGGTTTGAGAAAAGATTGATATTCTCTGAGAGATGTTACGGGTATATATACCTTCTTGCTCCTCCTTCCCGTTAGTTTGTTAATATTTCCTGACGAATAGGGAATTTTTCAATAACGCCCTTTCAGTCCCGGAGGCGTCTCTTGACTTTAAAAGTTTATCGGGATTGGTCAGGGCTTTTGTTTAGGGCCCTAGGTTTTGACCAATGGAGAATTTGTTGAGGTTTATATTTTTATTATCCTCTCGAGATTTCGATATCGGCGGCGGTGTTTGTTGTTAGTTTTTCCTATATCGCGATATTTGTCGTTTGTTAGTGCCGCTTTTATCGGCGGGTTCTCGCTTTATTGCCCTCGCGTGTGGCTTAGAGCTTATTTGCTGAGAGGCGATGCGTGTGGCATCTTTTTAATCTTTATATTTTTCGCCGCTTTCTCGCGAGAATACCCGCAGGTGTGCTATCTTATTTTGCACACTTTCGTTTTCATTATTTGTTTTCCCCTAATTTTACTAGGGAAGGATTTGCTTTCGGCGCGTTCTCGCCGTCTTTATGTTTTGCCGATATGTGATTTTAACTTATTATTCGCGAGGGTGTCGGCAAGAATCCGCTTTCGGCATCTTTCCGCCTGGTCTCTTTTATTTACCGATTTTGTAATATTTATCGGTCGCTCACGATATCTGCAGCTGTCCGTTTCGCTGGGCACGTTTTCGTTTTATTATATACGTGCCGCTTAGATTATTATTATCTTTTTTCTTCCTTTCTTATTTACCTAACAACAAACTTCGCCTTGGTCGTGGGAAAGAAAAGAATCGTGAAGTCCGCCGGACGTAACACCCCCCGCCTTAGACAAATGTTGGGGGTGTAAAAACACAACATTTGCAAAAAGAATCTGTGAGGAATAATTCGATTCTTTTCTTGCCACGACTTGCCGATTTGGTAGAAAGACTCACATTTAATTCTGTTTTTATTAAATGTGTTTCTTTGAGTTCCTAATTACTATTTAAATATTTTGTAGAAAAGGAGGAAAGAAAAGGCGACCACCATAACCCCTTCCTTTGTTCTTTCGTCCTTTCCTCGCTTTTTATACAATTTACTTATAGCTTATTTTTAATTGTACTTATTTATTTAAATTTAGTACCGCTAATACATGTAACGCTGGTGTGGAGCCCTTTTTCTATCGTATGAAAATTCTAATGAAAATAGAGGGATATATATATATATAAAATATATATATGTTATATATAAAGAAAAGAAAAGAATTTAGGCACGTTTTTATCTGCCTGATTTTCGTCAGTAGTAAATGTCAGTTCTCTGGTGTCAAGTAGCAGGTCCCTTCCTTTTATTGCTCTTCTACCCCTCTGGGGATCACAGCTTGACCCCAGCCTTCGGCCAAGTATGTCTGGTCGACGTATAGATATTCTTCTATGCAGTCCCTGCAGTTTATTGCCGGTTTGATTGTTACTATTACTTTATTGCATTTAGTGCAATTTGTTTGGTCGCCAGCTGATATTTCGTGGACCAAATTATGCGGTGGTATTGTTGCATATTCTTGGTTTTCCTCGGCTGATATTTTACCATAGCATTCTTGACAAATTTTGCTGCAGTCAGTCGTATCTTGATAGATTTCACCCTCCATTAATGTAACACACCGGAGTTCTGTTAGATTTCGGTATGTTTCGGGGTGGTCTCCTGGTTTAACACCGTCGATTGGGCCTTGGCGTACTTCTTCCGGCATCTCGGGTGTCCATTGAAGATGGTGATATACTGGCATTGTTATACTGCAACCGATGATCAGGCAGTATGTTTTGACGATAATGATGTAATTAAGATAGAAAATGGTTCCACTTGTTTACAAAGTATTATTATTATGAGGTTAAGTATAAGGTATAAATTTGCGCATGTAATTAAAGAAGAAACACATATATTCATGATAAGTATACAAAAAAACTGAAATCTAAGAACGCAAATGTTGAAATATTACCAATAACGATTCAATATATATATATGGTCTAATAGTAATTAATACAAAAAAAAAAATAATATGATATGATAATGTGTAGCATCAATAATGACGCTATAATTATAATATGCAAAAGAAGTACATAATATAAAGAGGAAAGGTAGGGTGATATAGTGACTAATGATAATAGTAATTAATATTTGGGATATATGGGAGTACTTAAACGCTTGCGTAATTCTAACTAATACATAATTCAAAATTCAAACGAAGTAGTAGTAAGGTAAAGAAAATTTAGGGTCTATAGGAATACTTATTGTTAAACACTAGAGTAATTCTGAATTAATACACAATTCAGATTTCAAATGAATAGTGGAGTAATAAAAATTTAGAATATATAGAATTATTTAAATGCTACAATAACTCTAAGTTAATACATAATTCTGGTTATATATATATATATATTTTTTTTTTTTTTTTTTTTTTTTTTTTTTTTTTTTTTTTTTTTTTTTTTAGACTGAGGGTTCCACGTCGGCGGTGATTTTTGTGCAAAGTTCGGCGTGGCCAATCCGAATTAGCGCGTCCCTAAAGTTATATGCTCTATCGAACATTTTGGTGGTCTCCATATGGAGTTTCACCAGGGCCGCACCCTTTCTTAGAGGATGGACTATATTTATCCATCCATCTTGTCCCTCTAAAAGGAGTCGACACAGGTCTCGTGTCATTATTGGCCACGTTTGCCTACCATTAGGGGCTGCGGTGTGGGCTAATCCACATATTATGGCTTGCCAGGATACCCCCTTAAAACGGTCTTCTAGGTGATACACTTCGCTCATACGGCGCCACACTGTTCTTCCCCAGTCGCCGAGCATTATTTTGACCAACCAAGTGTTTTTATTTATGCTTTGTATAAACCCTCGCTTCCATCCTTTCTTGTCTTTAACCACGACCTCTAAGTCCTCCTTCATATGGTGAGGGTATACGAGCAATGAATTGGCTCTCCTATCCATCCGGAATTGGATTTCTTCTTCCATTTCCAGGAGTTCCCTTGCGCTATTTTTTAGTTGTACCCAAAACAGCAAGGGTGATTCCGCTCTTACCACGGTCACCTTCAGGCGACCGCGAGTCAAGAATTCAGTGTCGATGTAAGAGGTTTCCATTTCTGTATATAAAAAAAAATTTTACTGTTTTTGGTGCATGGGGAGATCCAAAAAGGGGGTTTATTGTGTTGGCGGTATGCCTTGCTTGATATGTGAAGAAAACCGGGGGGGGGTTATTGTAATTGGCGGTATGCCTTGCTTGATATGTGAAGAAAACCGGGGGGGGGTTATTGTAATTGGCGGTATGCCTTGCTCGTTAAAATTTCGCTTCTTTAAGCTCCAAGGTATATGTAGTATCTTCCCGTGGGGGGAGGAGGGGGTAGGTAGCTGTTGGAGTTGTGTTGTTTTCCGTGTGGATGGTTTCAGGTGTCTCGTTATTTTGGGTATAGGGAACCGGCACGCTGGCTTTCGATTTTTTCGATTGCCTTGTTTTCAAATGTATTAGTAGATGTGTTAGGGAGTCCCATAGGGCTCCTAGCAGGTACAAGGACCACCCGTACACTGTGTGTAAGGCGTAGCCGTGTACTATTGTGTCTAGCGTCAGTTTTATGACTCTGATGCTCAGGTATATTCCGATTAGTCCAGCGCTGAGATTCCCGAAAAATAGAAATTTATTCCAGAATTTGTTCCATGTAGATATTGCTATTTTTTCTATGGTGTTTGTATCAAGTAAATTGGAGATTGATCCCCCTTCCAGGGATATGGTTTTTCCCATCACCCCTCTCGCTAGGGAGTTGAGGACGGCAGGTCGTTCGGCTGGAAACATTATATGATCTCGTAGGTCCTTTAAATCTGTTTCCGTGTATATACCGCTGGTGGCGAGCGATCCTGGGCTGATGTATTTCCATACAGGCTTAGTCAATGGTTTTATAGTGACCGGCGGTATGGTATCCACTGGTCTTGGCATAAATTTGTACCAAGAATCTCCTAGCTGATACATGGCGGGTGCTAATGTGTTGCAAGTGGTTTGCGTTCCTTGTTGCAATAATATGTGCGTTTGTGGAGTTAAATAATACGTTTGATTTTCCCGAAGCACGGGTAGTTGGTTGTAGCATCGGTTTGTTTGAGCGAGCTTGACTTCGACGGGTACGCATTTTACGATGTGAATAACCTCTCCAGCTAGTAGAGCCATATAGCCGGGCCCTTTCATTAGATGATATGCAAAAATATCTGGAGATTGTGTGGCTATGGCCAAAGCGTTTTGTAGCATTCGTTGCTCTAAATTACATTGTTGTAATAAAATGTCATGGTAAAGTTGATTAATTTGCGTGCGAATATGTTTTTCCACGTAAACAAACTTAGAATTCATGTACGTGAAGATATCGAGATTTGAAACGCGCGATTGTTTTTTGAAAACGACGGTTCCTCGTACAGTTTCGAAAATCATTAATTTAGGATGTTCGGTACGTATTATCGAATATCCGCAGACATCTTGTTTGCCTTTACTGGTTAGGGCGAATATTGTGTCTTGTGTGGTGAGAGAATATACTGTTTGGCCTTGCTCGTCGTCAATTATTTTGTAGGCGTACCCCTCGAATAATATTCCATAGTTATTAAATTTACAGGGACCTGCAGGTACGGTATTCCAATACGTGTCTCCTCCTTCGATGTCTATGCAATGTGTAGAGCCGAGTTGGCAAGTAATGCCGGATCTGAGTTGTACTTTATTAGTGTTGATGCGTACGTCGGCAGTGTAATCCTGTAATGTGATTTTTACAGTTCCGACTACAATGACATCCGACCATGTTCCGTAAGGATCTGAGTATGCTCCTCCGTGGCATTCGCCGTAGTTGTCTACTTGACCAGCTAACGTAATCGGTCTGGTTATTGTGCTATTGGATTTAAGTCCTGAGATAAGAGTGCTTCCTACTTGATAACTTCCGTAACTATGCATTCGCCTGCAAGCCTCGCGAGTTATTTCTTCTATATATGAATATTTTCCGTTATGTACATCCATTGTGTGAGAAAACATTCCGCATTTCTTGACTAATCGGTCGATTTCAACTTTGCACTGTATTACGTGCACTGCTTCGAATTCATTAATTTGTAACAGCTGCACGTAAACTTGATCCGGTTTAATTTCTTTACGAGGGATATCGCATTCCTCGATGTTTAACAGTGATAGCGTGGTTAGGTTTGCGGAGGAAGATCCACAGTCATATCCTATTAGCCCATGTGTTGGATGCAGGTATACTGCTAGTATTATTAATATTGCGATTATTCGTCTGAATTTGCGATCCATCTGAAATATTAATTATTTTTGTAGGTGTGTGTATCTTTTTCCTCTTATAACCTTTATGTATTTCTACTTTATTTTTATTAATATTATATTTTGTATTTTTAATATATATATATATATATATATATATATATAAAAAAAAAAACATTTATTTTTGTGGAAAATTAATCCTTTTTGTTGATTATTTAGTGGTTTTAATGTAGGAAATTCGCAATCGATTAGGATGCACGATTCGGCTATTTTTCTTTATTCTAATTTTTACATTATTTTTATTTAATATTTCCAGTACTTCATGAGGTCCTGTATAGTGATCCCCGAATTTTCCGGGTTTTGGCCCCTTTAAGAGAAATACATGGTCTCCTGGTTTAAAGGTTTGGGGGTTAATCTTTCTATCGTAATATTTCTTCGATCTGTGTTTTGCTTCGATAACGTTTTCACGAGCATTTCCTTGAATTGTATGAAGTTGTGTAACGAGGTTTACTAGATAATCGTTGTAATTCGCTAATTGGTCGCTTGGAGGTAAAAGCTCGTTCGAAGGAATTCTGGCTATTTTTCCGAAGACTAATTCGTACGGTGTATGTCTGGTTGCTTCGTGTACATTAGTATTATAATTGAACATTGCAAGGCTTATCCATCTATCCCACTGTTTTTGTTCGTTTGCGTATTGTTTTAAATATTCTCCTAATGCGTGATGCGATCTTTCCAAAGATCCGTTAGATTGTGGGTGGAAGGCAGTAGTACGAAATTTACGAATTTTAAATAATTTTGCGATTTTCCTCATTAAATCACTGATAAAATTTCTTCCTTGATCCGTTAATATTGCCTTTGGCGCTCCGAATATGCAGATGAAACGATCTACGAAAGCTTCTGCGATAGTTTCGGAGGTTTGGTTTTGTAATGGTATACCCATACAGTATTTGGTCAGCTGATCTTGTAAGGTCAAAATGTATTCGCTGTTTCTTTCTGTCTTGGGTAAAGGTCCGACAATATCCATGGCTACCTTGTCGAAAGAAGAGCCTGGTGTGTCTGTGATTATCATAGGCTGTTTTGTTTTGACGCGTACTAATTTTCTCAGTTGGCACTGCAAACATTGTTGTATGTATCTTTGAACGTCTAGTTTTAAGTTTTCCCAATAGTAATTGTGTTTTATTCTATTGTATGTCTTAGTGACGCCGCGATGTCCTCCGGTCGGCGAACAGTGCATCTCACCAATTATAACGGATCGTAGATCTTTCGGTGGATATTTAATTTGTCCGTTGCAAATGATTATTTTGGTAGTGGAATTAATGAATCTTAATTGCAGTTGCGATTTGATATTATTCCATGGAACGTTGTTGATAATTTCTGTTTTTGCAATGCTGAGTGTTCCTAAATTTAAATTTTCAGTCAAATTTCGTAAGTCGTGTATGACCGCGATAATTTGGTTGAGAGTCGCTGTGGGGCCTTCTCGTTCCGTCTCACTGATGGGTAAGACTATGTGGTAGTAGGTTTTGTATTTTATTGCTTTCGCTTTACCTAACTCCAGGGGTCCTATATTCGGGAGTTCGTTTCTTTCGAAGAGTTTTTCAGATCCTGAGTCTAAAGGTTTTCCGTAAATGTCGACAAAATACGCGACATTGTCTTTTCGCAGAAATAATAGTTCGCGAGAATCTATAACGTTGCTTTTAATTATTTTATTCTCAATGATAGTAGGTTTCATTTTTGTTTTTCTTGATTTTAAATTTTTATTGATAATTTCTTCTTCGTCGTCATCGCTTTCTTCCCTTTCTTTTCCATCTGTTTCTTTGTTATCCTGATCTTTGTCTGGCGGATCGTTTCTTTCTTCTATCTTTTCAGTATTGTTTTTGTTGTTATTATGATTTTCATTATTTTTCTTAATATTTCGTTTTGTCGCCTGACTTCTTGTTTGCATTCTGTTTTGTTTTGGAGGATCATGTATTAGCGCTTTTTCGATAGTTTGTGACGCTGGAGGTTCGTTTAGTTCTTCGGGGGTAGAAGGTATAGGATCGGCATTATTATCAGGGGGTTCTTCTTCGAGTATCGGTCCTTCAATTTCTTCGGTATCTGACAGATATAGTTGAAAATCGTCGTCTTCTTCTTCTTCGTCATCGGTTTCTTCCAGCATTCTGGAAATTATTTCTGCATCTTCTGGATTATTTGGATTTAATGTTTTTCGTTCTTTTATTATTTTGCAATCAATTTCTTCAAGATCTACTGGGTTTCTTGATAATGCGTCCGCATTTACGTTAGTTTTTCCTGCCTTATAAACAACGTCGTAATCGTATTCCGCTAATTTTAATCTCCAGCGAAGTATTCTCATATTTGCGTCTTGCGCGTTTTTAAACCACATTAAAGGTTTATGATCTGTAACTAGGGTGAATTTTCTTCCATATAAGTATGGTCTGAAGTGTTTAACGCAATATATTATGGCTAGTGCTTCCTTTTCGTAAGTGTCGTATTTCGTTTCGTCGTCCGTGAGTGTTCTGGAAGCGTATGCGATAGGTCTGTCCTTGTTTATTTCTCCTTGTGAGAGTATTCCTCCTACGGCTAAACCTGACGCATCCGTAGTTAAAATAAATGGTCGAGAGAAATCAGGGTATTGTAGTACTGGCTCTTCACATAATTTTTGTTTCAATATCTCGAAGGATTCTTCTTGAATTGATGTCCATTCGAAACGAGTGTCATTTTTTAATAGATTTGTTAATGGTTTTGCTAGTTTAGAGAAATTTGGAATAAAGCGCCGGTAATATCCGGCAAGTCCCAAAAATTGCTTAATATTTCTTGGGGTTTTTGGTCGGGGAAATTTATGTACTGCCTCTAATTTTTTCGGATCTGGTTTTACTCCATCTCTGCCAATTACGTGTCCCAAATAAATTACTTCGGTTTTTAAAAATTCACATTTATCAGGTTGTAGTTTTAAATTAGCTTCGCGAAGTCGTTCTATTAATGCGTTATATTTTCGTTCGTGTTCTTCTAAGGAAGTAGCATAAATAACAATGTCGTCCATATAAACAAATAATTCTTCGCCCTGTAATCCTGTTAATACTAAATCCATTAGGCGCTGAAATGTTGCAGGAGCGTTTTTTAATCCAAAAGGCATTCGATCGAATTCGTAGTGACCGAAGGGAGTAGTGAATGCAGTTTTGTGACTGTCAGCAGGATCCATTTTTATCTGATGAAACCCAGATGCTAAGTCGCATACAGAGAAATATTGCGCGCCCCCTAATTGATCTAATATATCTATGATGTTAGGTAATGGATATGCGTCCCCGATGGTCTTGTCGTTTAAAGCCCGAAAGTCGAGGACCATTCTCCA
This sequence comes from Prenolepis imparis, assembly GCF_030444845.1. Taxonomy (NCBI): domain Eukaryota; kingdom Metazoa; phylum Arthropoda; class Insecta; order Hymenoptera; family Formicidae; genus Prenolepis; species Prenolepis imparis. The sequence continues at coordinate 6,923,201 of NW_028141172.1, read as the reverse complement.
GCGCTTGTTTCCTTTGGAGTCCTCTTTCTTCGGCACGATCCATATGGGCGTATTGTATGGCGATTGTGAGGGTTTTACGATGCCTCCTTCTAACAGTTCCTCTACCTGCTTGTTTATTTCTTCCTTATGTAGTTGCGGGAATCTGTATTGACGAGTGTTAATTGGTCGATCATCTGTGGTTGGTATTTGATGTTGGAGTACATGAGTTGCAGTTAAATTTTCTCCGGGAATATGAAATTGGTTTTGACTGTTTGTTATTAATTTCTTTACACTTTCTTGTTCCTTTTCATTTAGATGTTCCAATCGTAATAATTCGGTAATTTGTATAAAGCGGTCTTTCTCCTTTTTCTCGGAAACCACCAGGCAATTATGCAAATCGTTGCTTGCATCGTTAATTTGTTGTTGTTTTCTTTTATGTTTAGATTTTCGTTTTCGCATAAATTTATCTATAATTTCTTGCGATTTATTTAATAAAGACGTCGAAACTTTCGAAGACGGTTTGGTTCTGTTTTTCATGCGTTTAGAGTTTTTAATGTTTAATTTTTCAATATTTAAATATTTTTGTGCCTTTTCAAGAAGGTCTTTTATAGTGACATGAGATGACTTTAATTTGTCATTGTGGTCTTCTGTGAATAATCCAACTTTCGGAAATTTGATATCTAGAATTGATAAGGAATTTTTCTCTCTTAAATTAGAACAAGATTGTGTCAAATCGCGTAGTGAGGTTTGGTAACTTCCCTCCTCGCAATTGACGGAGCTAGAATTTTCTGTCGAGGTTTGGAAATTTCCCTCCGAAATTCTAGAAATATCCCCTCCAGGAGAGGTTTGGTAACTTCCCTCTCCAAGGGATTTTGAATCATTTAAATTTTTGAGAGAGATTTGATAATTTTTCCCTTTACTAGAATTATTCAATTTTTCAAGAGAGGTTGGGTAACTTCCCTCTCCGTTAATTGTTGGATTATATGAAATTTCAGGAGAGGTTTGGTAACTTCCCTCTCCAAGAATTTTCGAATTATTAAAATTTTCAGGAGAGGTTTGGTAACTTCCCTCTCCAAGGATTTTCGAATTATTAAAATTTTCAGGAGAGGTTTGGTAACTTCCCTCTCCAAGGATTTTTGAATTATTAAAATTTTCAGGAGAATTTTTATTCCCCTTGTCAACATTAATTTTGTTTGTCCTTCGAGTTATTTCCGTAAATTTTCCTTCATCCTCGAAAATTTCTTCTTCGTCTTCGATATCAATATAAGTTTCGTTGGTGTTCATTGGTTCTTCGTTTATAGATGAAACTTCATCGTAATTGTTGACCGTCGGACAGTCGGATTTATGGTCGTCAAATAATTGATCCAACGGCTTTAAACGCAAAGTGGGTACGCGGACTTCCACTTCTTCGTCTAAAGTACTTATAACATTGAGATATGCTTTTCCGGAGATGTTCTCTACAATAGTGTCTCCTAAGTAAATTCCATGTTCTATTTTTAATTTTGGTATATATCCCACCTTTATTTCGGGGTTTTCTATCCTTACATAAAATAATGATTCGGATCTCGGAGACACTATTATAGATTCCGGTGAGAAAAACGGTATGTTAACTTCGGATACGGTCAGATATCCTTGAGCGTAATCTATTTTCGATGATGTTTGTTTAAAGAAATCATTTCCCAATATTCCGGATTGTGGAATCGGAAAGTCGCGAGATACTAAATGGAAAGATATCGGAATTCCAAGGAGATTTAAAGCGACTTCTCCGAGCGTATATACGGGATGATTATTTATACCATTTAATTTTAATATATTTGTATAGTTAATTTTTAGAGTTTTAGGTATAAAATTTTCCTTGATTATATTTGGTCCGGATCCCGTGTCTAATAGAAAGGTTATTTGCGATGGTATTTCGTTAATTTGGACCTGAACAGTAGGCACGCGACTATGTTTATCGAGGTTTACTGTTACGGGTCGTATGTCGATGGTTTGACGGCCTACTTGACTTCTTGAGATGTCGACGGGTGTGAAGTCTGTCCGGTCCCCCGTTGTGCACCCGACCCCGAGGGACCTGTGTAGTTTCCCTGATTATTTTCTTTTCGACGATTATTACTTGCGTTGCGTAACTGACAATTTTCAAGGAGATGGCCTTGTTCTTTACAATATCTGCAGAATGTATCGTTCTTCGTTGTCAGTTGTTGATTTATTTTAACACGACAATCCTTAGCGGAGTGTCCGAATTTATCGCAAAGTTGGCATGAAACTTTCGATCTACTTTCCAAACTTCTTTCCTCGTTCTGTTTTTTCCAACAATTACTAGCCGAATGGCCAGGCCTTTCACACCATTGACAAGTAACCGATTTATTAATTTGTTGTTGGGAAGTAGTTTGTCGGCATGATTTGGCGTCGTGGCCGGTTTTTGAACATAATTGACATATAGTAATTTTTTCTTGAATTACGTTTACTGATTGACGAGCGCGAGGATCGCGTTGGCGACATTTATCCGCACTGTGGCCGCGTTTTTTGCATATTTGGCAAATTAAAATCTCCGTTCCGTTATTCGTTTGAAAATCGTGCCCTTGTAAGGAAAATTGAACGAGCTTCCTACAACTACTTGCGGCATGTCCCTCTTTGAAACAGATCTGACAGATTTCCCGCACTTGATTAGTGTACGGTGATTGGCCTGTTTTAACGCCTTGGCCTTGGCGCAAATCTGTCATCTCTCGAAGCTCTCTTTCTATCCTTAGGGCGTCGGCGACAGTTTCTTGTACGTCTAAATCTCTAGCGATTCTTTGCTCTATTTCAGGCTTTAGCCCTCTAATAAAACACTTACACATGTCTTTTTCTACCGTTGTTTTTATATTTTGATTGGGTAAAATGTGACCGGAACTTCGATATGCTTCCAATATTTGTTTTCCAAGTAATTTAACTCTATTTGCGTAAGTGACGACATCCTCTTCATTCCTTTGATAAATACATCCTAGTTCTCCTTGTAACTGATATACATTTTTAGTGGGTCCATAAATTTTCTTTAAATAAGTAGTTAATTGCAATACAGTATCAAAATCTTCATCCCGAATTGTTCGACGCGCTTCTCCCACTATTCTAGTTCTTATAATTTTAGTAAATTGAGCCTCTGCTTCCTTAGGAAGCATAGCTTTCGCTTCCTCGCAACCCTCGATAAAATAATTTAGCGGAATGTTACTACCGTCAAAAAAGGGGACGGCGTCTACCGCGTATTTTAAGGTAGCAAAGGGGTTAGGTTGCGCCATGTTAAAAGAAAGTAAATTTTCGGGATCGCTTTCGATATCAAATTTTTCGATTTGATCTTTTATTGTTTCAGTAGTTATATCGGTGGAATCGTCGGAATCTGGCTCGGGCGATTCGGCTACTAAAGTATTTTCAGTTAAATCGAATTCTGAGGAAGGATCTTTTAACGAAAATTTTATTTGGCGAGATGTCGAAGTTGAAGGTACTAAAGGTGTGGATGTGTGAATTAATTCGGAATCAGATGGTTTAGATTTAGATTTGCGTGTTCTATGTGGTGTTGTTAATGCAGTTTTATATAGTTCTTCTATTTGATCTTTATCAGTTTGACCTCTTGTTCCTTTACTCATTACCGCTACCAGGAATCGCACATTTCTATCCCGGACGAGCCCCCAAATTTTATTTATGTTACGTCCAGACTCAAGGAAGGAAGAGTCGAAAGGAAGGACGTAACTAAATTTATCTTTTCGAACGACGGCAGACTATCCGTCTGTTCGACCCGAACGAACGTCTGGGCCCAAATAGGTCAACGACCGCAAGGGTCGCTCTTACTCTATTTAAAGGGCCGTTCGCTCGGTGGTCCCTTTTTGGCAAGAGAATTTAATCTCTTTTACGCAGGATGGGACCTTGTGCGATCCTGGTTTACGGGAATAAGTGGGAACGGGTTATTAATAAATGAAAATCATTTATTTTGAAATTTATAAATTTATTCCTAATATAAAGACGAAAGAATTTATATACATAATAATATTATTGACGGACTTAGTTGCTAATGAAGAGTGAATGTATGTGTATGTGTCGCGGGTGATACATTAGTACGGAGGTCTTCAATCGGGGCAGAAAGGGGTAAGAGTTATTGTTTAAATTTTAGGGTCCCGATTGGTGGTTACAATAATTTAAATGGTAATAGGTATATAAAATTAGTGTCCATGTGTGTGCGTGTAAGAGAGACTTCTAGGTTATATGAGTTCGGTAATTATGGCGGTGGAGGGGGGATAGGTTCGTAGGAGAAGGTGTGCAGGGACGGCTAAAGGATATCTTCGCCCGGGAACATACCAGGGGATGATGTTATTCCTATCGGTGGTCTCTAGAAATTCGCGTAAGGCCTCGTGGTCTACGGGGCCTGGACCAATCGTGAAAGCTTCCTCAGGGACTTCTCGTATCCCTGGGAGCTGGTTTATCAGCCAAGCTCTGAATTGCTCGTATGAGAGCTTGGCAGGCGATTCTGATTCCTCGGAATCGTCGTCGCTGATATCTACTACCTCAAACCCTTCCGGATGTTCCCTATTTACAGAGGACGTTGGGGATGAGGGAGGAGAATCTTCAAGGGTGATTGTTGAGGGAGCCGGAGACGGAGATCTAGGTGGCTCAGGGCGTTCGGGAGAAGCAGGGGGAAGAAAGGGAGAAGGGCTCCGCGGAGAATCGGCGTCCTCAGAGGAAACAGAGGAGTGAGGGGAAGGGGCCCGCTGAGGTATAGCGGGTTCGGGAGAAAGAGGAGAAGGAGTTCGCGGGGAATCGAAAAATTCTGCAGAAGCAGAGGTAGCGGGAGACGGCGTCAGCGGGGTTTCTATATGTTCGGGTGAGGAAATAGGAGAGACCGTAGGGTGATATGTATTAGTTGTCTCTGTATGGATCGGTGTGTTAATTTTTTCTAGGGAGCCGAAGGTTTCGCCCGCAGCCAGACTCCGTGCCAACGCTTTCTTTAACCGCCTATTACGCCGGTTTCGCGCCAATTTAACAGCGGTTCGCGAGGGTCGTCTCCTTGGATTTTCCACTACGAGAGCGAATAATAAAGTAACCGGGCAAGAAGAGTTTTTACTGAAAAATAACTCTGGGAGTTCTTGTAAGAGAAAAAAAAAAATATATATATATATATATTTATTTTTATATAATTTTGATATTTTAATTATTTAATAATTTAGTTAGTTATTGTATTACTTATTTGTTCATTCAAGAGAGAGAGAGAGAGAGAGAGAGAGAGAGAGATAGAGAGTGAGAGAGAGTAAATCACGGATTGTTCCGCTATCGCGGGAAATCCGGAGTGATTTCAAAAGGTAAGGGGATGATAGAAATCACGGATTGCTCCGCTATCGCGGGAAATCCAGAGTGATTTCGAGAGAAAGAGGAGATGGAAGAAATCACGGATTGCTCCGCTATCGCGGGAAATCCGGAGTGATTTCAAAAGGTAAGGGGATGATAGAAATCACGGATTGCTCCGCTATCGCGGGAAATCCAGAGTGATTTCGAGAGAAAGAGGAGATGGAAGAAATCACGGATTGCTCCGCTATCGCGGGAAATCCGGAGTGATTTCAAAAGGTAAGGGGATGATAGAAATCACGGATTGCTCCGCTATCGCGGGAAATCCACAGTGATTTCGAGAGAGAGGGAGAAGATGGAAGAAATCACGGATTGCTCCGCTATCGCGGGAAATCCGGAGTGATTTCAAAAGGTAAGGGGATGATAGAAATCACGGATTGCTCCGCTATCGCGGGAAATCCAGAGTGATTTCGAGAGAAAGAGGAGATGGAAGAAATCACGGATTGCTCCGCTATCGCGGGAAATCCGGAGTGATTTCAAAAGGTAAGGGGATGATAGAAATCACGGATTGCTCCGCTATCGCGGGAAATCCACAGTGATTTCGAGAGAGAGAGAGAGATAAGGATGGGGGAAGAAAGGACAGTTTTTCGAAGTTAGAATTTAACAAGGATAATAAATTAATAAATTAAAAAGGAAAACAATTATAATTTAATTGAAGTCCCAGAATTATTTTAAGTATTATTAGTAAGGGTGGAGATGTAGCGTGCTTGATAACTTACTACTTATGGAGTGCGCAGGTAGATGTTAATTATTCCAGGTGTGAATCTGGCTACGGACTCCTCCGTGAGGATGGTGTTCCACTCGCAGTTGTTCACTCGCGAAAATCGTCGTACTCGGTGAGCACTGGGCACACGATGATTTCACAAATGTCACTGCGAATGCTCACGAGTTCGAGATTCTCTCGAAGGATGGTGATACAACTTTTCGCGATTGATCCGCGAGCGTAGGTTTGAGAAAAGATTGATATTCTCTGAGAGATGTTACGGGTATATATACCTTCTTGCTCCTCCTTCCCGTTAGTTTGTTAATATTTCCTGACGAATAGGGAATTTTTCAATAACGCCCTTTCAGTCCCGGAGGCGTCTCTTGACTTTAAAAGTTTATCGGGATTGGTCAGGGCTTTTGTTTAGGGCCCTAGGTTTTGACCAATGGAGAATTTGTTGAGGTTTATATTTTTATTATCCTCTCGAGATTTCGATATCGGCGGCGGTGTTTGTTGTTAGTTTTTCCTATATCGCGATATTTGTCGTTTGTTAGTGCCGCTTTTATCGGCGGGTTCTCGCTTTATTGCCCTCGCGTGTGGCTTAGAGCTTATTTGCTGAGAGGCGATGCGTGTGGCATCTTTTTAATCTTTATATTTTTCGCCGCTTTCTCGCGAGAATACCCGCAGGTGTGCTATCTTATTTTGCACACTTTCGTTTTCATTATTTGTTTTCCCCTAATTTTACTAGGGAAGGATTTGCTTTCGGCGCGTTCTCGCCGTCTTTATGTTTTGCCGATATGTGATTTTAACTTATTATTCGCGAGGGTGTCGGCAAGAATCCGCTTTCGGCATCTTTCCGCCTGGTCTCTTTTATTTACCGATTTTGTAATATTTATCGGTCGCTCACGATATCTGCAGCTGTCCGTTTCGCTGGGCACGTTTTCGTTTTATTATATACGTGCCGCTTAGATTATTATTATCTTTTTTCTTCCTTTCTTATTTACCTAACAACAAACTTCGCCTTGGTCGTGGGAAAGAAAAGAATCGTGAAGTCCGCCGGACGTAACAGTGCAATCAACAATTTTATAAATTTTGTAAACATTATTTAAATACGTATGTACATACATGGCAATTTTAAATGTCTGTAAGATCCCCAGGTTTTGTTAGAGCGCAAAACATTTATAGGTATGTCTTTGTGCAATTGTTGCATATAAAAGGGGTTTTGTAAAGAGAGCCTCCGGATCTTGAATAAGTATACCTCTGACGAGTTCGCCGCCTGATTATTTTCTCAAACAATTAACGAAATCTAACAAACCGCACTCTTTTTCTCCAACAATTATGACTCTATTGTTTTTATCAAATTGATTCTCATCGTTTACAATCAATTTTAGTTCTTCGAACCAATTAAAGTTGTTATTATTTATATAAACAATAGTTGTTTGCTTTATCTGAACATTTTTTTTCAGAATGCACGATTATTTCCGTCTCTGTACGTTTTTCAAGAATAACATTTAATTCATATTGCCGCAAATATTTGTCGTAGTCAATTGTGTTGCACTTTTTCGCGTGACAATAGATAGCCACCTTCTCTGACGAATGACAAAAGTCGTTCTAACGAGTTTCGTCAAAAGATTATATCCGACAGCTATTAAGACTTTATCATCTACAGATGATTTGTTTAAGGCTCCTGGGTGCTCATCGCGGCCATATTGGATTGTGACGTCAGAGGCGAGAAAGCACACGCTGAAAATTCTTAGATGCCATTTTTTAGTGAAAAGATATTTCGATTAAACAGCACTTTAGATGGCTTTAGCACACTCTTAAAACCCCCCGAAAACTATCCTTTTCCCTTTATAATCAATCAACATCTGTAAAATGATCGAGATATCAGACTTTGACATGCAGAATGACTGCGCATGTGCAAAGACCAGACGGACTGGGCTTCATAATATTACATTTTACAGCTATTGATTGATTATAAAGGGGAAAGGATAGTTTTCGGGGTTTTTTAAGAGTGTGCTAAAGCCATCTGAAGTGCTGTTTCATCGAAATATTTTTTTATTTTGAAATGGCATCTAAGAAATTTTAGCGTGTGTTTTCTCGCCTCTGACGTCACGATTTCGATATGGTCGGAAAGGAGCCAGGAGCCTTAAATCTTCGATTGTAACATTTTGCGGAAATTTTGCTGGATCGAAACGATTCGCTGATGTTAATAAAGTAATATTCGCTTCTATTAGCGGTATATTACTAAGAGTTTCAATCAATGCGATAAGGATGATAAATCTTCCAACGTTATTTCATCGATATCTTGTATTACTTCAATATTATAGCTTTTACTTTAGTGATCTGATGATCTTCTAAAGCAAGCTGCGTAGATATTTGGATGGCTTCGGCCAAAGAAATCTTTGCACGATCATGATGAGCTACAAATAAGTATTCCTCGAGAACGGGATTCTGGATTAATTTACGACGAGAAATCACGATAGCTTTAGCACCTCGAATCTCTATTCCTTCAGATATAATCGCATATGTCTCTGTATATTCGTACTGGTAATTACATAATGAGACAAAATAGGAATTTCGCTAACAATGAAAAGATTTTTTTACTTAATATTAAGAATGGAATAGGTAAAATATAAGTTTTTTAACACTTTTATTTAATTTTAAATTATTAAATTTTTAATTGGTGAAATACATATATACGTTTTTTTTTCTGTTACCATGTCTCGCAGCTTTGATGAGTGAAGTACAGGATCGACCACCAATTTTTGAATACCCGTAGAAACATAAGTCTCTAGTATCGTATCCAAGAATATGTAGCTGTAGCATAGAGTCCATAAATGTTACCCAATTATTTTTCCAAGCGATATGTCTTTTGTTGTCTGAAATAGATGCGCTTTTTAATCCACGGAACCAATTATCGTATTGATAACCGCGTAATTTCAGCTCTTTGTAGATGTCCCGAGCAGTTATGTGTTCTTCTTCGTCATCATCATCCGGTAATAGATTAGTCGTAATCATTTTTTGGGTTTGATACAGTTTGCACTGTACCTATTACCACAACGCTATCTCCTTCGATTATTTCGAATTTTCCGCTGTCTGTAATATTTTTATATTCAATATTACACATATTTACGAGATAATTAAAAAGTGATCTTAAAGTTATTATTGCAAAAATAATTTCTAAATACCTTCTTGTATCGAAATCGTCAATTTTACAACATTATTTAATAAATGAGTAGCACGAATGAAATTTATATCTTGAAATATTATCGGCATAGTTGTGTATATTTTTCCTTTTATCATGCCAATGGTTTCCCAAACGAGTGCAAGATATCCTGTCGCTGGTAGTAAATTTCTTCCGTCAATTACATGACCGACCATAGTCATAGCTATCGTCGCTGAGTTTGATTTCGACGTGTCTTTCTCTAGATTGTATATGCTTTTGCAATTGATATGTTGGCACAAATCAATCTTCAGAATAGTCCCATCTATATAACATAATATTAAAACCTTGTATATATATTATGTATATATTATATGTATTATGCTTGTATCTCTCAATGTTTCTTATTTATATATATAATAGAGAGATCGACTGTAAGATTGTATTGTACCTGATAGACGGAGAGATCATAGGAGTGCTTCGACTAACTGGAAATTCCAGTGGCGGATATAAATTAGCAATTTGTGGCTGTAAGCCGCAATTGTAAAATTTTCCAATCCCTCGCAAAATTATATCCGTAGTATTTTGCTCAGTGCGCTGAGTTAATACAATGTTCGTCTGTTGGATGTAACGAATCTTTCAAGATTAGCTGTAGCGTGCTATCAGGTGAAATTTCGATGGTCACGGCGTTATTTGGAATTAAATTCGTTGCTTGTTCAAAGAGAACGGTATTTAGTATACTACGCGTGTGATAGTTTGCTGAAGAAAATTCAGCCTCAGTGGACCATTCGGTGCAAGGTACGGAAGTACTGATCCATCTTGGATTTCGTTTCTTCGGCCGCGGTATTACTTGGTTCAAATGAATTAAAAGCTGCTTTTTCACCGATGCGAGATAACGACTGTGATATGGTATATCGCAAGAGATTTTTTTTACGTTAATGTTATTAATCTGACAAAACGAAGTGAATTAATGCAAGCAATTATTAAGTAAATTAAATATAAGAATTTAATATATATCAAATAAGAAAAAAAAAAAAAAAACATTAAGAAAAAAAATAGAAAGTCAGAAGGTCAGAATAAAAAATAAATTATAAAATTATAAAATAATACCTGTAATTCTTTCAGAAATTTTTGTATGGACCTTGGTGGCTCGCTTACAATGTTGCTTTTTTGATTATTGTTGCACACTATGTCGATATCTGTAGGGCATATACTTTTAAGAATTTCATAGTCGAGATTTATAATATAAATCTCGACTATAAAATTCTTAAAAGTAAATGCCCTACAGATATCGACATAGTGTACAACAATAAATTATAAAATTATAAAATAATATCTGTAATTCTTTCAGAAATTTTTTTATGGACCTTGGTGGCTCGCTTACAATGTTGCTTTTTTGATTTATTGTTGCACACTATGTCGATATCTGTAGGGCATATACTTTTAAGAATTTCATAGTCGAGATTTATATTATAAATCTCGACTATGAAATTCTTAAAAGTAAATGCCTTACATTGGCAATAGTACTATGGCAATTGCCATACAACTATGAATTGTGGTTTTTTCGATGGAAGCTAAACCAATAAAGTATGCCGCTAAAATAGTTTGTTCGAGCGTCATTTATCGGTATACGCACACCCAAGTTCACCAGCAGAATGACTAATTATATATTCTGCAGTAATTTCTAAGGATGTTAAGAGATCTACTAAGCCAATCTATAAAAATTTATCAAGATAATTTTATTATTATATTTAAAAACGCTATTCGCATTGTTAATACATACTATTTTCATATAAATTTTATATAATATATTTATAATACGAGGCGCATTTTTAAAGTAAGATCCGTTTTGAAATAAAAAAAAAGGATCTTAACATGTAAAAATAATTTATTATGGCCAAAAAACTTCTACGAGTTTACTTTATTTTTTCACATAATCATCATTGACTTCCATCCATTTTTGATATTGTTTCAACAGCTTCCTAATTCCATTATTTTAAGAGTCTACCGCCTGTGTCTTGAATCAGTTATAGTAACGCCGTTCTTTAGTTCGCCGTTAGGAAATTGAATAGACAATATTGTGAGGTTTTTCGACCAAATGTTATGAGTGACAGTAAATGGTGTCGTTTGTTTAGAGAAGGACACACACACTACGAACAAATGTTCATGACGATGAGCGTAGCGGTCGCTCAACAATAATGATAGAAGATTTAATAGAAGAAGAGAATACAAAAATTATTGCAAATTAGCGGTCTACGGTTTTAGATTTGTCTATTCAATTTCTTAAAGCAAACTAAAAAAAATTGTGCAAATGGAAATTTGCACATTGCTTCCTCATTTTATTTCGTTAATTAAGATGGTTTTTCAATTATGGCAATGTGCAAGTTAAGCTTCTTCTATGAGGAAGGCATAATTGAAAAACCATCTTAATTAGCAAAATAAAATGGTGAGGAAGCAATGTGCAAATTTCCATTTGCACAATTTTTTCCATTACTAGCTAACCCTATATATGATATAATTACAAAATATTTTCTTTAAAAAATTGTTTTAAAGATTTCTATACTAATGTGTTCTGAATGTTATATAATTCGTCAATTTACAATTAAAAGAAATTCACCAATTCTCAACAAATTTAATATCAATCATGCTTTAAGGATATTTTATTCAAAACTTTCAAAAAATTAAAAATTTAAATTTTAAAATAAATAAAAATTTTATAAAAAATAAACCATTTTAAAAATTCTCCACAATTAAATATCAATCATTCTTTAATAATATTTTCAAAAGTTCGATATTTAAAAATTTACGAATGTTATAAAGCATGTACAAACATTTATTGAAATTGACAATTTTATAAAAAAAAAACACTTTCACTGATCCTCGTCAAATTAAAGAGCAAACATCCTTTAATGATATTCTATTTATGTAAAAAAATTAATGTAAAAATATTTGTCAAAAATATAAAAAATGAACCCTTTCACCGATCCTTGTTAAATTCAATACCAAATATCTTTTATTGGTACTTTATTCATGTAAAAAAAAATTAGTTCGATATCTCAAAATTTGCGAAAAATATAAATGCACTTTTCTTAAAAATTCAAAATTTTATAAAAAATGAATCCTTTCACCGATCATCGCCAAACTCAATACCAAACATGTTTAAATGATAGTCTATTTATGTAAAAAAATGTATCTTAAAATTTACGGAAATTAGAGTATAACCACAGACATTTTTCATAAAATTTAAAATTTTATAAAAAATGAAACACTGTATGAATTTTAATAAAAATGACAGTAAATAAAAGTGTTGTTCTACTTTACTTGTATGTCAAATTGGAACGCTACAAGTCAAATAGTTTTTAAGATATTTAAATTTAAAAAATCATGAGTGGGCACATACATACACATACACATACGGACATTTTATTTAAATGTTATTTTTCGATGTTTTGGAACATTCTGAACAGATTGGCATAGAAATCCGAAAAAAAAATTTTTTCACGAAAACAAAGCTTCCTCTATGAGGAAGCAAAACAAAAAGAAAAGTGTACTAAACAACGGCATTACTAACTGGTCAAAAATGCTTACTTTAAAAATGCGCCTCGTATTTATAATATATTTATAAACTATTGTATATTTATAAACCTTTATGATATTATATAATATTTACCTGAAAAGCGACTATGCGTGTAAAGCACTTTCACACCCGTATTGTTTTGTTAAAATATTTATAATATTTATATTATAGGGTTTTAAAATGATGTCGCATATTTTTATAGCATTTGCAAAGGCATCAAATTTTAATAAATTTTGACCTAAAAAAATTTTAATTTAGAGATAATGATAATTTAAAATTTAATTATTATTTAAATGTGCTATACTATACGTAAAATATAAAATATTGAATATATACCCATCTTTGGCCATTGCGTGCCTAAGGCAGAGAAAACGAAGCAAACAGGTCTCTTAATATTTTGATTATTTTGAATTTCCCTTATTGAATTTTGTTGCAAAGTGTCCAGTACAATATAGCCTCTCCATGGATGACCATCTATGTTGTCCGAATGGATATCGTGTATTAAACGGATATACTCTGCATCTGTCGAATGATTAGCGATCTACATAACAAACAATTTTCTTAAAATTCCTGTTACAAATATAATATTTTCTAATTACTGAATATAATATTACTTTCGAAATATTTACTAACATCGTTTAAAAACGAGTTTACTGATTCTTTAGTGCGTCCGGACAAAGTCACAAGTCTTGACTTACACCATCGCTCGCTGCTCCGTTATTAACTTTCTGTTTGGTATTCCATTTTAGCAACATATGAACATTAGATTCTCCGAAACCGAAAAAATTAATGCCTAATGTAACCATTTTTAAGTTGCACTTCTTTTGTAACTACATGGATGCTTCCATTTGCAAAGGCATCTATATCATCTCGTGGCGATGTATAATTGATATTTGGTGGAACAAGACCAGTTTCGAATGCTATTATTACCTTCAAAATCAATAAAATTAATTATATAGCAATATATATTTTCATGTTTGTATCAAAAAATTATCCGACTAATGGTCGCGCAATGTTGTTTTATTTTATTATATTAATTATTATATTAATTATATTTTATTACATTATATATTATTAATTAATATAATTAATAAATCAATTTTTATATAATAATAAACATATCAAAATTCCCATGCTTGCTCGTAATCAGGGTTTGAAAAAACCCGGGTTTTTTTTTAAAAAGCCCAGCCCAGTGGGTTTTTTTTTTAAAACCGGGTTTTTTGAGGTTTATTGGGTTTTTTTGAGGGTTTTATTGAGTTTTTTGGGATTTTGTTGGGTTTTTTAATTTTTTAAATTTAATCTTTTATAATTCGCTAATGATTAAGAAAATTGGCTATTTAATTAGCACAATTCCTTATTATGAATTAATTTTTATTTAATTTTTTTTATTTATTAATGTAATAGACCTTCTATTACATTAATAAATAAGAAAAATTAAATAAAAATTAATCAATATTAAATACTTCATTTATAATATTATTAAATTTTTAGCATTTTTGGATGGGTTTTATAAATGGGTTTTTAAGTAAGTTTTTTAAAGTGGGTTTAACCCAATAAAACCCGGTGGGAAAATGTCTTCCACTGATTCCTGCATTACGAGCAGAGTTTGACTAACCCGGTGGGTTTTATTGGGTTGGGCCCACTTAGTCAAACTCTGCTCGTAATGCAGGAATCAGTGGAAGACATTTTCTACCATATAAAAAATAAAAAGCATTTGTCATACACGCGAAACTTATAGTATATTACTTTTCTTATCATGAAAACATTGTAATGATGTAAACATTATAAACATTTTATAATACAAAACAATTACTTATTTATACCTTAGCGATTTGAGCGAAACCACTCGCTGGTTCAGTGTGACCAAAATTAGATTTTACGGAGCCGATCATCAACGGAGTCTTTCTGTTTTTACACAAAGCATTATAAATGGCATTGACTTCCACAGGATCGCCAGCTTTGGTACCGGTACCATGCGTTTCAATGTAATCTAGGCATGTTGGTGATATTCCGCACTCGTTGTAACATTCCTTCAATAAAATACTCTGGACATGCATCGATGGGAACGTTATTCCTTCTTCCTTATAACCATCGTTGTTCATTTTAATATGCTCACACGTGGCGTAAATTCTTTTAGCATTTTTTGCTTTTTGAAGATATAGTACCGATATGATTTCGCTACGTGAATAACCGCTAGCGGCATTATATCGAAAAGTGCCGCTAGCGGTTATTCACGTAGCGAAATCATGCAGTAACCATCTGTATGTTTCTTTCGCCATAATGTTAATTACTTTTGAATATGTTAATCTAGAAAATCTAGAAAATAATCTAGAAAATTAATATATATGTGTATTTTATATACTTTGTTTTATTTATTATCAACACTATAAGATTTAATCTTGATAATTTTGATATTATGATTCTGATTTTATAATATTAGTGTGATATTGTTTGCACTGCAGAGAGTGAAAAATAACTACACAATAGAACGTTAAGTCACTCTTTATATAAACAATTTTATCTAATTGATTATTCTATTTATATTTATGCGATTATATGTTACCGATACCGGGTTAAATCACATTGCATTTTTAATCTTATTTACAATTTAAACTTTCCGCATTTTTATGTAACACATTGCGGTATATTCGTCGTATATTAATACTTAGAAAGTCTCTACAATTTCGATATTTAGAAATTCCATTTCACATAATGAGGAAAGTTAAGATTTCAGATAAATTTATTTAACTGTTTTAATTGAATTGTTATTTTTCACAAATATACTACACAGATTTTGTTTTAAAAATTTAAAAATTTAGCTTGTAATTCAAATTATTAATTTGATATTTACTTATAAAAAATTAATTATTTGTGATAAAAATACGTAGAAATTATTCAATAAATAATAAATCGCTTATTGGATTATTTTTAATATAATTTCCTCTCCTTCCTCTTTTTTAATGTACATTTGTTTCATTTACGGGAAATCTATTTGTTTCATTTACGGTATATACATTTTTGTTTCAATACGGCATTCTCATTCTCGACCACAAATAAACTAGAAATCTTTGGATTGATTACGCAAGTATCGCTTGTATTATGTTTAGTGCTGTGTCCTTATTGCAATTCTTTTTCCGCATTAATCATAAAGTCAAAAGCGAAAAATATTGACTTTATTATGCAAATGCTTATAATATATACAGGATGAATCACAGCGACTATATCAGCAGTTTTTTGAGGACACTACGCATTTTCGTGAAAAATGTTTTATACAAAAGTTGTATGGCTCCAAGTGACGCATTACATAACAATATTATTATGACCTTGAATGGCGTTGTCAAGGTTAAGTGAAGGTCACCTTCAATTTCTTAAATAAAACTTCCTATTTTTTATTACATATATTCTTGTAGCTTATATTTTATTAATAAAAGAAGTATGTAATTTGCAACATATTTTTTTAAAGCAACTATGTGTTTTCTTTACACCAATTGATTGGTTTCATTATTCTGTGCATAAAAGTATTAAGGTAAGAGGTGCTTTCCAGCAACGACACAGTGCGACACAGAGTATCATTCTATCTTCTTTCAATACGAGTGAACAACAAAGATAGAATGATACTCTATGTCGCACTGTATCGTTGCTGGAAAGCACCCAAGATTACCGATAACCGAATGTTTTACAAGATATTTTGTATTTTATGTCAAAACACTGTAAACTTCAAGTCTTATAACTCAAAAAGTACTTAATAAAAAAACATTTCATTATAATGTTTTGGAAAGCTCTCGAGGTAAGCTACATGAATATGCAATAAAAAATGGGGAGTTCCATTTAAGAAATTGAAGGTGACCTTCACGTGATCTTGACAACACTCTTTAAGGTCATAATAATACTACTATATAATGCGTCACTTAGAGCCCTATTTCCTCAAATAACTGCTGATACGGTCGCTCTGATACACTCTATATGTGTATATATGTACATATACATATATAATCCTTACCCAGTTATACAACCAGCATAAGTTTTATTTAACAGAATATAAAGTCGCGTTAAAGTTGAATAAAAGGTTTAACCACAACATTTGAAACTTAGCATAAAAGAATAATATAAAAATGTTTGCAAAATTATTATTTTTAAAACATATAAATTTTTCATCCATAAAATAATTTTTATAAGCCTCGACTAAAGAAATTTGCAATAACTTATTCATATATATATAAACTTATGAAAATTATTCTATGCATTAAAACATTTATTTTCGTGCGTTTTATATATGATAATTTTCGTACGCTCATTTTTGATTTGTAATTAAAATTTTAATTATGACCTTGTGTATATATAATCTTCTCTTTTCATTCAATCATTCTCTTTTCAGCATTTGCATATCTGTATGGTAAAGGTTAAACAGTTGCACATAACACAACAATAAACGCAATTCGATGATATGCTTCATTTCCTTCGTCACTCCCCCCTTCCTCACTTTTACTTTGTCATCTCTAGCAACTCTGTCCACTTTACCAAATTTGATTAAACTTTTTTAAAATAATGTATTGTGTAATCAAAGATTTATTATTAAAATATTTATGGGTATAATAAAATTTTCACGCACTAATTATATGAAAAAAGTGGCCGTCATTAAAATTGACCAAAAGTATGGAAAAGTGTACTTTGTGTGATGCCGATCAGAAATTTAAATTGGCATGACCTTCAAAATATGCTAGTTTTTAAGCTACGAGCACACAGTTTTCTATTTTTTGTCTAAAAATGAGCAAAAATATTACATTTATGCGGGCTCGTAGTTTAAAACTAGTATATTTTGAAGGTCGTGCCTATTTGAATTTCTGATCGGCATCACACAAAGTACACTTTTCTATAGTATGGTTCAATTTTAACGGCGGCCACTTTTTTTATATAATTAGTGCGTGATCCTTTATGGTCAGAAGTCGTATAATACATCAAATATAAAATCTTTCTTCTATATGTAAACTTAAAAAAGTATAATTTATTGAGAAATATATATATTTTCCCTACTACTTTCCTGACTACAGTCATATTGAACATCAGAGACGAGAAATCATGTAACTTTTATCTTGCAAAATACATTAAATAAATTAGTTTCTCAAAAAAATATATATGTATATAGCATTCCATGTGAAAAGGGTCCACCTAAAAATAAACTGCTTGAAATTTTTAAAATAATCGTGAAAATCTGTTAGTGCACATATTGTATGATTAAAGCTTAAAAAAATAAGTATTATATGCCTTACAGCCAAGGTATTGGAGATAGAACGTTTTAAGAAATTTTTCTTCTTTTGGTATTTTTGTAGCTAAAATTACAAAATATACAAAATTTTTGTCGATATGATTTTTTAAGGATTTTTTCCGTACTTTCAGATGAAAAGGTTAATTTTACTGAAAAAAATTTAATAGTATGAAAAGAATCAATTTTTTAGTTTTAAGTAAATAAATGAAAAATTATATCCACTTTTAAAAATCTGAAAAAATTCTCAAAAATACTTCAATATATGTAGAATATGGTCCCATAAAGGAATTTTGGGATCGCAATGGGATCCACTTGTAAACGAATATTTTTTCCAAACGAAATTGGAATTTCAGCCAAATTTCAGTCAAAAACTGAATAATATCAAATTTTTAATCAATTTAATTATTTAATACTACATAAATAATATATTTTTAACAAATAGCTATAAAATAAAAAATAATTTTGGAGTCTTTTTTATATTTTTTATATTTTTTATATATTTTTTGTTTTTATATTTTTATATTTTTATACTTTTTATATTTTTATATTTTTTGAACTCATTTATTTCTTCCTTTTTTTGGAAATAAGTCTTGTTTCTCGTCAAAACTAAATTCTTTTAAAATTAATTGATCGTTTGCAGGGAGTTTTATTTAAGAAATTGAAGGTGACCTTCACGTGATCTTGACAACTTTATTCAAGGTTATAATAATATTGTTATGTAATGTACCACTTAAAGCCCTACAACTTTTATTCAAACATTTTTCTCAAAAAGCCTTTATTTTCGAGATATTTTACTGGTGCCATACTTTTTCCTCACCCTGTATAATTTTTTGATGCATTACAATGTATAGTAATCTTATCTATATTGTTTATAATCATTATGTTGCAACATTTAAGGTCTCTTGTGTTATCGTATCTACTTTGATATTCAAAATTCCACTTAAATATTCATAATTCCGTATTGCATCCGGCATAACTCCGGAAACATAAATATTGCATAAACATTAATAACATGTGCAAAATGTTAATTTGAATTGAATGAATAATTTATATTGGGCATTCAATGAAAGAAAAAACGGCACAAAAAAAATAGAAAAGAATTGTGAACTAAATACTTATAATGCAGCTAATAAAAATTATCGAAGTGCTTTAAAAAAAATGAAACTTGAAGTTTGTATTATTTAATAAAATTTTAAATTCTTTTCACTCGTTTTATATTATTTAACAATTTTTGACAATACAATTACAAACATTTTTTAAAATTCTTTTAATTTGATTTGCTCTCCAGTAGTTTGAGATATCTTTATAAAGAAATCGAGCGAATTAAAACATTAGAAGAAAGAAAATTTTACGGTTGAGCCTCTTCCATTCAACAATCACTATATATTCTTCATTAAGAATACATAACTTGTAAAAACTTACCATTAAAAAAAATGGCGCCAAGTATGGGCACGCCAGTTACAAAAAATTACCCATTGCAAACCCATATAGAATCGTCCACATTGCAAATCCATGTAGAATTGTACTACAAGAATAATGATATAAAAAAATTGCTCCATGTGAAAGTAGAAATTTGCATCAGTGAAAAATTAAAGTTAAAAACCCATATAGAGTCGTATAATTATAAATTATAATTATATAGATTTTAATGGCAATACGTTTTGTTTTGTGTTCCACCTTTTTTCTTTTCGATGGAGTGTTCTACCAACAGACGTTCGGCATGCCAATGGGCTCTCCGCTCTCCCCTGTCATCTCTGATATAACACTACAAGATTTGGAGGCGAGGGCGATCGAGACTTTTCCATTTAATCTTCCCTTCTATTAGTCGTCCTTTAAAATTCATAGCTTCCAATCTTCTTGTTAATTCAATTGCGATGATAGATCCAAAAGAGTATCCTACCATTACAAAATCTTTCTCATCTTTCAGTCTTGATGATATGTGCTATAAAAATATTGTAACAATTCACGATAAACTTTTATATCAATTTTATTTAAAAAAATTATATCTATTATACTTAAAAATATATACATCCGGGTGTCCCATTTTAAAGGACCCACTCAAATATCTCAGAAACACTGCGTTAAATCAAAAAATGTTTCCTACAAAAGTTGTAGGATTTCGAGGGGGACATAACATAGTAATATTCATATGACCTTGGGCGGCGTCTCCAAGGTCAAGTGAAGGTGAGAATAAATTTTTTTAATGGAAACCCATATTTTTTATTATAACATCTTTTTCCACTAATTAATTTGAACAACTTTTATCTGAAGAATTTTTTTATTTTCTTCAAAATTCACCTTCTCACCTTCACTTGACCTTGGAGATGCCGCCCAAGGTCAAATGAATATTACTATGTTATGTCCCCCTCGAAACCCTACAACTTTTGTAGGAAACATTTTTCGATTTAACGCAATGTTTCTGACAATGAGATATTTGAGTGGGTCCTTTAAAATGGGACACCTGGTATATATATATATTTTTTTTTATTGTATAAAATGAATTTATTAATACGATCACGATACCTTTATAAGATAATCGATCATCTCCGTTATTGTGTTTAGAGCGTTAATATTATTTATGGTACACTGCAAGGATGTCATCGAAAATTTTATATTTGATGCTAACAAGGAACATGTCACAACTGTCCGGAACCGATTTGATTCTTCTTCAAATATGTTGTTAAATACACAAATAAAAGACACGTATTTTTTTATATGTGCGGATATTGAGTTTTAAGGGGTGAAACACCCCTTTAAAGAAAAACGGTATTTTTCTTTAGGATCGAATATCTGGTAAACTATAAGAGGTAGAAAAAAAAGACGTACAACAAATTTTAATGGCTTGAAGAGTACTTTAAAGTTATGAGAACAAAATTTTTTTAATTTTATTTTTTTTTAAATACCACCATTACTTAATTTTTTTTTTCAAAATAAAAAAATTTTGCCGAAAATAAATCAAGAAATAGCAAAATTAATTGATTGAATATAAAGCAATTAATAAATTAATTTCATTAATAGCAAAATTAATTTTTTCTTAATTATATTAATTATTATTTTATTAATTTTTTATTAATTTAATTAATAGCACAATTAATTTATTTAAATTTGTTTTAATTCCGCAAACACGACCAGACTGAGCATCGATTCGCACGTAATTCTTTTGATGAATCGACAAGCGACGGATCGCATTCGTGCGTGCTCAGAATGTGCGTTGAAACAATAATGCTGCGTCTACACTAGAGCATGCGTGCGCGCAAATCGTTCGTGCGCGAAAAATGCTCAAGTCAGTACGCACCTTTATATATACGCATATACATTTATGTATATCAATTGTGACAATACATAAATGTTTAAAGAAATATAATGAAAACAAAAGATGGAAAAATTGTAAATGTACAATTTTAAAATAAATAATAATAAATACCATAATCATAAATATATTGATAATAGGGGAAAGTTGCCGATATTGTACCGGCTCTTAAATTGTACCATTTCTATATTTCATAGAATCCCCGAAGGCCTAGCGCCACTTGTGTATTATGCGAGGTTCACCTAACGCCATAAGGTTAGTACACGGAAGCGAATGTTTGTCCACGAAAGCATTTGTTTAAAAAGATCAAATAAAAGTTTTTTTAGTTTTAGAAGCAAGTTTTACCCACTTTTACATAAGGCATTTAAAAAGTTTCAATAGGTGTATTAATTTAACTGCTTGTCATTTTTATACTACATTAAAATTGGCATATTTGTATGGCATAGTTTAGACATAGCCTCACTCTGTGTATATTTTGCTACCATAATTTGAAAAACACGACTAGTCTCTTAAATCGTACCACCTATTAGTTGCCTATATTGTATCGGTACAATTTAGGAATTGTAGGATACAATTTCTCTTCTTTTTCTTGTGCTAACATTATTCCCGGAAAAGAGTACATCTGTGACTTTTGTTCTCTATAAAGCGTTCATTTGATTTCTTTTGTGTTAGCTATATTAATTTTTTGTTTTAATTGAAAAACAAAGTTTTGTTTAATGGTTGTTTATTTCTTAATTAAATTTTAAAAAATGAAAATGTTTTATTTTTGTAATTTCAATGTTTATTTTTTAATTAAAAAAATTTTTTTTTTAGTTTTGTATAGGTACAAGCTGTGATCTTAATTGATTTTTAAGTTAAGTTTTTAGAAACGAAAATGTTTCATTTTTGTAATTTTAATGTTTATTTTTTAATAAAAAAATTTTTTTTTTTGTTATATACACGAACTGTGATATCAAGTAAACATGTATTTATTCAAATTGTTTGTATTTTATTTTTATGCCTTCACAGTTTTTAATTAAATCATATCGGTACGATAAAGGAAACACGGTACAATTTGAAAAACCCTATGGTACAATTTTGGCAACCAGTTGCCAAAATTGTACCATTTGCAGAGGTTTTAAAAAAGACGAATCCGCAATAGAAATTGTTGTGCAAAAAATCTCAAAAAAATATAAAATATTACCAACAGATCAAAGATAAATCCCAATCAGTTTATAATCCATTTTTATTAAGTTTCTGCAAGTTATGAAAAAAAAATTGAAAACTGGTCCAATATAGGCAACCTTCCCCTATATATTTTACATATATTTATATAGTTATATATCTCATTTACTTATTATACAATATTATTTTATACTTATATATTAACTTTAATTATTTTCTTCATTGTTTATAATTATATTTCTGATATCTTAAATGTTAAATTGACTATTATAATATTTAATTTCAATATTTATATAAACATTGAATTACATTTATGCAATATTTATTATACATATATACATATGTATAATATAATATACATTGTTTATATAAACTAGCAAATATTAAAACACAGATATATTAATTAAATACAAAATATTAATATATATTGTACATATAAACATTAATATTTTGATATAGTCTATAATTTATATTTAATTAATACATTTACATAACATTAACAATAATATAGTAATTAATATTAAATTACTAGTTTATATTAATTCTTATAATAATTACAATTTTATTGTTAATATATGTAAAATTTTATATATTAATTATATTTAAATCTGTAAAAATAACAAACATTATATTAATGAGATTAAATGCGATAATAATTTTATGCCAAAAATATGTATTTTTGTATGTTTATTCTGTATTGTCTAAGAAATTGTTTTATATTATCTTAAATATATAAAATTGGTGAGTAATATTGCCGTGAATTTATGTTTTATTTTTTATGCATATACAAAACTTAAAAATTTTTTTATTTCACAAGATTGTGCTTTTAAAACTAATTATTTTGTATTTCTTTTCTGTCCACTCATATTTAGTAAAGCATTTCTGTTCCATTTGTATTTGCTGATCGTATATATCATTGAAATAGAAGCAGGTTTTATTTTATCAAAATCACATCAAAATGAGAATGTATTTTATTAAATTTAGTACAGTTAAAAAAAAGTTTCTTAAAGAATATTAAATATATAAAATATATAAAAAAGAAAGAGATATATAAAAAAGAAGAAAAGTAAAAATAGAAAAATGTGAAACGTTATACTTGTACAAAAATTAGTAGAACAAAAATTAAACAATACATTTCTTAATGCGTATAGAATATACAATTTTTTGATTTAATTTTTCGAATGCTTTATTTCGAGAAAAGTCATTTAATCTTAAATGTTAAAGTCAAAGTATTTTTTGGAAACTGTTTAATCATATCTTGATTCCTATTGATCTAGTACAATCAAATGAGACTCTTGTTACGTGTAACCTTGTAGATTTATTTACATGACATCTTATGTATTTCATATGTTATCATATCGCAAAGTTGTCAGTCTCCGACAGTACTTTGAAGAAGTGAAATCAAGATAGAGCGACGCACTTTTGGCTAAAATAACGTTTGTGATTCAACAAACAGGTAAGTCAACTACAGAATATTTGGATATTTCTTTCAAAATAAATGTATATAAAACTATGTATATAGAAGATATACTTAAAGAATAGTTTATTTAGTTTCTAAGAAAAAATGTTCGTTTTCATTTCAACAATTATCTCTATTCTCTGCATAATATATAGTTAAAAACATTTAGGTGTGGTAACAACATATTTTAAATTATTTTTTCCTATAACAAATTAAAAATTAACAAAAAATTTTGTATGCCTTTTGTTCAGTTCATTTTATCTCTAATGAATATCGAGAGTTAATGTGTTTTGTAACATTATGTTAAATTAAATATGTCATAAATATGAAGAAAGAAACAAATATATATTGGATATTAATTCTTCTAAAAAAAAACCGTTTATAAAACTATAAATGCTAATAGAAAGTAAAAGTTTAGTTTGATTTGCTCATAAAATTTACAACGACAAAATTTGAATTAAGTTTAATTTTGCAACAGCTAATTCTTTGTTATCCGTTTCATTACTGTAAACATGACTTATAAGTGACACATATAATTCTGATGATAATAACATATTGATAAACATACATGAAATTATAACGGAAAAATTTAGTTATTAGATGAGATATTATTTTATACATTTTTGTGCAAAACTTAACATTATATACTTCGGATTTTAATATTTATGAAAAAAAATTTTGTTATTTTTTAATTGAATTGATTTATATAATATTATAAAATACACAAGGCACAGAAAAATATAATTGAATTAAAATATAATAAGAAAACAAAAAATTATAATCTTGTAATTTTTTAAAAATAAGCTTGTAAAATGAACATTTTTTTATAGATTTTTCAATTTGAAAATCAGAAATACAAACAATATAACTATAATGCTAAAACTATAACTGATAACGTTAATTTAATATTTGATATTACAAGTTAAAATCATATTACATTTATTGGTGATTTTAATTTATCATTTATTCAGTTTCAGTATATAAATAATATATTATATATATTATTGTTTTTCAATTAATTCTATTTACTACAATTTTTTGTTTTATATATGTACTATAAATTAATCAGGCATTGGTTAGTCCATTGAAAATTGGAAGTAAAAAAACATGATTGTCAAAATCGAATATTATACAATATTTAAATTTAATTTAATTATAATCATAATTTAACGGTTATACAGAATTTTAATAATTTATTTTTATAAAAATACAAACATTGCGTTCATTACATTGTTAATAAATAATATTTTGTTAAACAAAATACATGTACTCCTCGTTTCGTAATTTTATTTGCACGGAAGGAAATGAGAAAGTCATAATAAAGTCGCAAAAAGAATTAGTACTTAATAATTTGTTACGATAATATATAGATAAAATATCGATAAATTAGTTCGAAGAAAAAATTAATTTTTATTTGCATCAAACTCTTAATAAAACGAAGAATTTAAATAGCTTTTACCTATCAATTTGCTTCATGTTGTAGAAATTAAATTAATAGGAAACAACTATTTTTAGGACCAAGTGCGTTATTCTTCGAAAAATTGATCAATTACATATTTAAATAAATTGTGTATTTCTTTCTAAATGTTGCTATAATCATTTTTATGTATTATCCTTTTTTCACAAGATGCGTCGACGTTCTGCATATTCTTTTCTTTAACTTGTTCCTTATTTTTGTTTTCTGTTTAATTACTCTTATTATTAGTAAAGAATTTTTTTTTCAGATATCTGAAACGAAACCTACATGATGTTTCTAAAATGGTCATTATATGTATTATTATATATTATTGTAATGGCAACGGCCAATTTTGCCAATGAAAACGCAAAAATTAAGTGCCACAACGCAAAGTACCATTTATCGAAAACGACCTGTATATTACCGATTCATTATAACTTGAACATAATACTGATTTACGGAAACATGCTTCGTGGCGAGTTAAATGCCACTTTTTATATTAGTTGCGCAACATCAAACATAACTATACATATTTCGAAATACATGTATATAATGCAAGTGGAGTTGAAGTCGATTAATGGAATAAAATATATTCCAAGCTATAAATATACTTATCCTAAGGATTTCGTAAATTTCAATTTTGCTGAACATTTATCGCCTAGAAATAACTTAGATTGTGGAGTTTACACTCTGTACATGAAATATGAAGTCTTATTAACTCGTCAGCTTTTGCGAACTAACTATATAAAAGAAAATGGAGATAAAGGGTAAGTAAATAATAAGAATAATATATATTAAATGTAAGCTAATATGTGTGTGTGTGTGTGTGTGTGTGTGTGTGTGTGCGTGCGTGAACAAAAATGTGTTATGTTTACTAATTTATCTAGAATAATGTTTATATCACATAAAAATACTTAAGTAGTAGAACTTAAGCAGTAAGCGTAGAAAACTTACAAATAAAAATAAGAATATATTTTTATATCCCTTTTATAATTTACATTTTTTTTAACT
The DNA here is from genome assembly GCF_030444845.1 of Prenolepis imparis. Lineage (NCBI taxonomy): Eukaryota > Metazoa > Arthropoda > Insecta > Hymenoptera > Formicidae > Prenolepis > Prenolepis imparis. The sequence goes on along the minus strand of NW_028141172.1, from coordinate 6,896,749 downwards.
GTATTTACATAACGCTTAAAAAATAATATTATTTGGAAGTTATCTAGATGAATCGCCATATAATTTTATCTTATATCTACATATTTTATATTTTATTTAAATATTTTATCGTTTATTCAGATATATTTGAAAACAAAATCATTTTTATTTTATCTAAGTTAAATTTACATATTTTTATCTTATCTTTATTTAGCTAATTTTAAAATCATTTAAGCACAACACTGGATATGCCAAATAATATATTTTGTAAACATTATTTATAAATTGTTCTGGTATATTCTGTAATCTTTAATATTTTTATACAACAACTGATGAAAATTTGTCGTTATCTAATTTAAAGCATTTGTCTTTAAAATTTAGGTGGTTATTCGCAACTTTAATCCAACCCAGAAATGCTCGACAATTATTTCCGTGTTGGGACGATCCGAAATTAAGAGCCACTTTTAACATCACAGTAGAACACAATATAGAATTCAACGCTTTATCGAATATGCCGATACAAGGATACAAACCTATAAATAATTCCATGATGCGTACACAGTTCCACATGACACCTAAAATTTCTGTAAACGATGTAGGAATTGTAGTGTCCGATCTGCAACGAGTTCTTAATTCCACGGAGAATGTGATCAATATCTGGAGCAGATCGCAATTGATACCCCACGTGAAATTGGCGCAAGATGTTGCTGGAAATGTAACTATGTATTTGGAAAAGAATCATTGGAAGATGTTTTTGAAAAGAGTTCCGAAAATAGATTATGTGGCTATTCCGAATTTCGAGTACAAAATCAGGCAGACTTGTGGACTGGTTCTTTACAAGTAATATCTTTATTAAAAAAAAAAATTATAATTATAGTTTATTAAAATATAATATTATTTTTTGCTTTCAAAATTTAAAAATTCCAAACATGAATTTTTCTACATATATTTTTTGACTTTTTGATTATTTAAGTAGAGATATATGTGTATTGCAGCATTTAACTATGTTTATTTAGTCTGAATTTCTCAAATTTTAGAAATATATGCTTATATTAATACTTAAAATAATTTATATAAGTTATTTCAATAAATGATGGTAACCTATGTAAAATACTATAGTAAAATTACAAAAAACTTACACATATATCCTAATCACGTAAGAGCCATTTGATATATATAGACATTTAATATTCAGTGATATTTTACTTATTGTATCAAATTAAGAATTTAAATTATCGTTGATTTGGATTAATGCTAAAGCCATGTGTTTATTTTCTTATAATTGCATTCATTGTATGAGTGGAAAAGTTAAAAAAGAAATCAAAATTAATAAGAAAGTTTCTATTTTATATTAATTTTTTCTTTCATTTCAATGTTAATCAATTTATGTGTATTAAAATGCTGTTTCTTTTTGATATTATTTGAACTATGTATATATAAAATTCCTATAATAAATTTGAACTATATATATTCTTTGAATAAATATACATCATATTTAATTTTTATATAAGCAAACTAAGCAATTAGAACAAAAAGTTTCGACATAAACGCATTCATTTACGTACAATTTTCAGTGAGACAGAAATTATCTACAATGAAGAATTACATCCTGTTGAGTTTAAAACTAAAATAATGCGTTCAATAGCTTATGATATAATACATCATTGGTTTGGTGATTTTTTCAATCCGTCATGTCGATATTACTGGTGGTTAAACAAAGGTTTCATTATGTTCCTCGAATCACACATTCTCGACAAGGTTGTTTTACACTTCTTAAACTAATTATAAAAATATTTCGTTTGATATCATGTCAGTATAGAAAATATTGAAATTGTCATTTGTTAAAAGTAGAGAACATTCCTATACATATATATTTTTTAAAATTTCTTACACCATCTTAACTATTTAAAAAAATGTTAATAGAACAGTTAACAAGTATATGTAAATTATGTTATTATAATTTAAATAAATCTTGCACATATATATTTAATTTTATACTCCAAATAAAAAAAATTACACATATTACTCGTAAAAATACTATTAAATTACTTTAAATTATCTAATATAAAATAGTAAAGTTTTTTGTTTTAGAAATAATTGCATTATATTAATTCATATTGTTAATCCAAGCTTCTTTTTCTGTCTGCAGACATTTCCAGATTCTCGGATGATGGACTTGTTCGTAGTTCAAATTCGACATGAGTCTTATTATTTATATCCATTTGCTATAAACAATTATAAGGAATATTCGAACTATATATTTAAAATTAATTCACTTTCTCCTTTTCGTCATTTTATAGGTATGTTTGCATGTATATTTGAATTATAATGTAATTCGACTATAATATGTATGTATATACACTATAAAATGTATATATGTATTTACGAATATACAAATATAAAAAAGAATTTGTAAATAATATGATTTAACAATAGTTAAATAGCTGGTTATATAAATATCTAAGAATAGATTAAAAAGTTCTAAATATGAGTTATTTCTTACTATATTAGCCATGTTTATAAATTTATGAACGATGGGGATTGTAATTTATTTATTTAAACAGAATATTATATATGTAATTACACATACTTTATATTTTTATTTCAGGAGTCGCAATATGGCGCATGCTAAAAAGTGTAATTCCACCTCACGCATTTTGGATGGGAATTTACATGTATTTAAACAAGTAAGTAATATTTATATTGTAATATAATAATTATATACAGACGCACACACAGGAAAGTAAATACAAAATAATAGCAAAAGCATATCCCTAAAAATTTTTTTCTAATAAAGAGTAAAAACCATGTGCTGACATACATGGAAGTGTATTCAATGACTATGCAAACTTGCGTAAGTAACAAACATTAAAAATGAAAAAATTGTTAAATATTGTTCAAAAGTTAACTTTGTTAATTAATAAATAAAGAAAAACAGATATAAATATAATAAAAAAACGCATATACATAAATATTTACTATACAATTAAATGCATATTTTAAGCTTTTTTAAATATAAGAAAATTAATATAAAAATAGGATAATAAAAAAAAAGATAAAAAATAAGATAAAAAATAAGATAATGAATTTAAGGAATACAATTACACACACACACACAACAGTGATAATATAATTTTTATGCAATTTATTGATACATAATTATTTTTAAAAAATGTGGATTATTTTTGTACGATGTGTGTGTATAAAAATTATTAGAAAATTATTTCGTTCTTTACTTCATCACAGTTTTTCAACACTTATCACTGACAATCTGATTAAAACCACTTGACTTTCGTGAAAATCAACATTAATCAATGTTACAGCTATGCTAGCTGTATCAATGAAAATAAAAATCACTAGCCAAAAATTATTTTAAACCAGTGTTTTCTTTATAGATTGTTGGATACTGAAAACGATGTCGCAAACCAAATTTTACTAGCACTTTCAGATTTTTAAAATAATTGAGATTTAATGTATAAAAAATTCTCTTTATGCAATATTAAAGATTTTTTTTGTAAAATTGGTTTACATTATTTGGAAAGTTTAATTATGAATATGTTGTTCATCCTCTATAAAATGCATTTTTTTTATTTCCTCATATCTTACTTAGTAGCCATGTTATGCAAGATTCAAGCTGGGAAATATTTTTTATATAGAGATGTTCCTGAGAAAAAAAATTAAAAAAAAAATATATTTTTCTTTAAAATTGATTTTATCATTATTTGTTCTTCTTTAGATCATACAACTTTTGTCGGAAACATTTTTTTGAAAATGCATTTGTTTCGAAAATTGAAGGTGGACAATTAAAATGAAACACACTATATACATATACTTTCAATAGAATCTCTCAATAAGTTAACACTATGTATGTGTATCGATAATTCTAAACTACAAATTATGAGTATGTATTATATGGCCTCATTATAGATGGAATATTTGCTATTTCAGCAAAACTCTGTATTTAAATCCTTCCTAACATGACTAAAAAATTAGATATCGAAATAAAAAAATGCATTTTATAGAAGATGAACAATACATTCATGACATCTGATAAGAATTTATAGATAACGTTAACCTTTTTCACATAAAATCTCAAATATCGCAAAAAAGTCATTTTTTGCATGTTAAACCTCAATTATTTAGAAAACCTGACGTACTGAAAATTGGCTTACGGCATCGTTTTCAGTATCCAAAATTATATGAGAAACACTTTGTCTGATTTAAAATATTTATAAAAAATATTTTTTTTAAATTAGTATATTTATTATCATAATTTTATATATACTATTTGAAATCAATGATGTATGATATTATTAATTGTCACAATTTTTAATTTTGCAGATTAATTTCTCATGCTACGGCGAATCCCAATGATCTATGGAATGTTATGCAGCCTGTCATAAATGAATTAAATTTTACTGAGTACAAGTTAGACGTAAAAGAGATGATGAATATTTGGACTATACAACAGCATTGTCCCGTGATAAATGTCATACGATATTATTCTAGAGATCGCGTGAAAATATCAAGAGAGGTTCAGGACGAGAAAGATCAGAAACCATATTTTATACCTGTGACATTTACTAAAGAATCAACAATCAATTTTAACATAACTGCTTCAAATATTGATTATTTAACTCAGTCAAATCCAAAGTTAGAAATTCAGTTTCTTTATCCAAAGCGATGGATTATTGTCAACTTACAACAAATTGGTAAGTATTAAATTAAAACATAAAGTTAATATATACTCTTACTCTTTTATTATGCAATAAATATATTTTTTTCATTTATTTTGTTTCTTATATTCTTATATAAGAATTGTAATTATATTGCACATATTATAAATAATAAAATATTCTTTTAAAGTATTTCGCAATATTTCTGTAAAATTCATGATTAAACACACTTTGCATATAAATATTATTTTTCCAGTTATAATCAGTTTCTATTTATACAATTCTTTTAATACATCAATCAATTTTTCAAGACTTTATTCTTTTATTCAATTATCGACAGAAAATTATTTTATAATTAATAATATATATATATATATATATATATATATATATATAATATATAGTTTCTATTATATTTACTATAAAATATATACATATACGCCCCATTTCTAATACAATTTATACGCCCTAAAACATCAGAAAATAAAAAACATATATACTCGAAATATTTCTTATTACATATATTGGCAAAAATTATCAATCAAATTTATATTATTATTAATAAAATTTATTAATTTATATTATATTTATTATATTATGTATTTATTATATTTATTATATTATATTTAATATATTTAATATACTACATATTTATTTTTAACAATAATATTGTTAGTAAAATTTATTATCATATAATTATTAATAAAATCTATATCTCGTATAACAGGATATTATCGCGTCAACTATGATACTGAAAATTGGATGATAATTGCGCGTTATTTGAATTCTGAAAAATATTCAAATATACATGTTCTGAATCGTGCCCAAATCATCGATGACGCATTCCATTTAGTGACACAGAGAAAACTTAACTTCTCCATATTTTGGGAACTCTCGAGCTATTTATGGCAAGAGAAGGATTATGTAGCATGGTATCCTATGTTCAAAGCTCTGGAATATATGTCGAATATTATTCCATTTTCAAATGCTCGAGACCAACTTCCAGAAGTATTCAAGGTATTGCCAGTTATAAAGTTTATCGATAAAATTATGTTAGAGAGATCAAAAACATTGATAAGTATTTGATATTTATTAAAAATATTTCAAAGTAAAAAAAATTGAATATTTATTGCTTACATTGATATTTGAAATGCAATAAACTAGGTATATAATGTGCATTGACAAATTTATGTATATAATAAACAAAATTATTTTTAAGTGTCTGTAAAAAAAAAAAAAAATTCAATTATAAAAATAATGTTAATTAAAAATTTTCATTAGATTATAAAATACTTAAAAATCTGACATGTAACATGCAATGAACTAAATATGCATTAGTAAATTTATATGTGTAAGTATATAAAACTATCTTTAATAATCGATATGTAAATAAAATATATAGGAAAAATTAATTAAAAATATACCGTCTTAGCATAATATAGCATAAAACATAAAATACAAACAAATTAATTAAAATTAGAAAATTTATTTTAAAGATATATTACAAACCTATCAAATCAAAAGTTTGAAATATAAAAATATATAAGAAGAATAGCATAATTACATTAATGTAGTATGTTTTTAAACACAGAAATCTTATTTATTACTCTACAAATACATTTTTTAATAAAAACTGAGTTTTTTAAATGATTTTAAAAGAATATAATAATAATTATCTCATTTGAAAACGCGTGTATTACATAATAATGTTGTACAAAATTGAAATTTTTATTTGTTATTATGCATGCAATAACTTAATATTTAAAAAAGAATTACATAAAAGGATATATTTTCAGAAGAATATTTAAACAGTACACAACAACGATTATTTAAGAGATTGATTAATTCGGAGAACATTTCTTAAAAAAAAATTATTTTATTACATTCTAAAATAAAATTGTTGTAATAAATTAGAATGTATACAATAAATTTGCTAAGATGTTTCAGTATAATAATAATAAATATATATGTTTATATGAATTCTTTTACTCAGGATAATCAATACTGCAAGCTCTTAAAATATTTACTATTTTACCTGAAATATTCTGTATATTATATTTGTCTTTGTAAATAATTTAATGGAAAAATATTTTTTATTATCAAAATGCAGACAATATTAGGGAAAATAAGAAGCCTGTTTAGGCAGATAGAACAGAATATATACGATCAAATGGCACCCACCAAAAAAGATGTTGATAAATATTTAAAACAGGAACTTGCAAAATGGAGCTGCATTATGAATAATACCTTATGTATGGAAAAGGCCAAAAGTCAAATGAAATTGCATCTAGAAAATCCTGTAAAAAATAAGTAAATTTTAATTTAATTATTATATTTTTGTATAAACCCCTTTTTTAAATTTTTTAAGTATATTTGATATGTTATCAAAGAAGAAAGTTCATATATAATTATACATGCATAAATGTATGTATATAATTATACATATATATGTATGTAAAATATGTCAACTTATATATAAAATATATATATATGTATAAATGTACATATAATATACATACCTATATGTATATACATATACATATGCGTATATATGTATATGTATTTCTTATATATTGCATAATTTATGTTTGTATATATAAGAAAAATAATTTTTTATGTAAATAGATCTCAGGTAATATTCTGTATAACAAATATAAGGTAGAATAGCCAAAAATGGAACGATTTACGAGATATTTAATATTTTAATTTTACATAATTTGATATAAAATAAAAAATATTTTTGCAAAATTTATTTAATTATTCTGTACATAAAGTAATAAGATAAAATTATCAAAAATTAAATATTTTACGCGATATTTTGTATTTTATATTAAAATATGTCAGATTAGGATATAAAATAACTTGTTCAATTTTATCTTTATAATTTTTTATGCAGAATGTAACAAGGAATCTATTTACATAAAACAGTTATTAGGGTAGTGGCATTAAAAAAATTGAATTGATTATTGTTATTTATATTTCATATTATTATTATTATTATTTATATTTATTATTATTATTATTATTTATATTTATTATTATTATACACATATATTATTATTTATATTTTAATATAATTATATATATGTATATCTGATTATATTGAATTTATTTTTTTTTGATTTTTATAAATAAAATGACTATATGCTAATTATCGATAATAAATATGTTTAGGCTCTTAGCTTATGACCGACCATGTTGGAATTGTATATATATATATATAACGTCAGAGGCGAAAAAACATACTCTAAAAGTTCTTAGATGCTATTTCGCAATAAAAAGATATTTCGATGAAACATTTCAGATGGTTTCAGCACACTCTTAACATAACTCGAAAACTATTCTTTTCGCTTTATAATCAATCAACAGCTGTAAAATGACTGTAATATGAGGCCTAGTCCTTCTGGCCTTTGTACATGCGCAGTCATTCCGCATGACAAAGTCTGATAGTGAAGTCACGATCATTTATTTACGGTTGTTGGTTGAGTGTCAAGGGAAATAGTTTCCGAGGTATTTTAAAAGTGTGCTAAAGCCATCTGAAGTAGTTGTTGTATCAAAATATCTTTTCATAGAAAAATGACATCTATAAGAATTTTCAGCGTGTACTTCTCGCCTCTGACGTCAATCTAATATGGCCGCGGCGAGAACCCAGGAGCCTTAAACACTAAAATATTTATATTCTGTATGTCGTAGAATTTTGCTTGGATGGGAAAAATGGACATATTGTAATAGTTTAAAATTGGACGATACTGTATGGCGCAATGTATTCTTCAGCAAAGCAATTGAGATATACAAAAAAAAATCTGATCATAAAATAGTGGAATTCTTTAGTTGTTCCGAAAATCCCGAACTTATTCTTTATTACCTGCAGGCTTTCACACCGTCATTTATACATTTTTTGATGATAAAGAATAAGGAACGTAAAATACAAGAAGAAGTAATACATCGTAAAGTTTATGCTTTCACATTTAATATTTTTCTTTCTACTCTTGCGAGACATGCTAAGAGCACCGCAATACTTAGAGAAATATTGGACCATTATAAAAATATGGATGTCAGGTAATAAGCTTTTTTTTTATAACAATATATTGCTTATTATAATCTTGAGAATTTATTATCGTTAATTAAAAATCTCTACATATTATTTTGTTCTCATAGATTAGTCACCATGAATGTAGTAGTATTAATTGTACTGATTAACAATGCATATTCTGAGAGACAACTTGATCAGGTAAATTTTATAAATTTCAAAAAAATTTTATAAACTTTTTATTGTGCTATTAATTTTTTATCAAAATGTTTCAAATGTCTTATATCGTATATAACGTACGTTTTTTTCTTTTTACCTTAGATATCTTACATATGCATTGATATTTATGTTAATAATTCGAAAAATTGTCACACTTGCTTTTTATAAACTAATTATATAAAATTACTGCCTAAATAAAAAATAAAATTTATTTTAGATACAAAGATTTGCAATGAATAATGAGCAATTTACTTCGAGTGTTGAATACAAGTTAAGAGAACGTTCTGAGAAGCTGTTCAGTCAGGTGAAATTTTATGAAAATATGTATGCAAACCCTTAATACATCTAACTATATCGTCAAAAGTTTAACTTCAGCAAATACACAAACAATTTCAAGTAACTCGCCTAATTTATAGAAAATTATAGAGGATCGAATAATACAGTTTAAACATTTAAAATAATATTTTTATATATTTATAATATCTTTTATATTTATTACTTATATATACATTATTTATTATTTTTACATATCACATTCAATTAATATTGTTTAATTGTTTGTAATTCTATTGTTTGACTCTTATATTATTCCGTTTTAATATTTGATTAAACATTATATTTACGCAATGTTTATTATACATATACATGCATATACATAAGTATATAACTGTATATAATGTATATCTATATATAACATTATGTATATACTGTTTATATAATTCTCTATTAAATATATTAAATATTAAAACGCAGATATATTAAACAAATATTATACATTAAAATTAACCTATATAAAGCTGATGACATTAATATTTTGTTAACTTATTAATATTTAATTAATACATTTAATGTAACAATTAATATTAATATTAACACACACACATTACTGTTTATATTAATATTTATGATAATTACTTTATAGTTAACACATTTATAATGTTATATACTAATAATTTTTATAATTTTAAATTGTAAGATAACAAAAATTATAATAACGAAATTTAAAATAATAATAATTTTAATGCTAAAATATGTATATTTATGCAGGTTTATTTTGTATTTCCTATAAAATTCTTTTATATCTTTTTAAATATATAATAAGTTTGAATAATATTGCCACAAAAATTTTTCTTTTATATATATAAACTTTTTCTATTGTAATTTTTCTACATTCCAAAAGACTGTTTCCTTGTAACCTATTTATTTTCCTTATGTTATATATATATATATATATATATATATTTATTTGTTTTATACAAAATTTAGTTAATTGCGGCAAGAAAATAATTTTGCGTATAAATCAGAGAATCGTGAAATAGTATTCTATCTTATATTTCTTAGAACTTAGAACATTACAATTTCCTGATTGAATTTTTCGAATGTTTTTTCAGAAAAATTATTTTTAATATATAAAAGTATTTCATTGCGAATTATTTAATCATGTATTGATTATTATCGATATTTAATAACGAATAAGACATTTGTTACATATAACCTTGTGGAGCTATTTACATGACATTATGTATTTTATATGTTATCATATCACAAACCTTGTCAGTTTTCGAGGATCTTTTGAAGAGATAAGGTTTTACGATATACTTTTGGTTAAAATAACGGGTAATTCAACAAACAAGGTAAGTTAAATACGATATTTAGATAATTCTTTCGAAACACATATGCATATAAAAATATATAGAAAACACGCGATTACAGCGTTCTTATTTTTTTAAAGTTATTTTACTCAGCTTATAAGAAAACATTAAAATCTTAAATTACTCTGTTTATTTCAACTATTATTTTTGTTCTTTGCATACTGCAATTAACATGAAAAAACTTAGGAGTGAATTGTAACAGCACCTTTTAATCATTCTTTAACATTTAAATAAATCAAAAATTGAAAACAACTTGCATAAGCTTTATTTGATATATTTTTTTCTTTAATGGATATCTAAAGTTAATGTCTTCTATCGTTACGTTAAATTAAATATTTAACAAATGTAAAAAAAGAAACGCGCAATTGATGTCAATTTTTCATCTTATAAAAATATGTATAAATGTATTTAATAAAAAGTATTTTCATGTTTCTTATTCATATTTAAATTTGCTCATGAAAATTATATAGACAAAATTTGAAATAATGAAAGGTTAATTTCGTAACAGCTGCTTTTTTGTGCTGTTTCTTCAGTATATTTATGACTTACAAGTGACATACATATGAATATGGATAATAACCTATAGGTAAACATATATTAAACAATAACAGATGAAGCTCGGTTATTAGAAAAATTATTTTATACATTTTATTTTCAAACTTATATGTATTTATTTGTACATTCAAGATTATTAAAAAAAGTTTTACGTTGTATCTTTCAATAAAACTTGTTTTATTATATAATATATATATAATATTATATTATAATATATTATATATATTATAATCTTTTATATAATATTATATTATATTGTATTATAATATTATAATATGCACAGCAATATATAATTGCATTTAAAATATTTAATTAGTAGAAGAATAATAACCTTCATAACTTTAATAATTTTGAAACAAATTTTTGAAACATAAATATTATTTATATATGTATACAGATCCTTCAATTTGAGGCTATATAAATATTTGAATGATTAATTCTCCCACAGAAATCGACAGTTTTTTATTTTGTTTGCATGTATTTGTTCTTTATTTTTGTTTTCTGTTTCGCACATATACTTTTAGCAAAAAAATGTGTTTTCAGATCTCTAAAACAAAAAGCTGACATGATGTTCCTAAAATTGACATTAAATGTTTTATTATATATTGTTGTAATGGCAATGGCTTTTCCTATCGATGAAAATGCGATGATGATTAAGCGCCATAGTGCGATTAATAACAATTCGAACTGTCTATTACCTCTTCATTATAACTTAAAGATAACACTTTGGGAAAATCACACGTCCAGTGGCGAATCTTACGTCAATTTTTACATTAATTGTGGAATACAAAACATAATTTTAAGTACATCAAAATATATCAGATTAAAATCTATGATGTTAAAGTCGGTTAACAGTGAAATAATCTACACGCCAGATTTATATTATCCTGAAGATGAAATTGTCATTCTTAAATTCGGCAAACGATTCTTACCTGAAAATAACATGGCGTATGGACTTTATATTCTGTATGCAAAATTTGAAATTTTAATATTTCAACAGTTTTTGCAAAGTTGGTACACAAACATGGAAGGAGATCAAGAGTAAGTAAATATTAAGATGTATTTAAAAAATGAGCTATTTTATATATATATATATATGTGTATATACAATATGTAGATACATATATTAAATCGTACCGTTCGTTAAATCGTATCTCTACTGTATTTTTTTAACAGGATTGAAATAGTTTAAGGTATTAACGTTGTTGTATCGCAGCTAGTCTCATTTGAATGACACAATGTTTGTTTTCCTTTTCAAGAAATCCGTTTATAAATTAATTTTTTTAAATTTATTGTGTGATTTTCATGTAATATTCGGCATCTCGTGCCTAAGCTGGCACATTGAAAAAGATAAACAATCAAACTAATTATTAAAGCATTTTTTCATCTCATTTATTCCTGAAAAATTGGCAAAATGTTTTAAGATTATTTTTTTATTCACAAATGTGACAAAGCAATGGAAGTTCGGTGAAACGTACCACTAATTTTTTTTTATATCCGTACTTGTACAATTTATTTATTAATTTTTTAACTTAGGCATTAGTATTTTTCTTTATAATTAAATGGATAACTGAAGAAAATATTATCAAATTTTATATTGCAATTATATTGAGATAATATTTATATATTTATTTATTTATTTTTGTGTGATACAAAAAGTATTTTTGTTAAATTTTCGAAGAGAATTTATGATTACAACTATGACATTCTGATAGATATGGTTTGTTTCAGATTGAAAACTTTTGCAGAAAATAAAACTTCATTTTTGTTACAATTTTTTAATTTTATTGTTAGAGATACAATTTAAAAACTTATGGGTACAATTTAGTATACCGATATTGTAAATTGTACCAAATACTACTTAAAATTTTTAATTTACGATATGAAACAATGTTAAATTTGTGTGAATGTTTAACGTAAATCGTTGACAAAGAATTATAGTTTCAAATTTGTCATTTATTTGATGTAGCTTTATTGCAATTTATATTCCAACAATTGTTGAAAATTTGTCATTAAAATTTATTAGGTTCGCTGCTACGTTAATCCGATACGGAAGAGGCCGACAATTATTTCCATGTTGGGACGAACCGGAATTAAGTGCCACCTTTAGCATTTCTGTGCAACATGATATAAGATACAAAGTTCTATCGAATATGCCGATAGGTTTTCTAGATTATGAACTTACGGTTGAATGGACGATGATAATTACGCATTTCCAAACGACGTCTCTAATGCCTCCAAACGATGTAACAATTATTATAATGATGCCCGATGTGTACCGAGCTTTTTATTCGATGAAGTCTGGGATAAATATGTGGTGCAGATCGGACTTGGTACCCCACATGAGATTCGCGCGATATACCATTAGAAATGTGACTCTGTTTATAGAACAGAATTGGAAGTTTTTGAAAAGCGCGCCGAAAGTGGATTATGTCGCTATTCAGAATTTCGAAAATAAAATATTTCAGACTACGGGACTAGTTTTTTACAAGTAATACATACATTCGAGATAATAATTATAATTAAAATTCATTGAAATATATATATTTTATGGCTTTCCAAGTCTAAAATAATTCAAAGACATGTATTTTTCTACTTTTATTATTAGAATTTATCTGGTTATTTTAACATTTAGAGGAAATTATATTCGATTCGAAAATATATAAGTCATATTGACATAAATTCAATTATTGATTTTAATTAATAAAGACATATGTATAATATAGTAAAAGGACTATATAATAACGTGACAGAATCTTGAAAAATTATATCATTCGTGAGAATCACATTTATACATTCAAAAAACTTTATTGTTATTATTATATTAACTCAAGAATTTAAAAAAATTGTTAATTTATTTTGCAATTTTAAATTTTAATGTTAATAAAATATGTTTATATCCTTATCATTCAGCTTATTGTATAAGTATGATGTATCTATATCTTTTTTATTTTCATTATAATCAAAGAATTATTAGAAAATTAATTTTATCACATAAAAAAAAAAATATGGAGAATATTCGATAAAAAATCTTGTATTTTTGAAAAAGAGAGATAAGGAGAGATGCACATAGTTATATAAAAAAAAAAATTAACCTATAATATTAACATAATATATTCGATAAATCTTTATTAAAGTTAAATTTTTTAGTTTAATAAATTTCAATTAATTAATTCTTATGTTCATTAAAATTCTGTTTTTGTTAGTCAATACTTGAACTATTTTTCTCTAACATATGTGGAACGTATTTAATTTTTATTTAAATTTTACGTTTAATTTTTTATTAAATTTTTAAGTATACTCTATCAATATTATAATATGAATTTTTAACATAACCGCAATATTTACTAATAATTTTCAGTGAAGCTGATATTATTTACAATGAAGAATTATATCCTGCTGTGACTAAAATTGTAATAATGTGCTCGATAGCTCATGATATAACATATAAATGGATTGCTAATCTCTTTAATCCGTCGTGTCTATCTCACTGGTGGTTAAACGAAGGTTTTATTTTGTTCCTCCGTACATATATCCTCGACCAGGTTGGTTTTTAGTACTAATTATAAGATAATATTTTTATATCATGACAAGCAAATTTCTCTAATTGTCTGACTTTTCGTTAGAAATAGAAGAAATGCCGATATACATATATATATTTTTTTCCAATTTCTTACAATATCTTAACTCTTTGAGAAAAACATTATAAAGCAAATAACAAGTATATTTAAATAATGTTATAATTTAAGAATACTTTGTGCAAGAATATATGTATATTTTGTGAATAATTTTAGTAATATTTTTTTATGTTAAATAGTTACACATCAATAGTAAATTTAAAAATATAAAATTATTCAATATTATATGATATAAAATAGCAAAGTTATCATTAAAATATATAGCAAATAATTGCATATATTATGCATTCGTATCGTTAATGCAATCTTCTTCTACACATATGTATATATATATATATATTCGATTAAACAAATATGTTTGTAGTCGTTTCCAGATTCCCGGATAATGGATTTATTCATAGTCCAAATTCAACATGAATCTCATCATCTAAACACTGAAATTGGAGGAAATATAATTAAATTGAATTTGTTTTTTCCTCATTCTCCGATTACAGGTATGAATGCATGTTTATTTAAATATACATATTATAAAATGTAAGCACATATAATGTATATACACTATATATGTATATACACATATACACTATCGCTTAAAAGTATTTGCCCACCTAGATAACTTGTGTTTGAATGACTATAAATAAATAAAAAAACATTTATTTATGATAATCTGAAATTTTAATACCAAAATATACGAGAAATTTAAATTTGGATTCGTCTATGTGTCCGCTCTAATTTTTATGAAAATTTCGCTAAATGACAATTTCACATCGACAGTCTTCTTATTAATTTTTCTAAAGTTTCTGTGAATATTTTGAGAGAGCCATACCATAACTTTCAATATGCGTTGACTTTCCAGTTGCTTCAAAAATATTGAGCACAGATTTAATGTGTATTTGAAATCATTGTTATGTTGGAAAATGAAATTTTAAACGCATATTGAAAGTTATGGTATTGCTCTCTCAATCGCCCAATCTGTGTCCTATAGAGTTACTATAGAGTGAACTAGATAAACTCGAAATTTTGGTCTTAAAATTTCAGATTATCATAAATAAATGTTTCATTATTTATTTATAGTCATTTAAACACAAGTTACCTAGATGGGCAAATACATTTGAGCAGTAGTGTATGAATATGAATATGTATAAAAATTTATAACTATGATTAAACAATAGTTTATAAATTGCAAAATGTAAATATCTAACTACAGATTAAATAAATTTTACTAAATTCTGTTGTAACAAAAAATTGTTTAAATTTAAAAATAGTTTGTTTTTACTATTATTAGATATTACCACCAATTTATTAACATACTTTAAATTTAAAGTATATATATATATGTATATAGGTATACATATATGTATATATAATTAAATATATTTTATACATTTATTATAGGGGCCCTTGTATGGAACATGCTAAGATGTGTACTTCCCCATAATGTATTTTGGGACAGTATTAAATCGTATTTAAATACAAAGTAAGTAATATTTACTTTATAATAATTATGTATATATATATATATATATATATATATATATTAGTAAATATTAAAATATAATATATCCACTTACATAAAAGTAAATACAAAGTAAGATAAAAAATATATCCGTAACAAACTATTTAAAATGAAATAATAAACATATGCTAAGTAGAGAAAGTTTGTATTTCATAAGTATCCAACTATTTAACAAAAATTAGAATAATAAATTATTTGTAAATACTATTAAAAAATTAAATTTCTCAAAATAATTATTAAGAAAAATAGAGGTTTGAATAATTATAATAAAAATTCATATACATAAATATGCAACCATATATTCCGCTTTCAAATATAACAAATTAAATACTAAAATACGGTAATAAAAAAATTAAAATAAATAGTTTAAGAAATGAAATTAAAGTGGGCATAATAGTTATTCGCATTATTTATTGATACTTAATTTTGGAAAAAAATTTAGGAAAATTTAATCAATGGAATATATATCAAAGCAACACAATTTGTGTTTTGTTCAAATACAAATTTTTTAGTTTATTTTAAATAAATAATAAGATGCTGCAGAATTACATATAATGTTTATTTTAATACTTTGAAGTAATATGTAATTTATACGGGGCCTGCCCTATATACATTGTTTTCAATGTGCTGTCAATGTAATGTATGTTACTTTGTAATTTCAATTGAGTTTGCAATTTTTAATGCAACGAGGTTCATATGTAGACAAATATAATAACACCTAGTTTACAAAAAATTTTTTTTTATACTTTTAAACCGGACAAGTTGTGGGATCTAAAGGAGGACAAATAATGTTAAAATCAATTTTGGAAAAAATAATTGTTTTCCAAAAAACCCTTTTTTTTAAGGAGTATCGGCATAATATGAGAAGTAGTTCCCAGCTTTAATGATTCATAACATATGGTTAAAAAGAAAAATATTGAAATAAAAAAAAAATGCTTTTTATAGGAATGAACAATACATTCGTTATATTTGATTAGACTTTTCTAACAACATTAATTTTTTTTATAAAAAATTTCAAAATATTACAAAAAATTTTATTTTTACACATTAAATCTCCATTATTTTAGAATTTGAGAATTTAATGTATTAGTGATATTTGGTTTGCGGTATCATTTTTAGCATCCAAAAATTTATAAGAAACACTTTATCTGGTTTAAAATAATTTTGGGGTATAAACTAACAATAAGTAATTTCAACATATATAAAAATTTTATTTTACATATATAAAAAAATTGAAACCTCTTATTATAACGTTTGTCTATATTTTTATCTCACGTTGCGTCAAAAAATGACGGCATTTATATACGTATATTATTAATTGCCGCAATGTCAATGTTTACAGAATTACTTATTTGGATTCGGGAAGCACTGACGATCTGTGGAATCTTATGCAGAATATCTTGGATAAATCCACGACTTATATACAATACAGTCTTACAACATACAAACTAAATGTAAAACAGATGATGGATATTTGGTCTTTACAAACGTACTGTCCTGTGATAAATGTGGTACGAGATTATTCTAGGGGTATCGCGAAAATATCGAAAGAGTTTGGCGAAAAATTAAATCAAGAACCATATTTTATACCTGTGACCTATACTTCGGAAACGAACATCGTTTTTAATGTAACTTTACCGAATACTAATGAGTATTTAACACAATCAAAATCAGAGTTGGAAATTCTGCATCTCAATGAAAGTGAATGGATCATTGTCAACATACAACAATCTGGTAAATATTAAAACATAAATTTTTCATATATTTTTGTTCTTATATTTTTTTATAAGAATTAAAATCATATTTTAATTACCTATTATAAAAACAATAATATTCTTTTAATGTATTCCGCAACATTTCCATAAAATTTCTAATTAAATACAAAATTTGCATGTAAATATTATTTATTTAACTAAAATAAGTTTTAGTTAAATAAGTTTTAGTACAATAATTCTCTATACTTTATACTCTTACTCTATACTTTTGCTCAATTATTTATAACATGTACATTCATAACAAGTTTTTATAGATTCAATTATCGGTATAAAATAATTTTATAACTTAAAACATAATATATAAGAAATTTTTACTATATTTACTATAAATATGCGCCAAATTTCTCATGACAGTTTGTACATGTTTAAAAATAAGAATATAAAATACATATATACATTTAAATTATTTTTTATTTATATATGTATTTAAAATATTTAACAATGAAATTTATTTGTTGAATAATATATAGGATACTATCGCGTCAACTATGATCTCGAAAATTGGCGAAAAATTGTTCGTTACTTGAATTCTGAAGAATATACAAATATACATGTTCTTAATCGGGCGCAAATCATCGATGATGCATTTCATTTAGCAAAAGAAAGAAAACTTAATTTCTCCATATTCTGGGAACTCACGAGCTATTTAACACAAGAGAATGATTTTGTAGCATGGTATCCTATGATCAAAGTTCTTGAATACACATCGCATATATTTGCATTTTCAAGTACTCCAGATAAACTTCCCATTGAGCTAAAGGTATTGGCAATTTATGATTATCAGCCAAAGTATTATTATATATTGATTATTATTATTATTATTATTATTAAATTGTTGGATAACGATTATCGAAAAATATATTAGAAAGTAAGGGTCAATGCATAAAACAATTTTAAAACATAAATCTGACATCATTTCTTAGAAAATAAGATATTAGATTGTTAAAGAAATAATTAATTATATGCTAACAATACTTTATATATGTATAATATTCAATACATATACATATGCATACATAATTTTATTCTCTCTTTTAAGAATCTTTCAACCACAATATTAATATAATTTCACTATTTTTATTTTAAACTCTATTTTGTAGTATAAATTTTTGTTTTTATTTTGTTTTACTGCTGTTATTCTTATATAAACTTTTGCATCTTAAAAATAAATTTAAATACACTGGTCAAAGAAGTTATCGCAACACGTAATTAATATCAAATTTAGCATAAATTCAAACAAGCGCATCTCCGCGAAAAATTGTCGTATATCAAAAATTTTTTTTTGTTTTAAAGGGTAAAGTCTCTACTTTAAGGAACTTTCGTTCGATTTTGATTTTATCCTTTCCCCCTCCCTCTAACCCTTTAAAAGTAAGAACGTGTTTTTTTTTTCAAAAATTGCATAGTTTGACAAACTCTACGGGGTGTAATAAATTTTTTTCGCAAATATCATCATAACTATCGTAAAATATGGACTTTTCTCTACAAATTAAAAAAAAAATTGAATACCGTACGATTTCTTTTCGCGAAGTTACGGGGTATCAAAGTTACCTATGCATTTTTGCCTATGTATTCAATTACCGCCAACATTAGCATTATCCGATGGGCACTACGGGGAGATTTCTTGTCGGATTTTGCCCATCGTGTTTTTTTTACTATACACTTAAATTTTTGAAATACGACAATTTTTCGCGGAGATACGCTTATTTGAATTTATGCTAAATTTTGATATTAATTACGTGTGCGATAATTTTTTTGACCAGTGTATATTACTGAATTTAATTAATAATTTATATATCAGATAAAAGTTTGATTAAAGCTTGAATTTGTATAAATTTATGTAAACGTGTAAAAGTAAAAATGGTTCTTTTACATAAAAATATTTTTGACAGATATCTAAAATCTATACAAATTTTATAATGAAGAGTTTTAAAAAAATTTAATGTGATATACATGATAAGTCTCTCAATAAACACAAATGTGTTAATATATCACATCTTTCTACTAAAGTTTGAATTCTTTTCACAAAATATTTGAATCGTTTTGTATACAACGATCTAATATTTAAAAAATAATAATTTACATTCCAAGAATTCATGTATTTATAGCCGGTACTGGAAAAATTATATTGATATTATTCAAGAGATTAATTAATTCTCGGAGCATGTTCTAATTACTTACTAAAATAAAGTTTTTTTAGTAAATAAATATATCATATTTATCTTTGTAAATAATATAATAGAAATATATTTTTCACCAAATTGCAGGAAGTATTATTAAAAGTAAAAAGTCTGTTTAATCAAGTAAAAATGGATATGTACGATCAAGCGGTACTTTCTATCGATGACGATCTACATAATTATTTAAAACTAGTACTCTCAAAATGGGCATGTATTGTCGATAATTTCTTATGTTTTGAAATGGCCAAACATCAATTGGAATTGTATTTAAATAATCGTGAAAAATATAAGTAAGTTTTTTTTTAATTGTTACATTTTTGTGTAGACACTTTTCTGAACATTATGTGCGCATATTTGATACATTACTAAAAAAAAAGTGCATGTATAATTAAATATAAATATATGTTTAAAATTATATATAAAATATTTTCATAAATGTCTCTTTTTACTTGTTCAGTTTCTGTCGGTTCTGCTCTGTATATACAAGACAAATAATATGTATAATTAAAAATAAAAAAAAAAGCAAAACAAAAAGAGAATAATTTTTGCATTGTTTTTTAAGATAAAATAAAACTCGAAGAAATTCAAAGAGAGATTGCCTATATGTAATCATATTTATGTTTACACATTATTCTATATCAGCAACTTATTTTCAGATTTCTTTAAATTTTATTCTCTCTAAAAAATATGTATATATAAATTACTCTAGTTTACAAAAAAAATGTTTATTATTTTAAACCAGACAAGGTGTTTTTTATAGATTTTTGGATGCTAGAAACGATACTGCAAGCCAATTTTCATTAGTACGTCAGGTTTCCGAAATAGTTGAGATTTAATATGCAAAAAATGGCCTTTTCGCGATATTTGAGAAATCTTTTGTGAAAAGGATTAACTTTATCTTGAAATTCTGATTACTTGTCATGAATGTATTGTTCATCCCCTATAAAATGCATTTCTTTTTATTTTGATTACTTTTTAGTCGTGTTAGGAAAAATTTAAATTTAATTTTGCTGAGCATCTTCTTCTTAGGAGGATCTCCACATATGAGAAGTAGTTCCTTTTAATCTTCCGTAACATTGCTAAAAAGTAAGGTATTGAAATTTAAAAAAAATGTTTTTATAGGAGATAAACAATATATTCATGATATTTAATCTTTTCAGATAATGTTAATCTTTTTTTACAAAAATATTTAATATGACAAAAAAGCCATTTTTTGCATAATAAACCTCAATTATTTTAGATATTTAATGTATTAGTGTTTGGTTTGCTGCATCGTTTTCAGCATTCAAAAATCTATAAAAAACATTTTGTCTAGTTTACATCATTTTTGGTTATAAACTAGTATTATTTTGCTAATTATTTTTCCATTGTTTTTCTTAATATTGTTTATGAATACTGGATAGAGATTATATAATTATCAAGAGAAAAAAAATATATTTTTTCTTGAATATTTATTAAAAACTGTATGCTAGATATCGATAAATGATACGTCAAAAATTAAAATATTTCTTTTTTTATATATCATAGAATACAGTCTGAATGGCAAAAATGGACATATTGTAATGGTTTAAAAACAGCGAACTATACTGTGTGGCGCAAAGTATGGAAGGACGCAACTAATATATACTTGAAAACATCTGATTATAAAATGTTCGAATTTCTTACTTGCACCGACAGTTCCCAAATTATTTTTTATTATCTGCAGTTGGCTTTACCGGCCTTTGAAAGGGATTCGTTCTTGAATAGTGCAAATGAAACGCAACAAATAATACAAGAGAAACAGCGTAAAATTAATGCTAAAATTTTTTTCTTTACTCTTGCGAAACATACTAAAAACACTAAAATACTTAGAAAAATATTAACAAATTTTAATAATTTAATAACATTAAGGTAATAACGCATACATATACGCATACATCTTCTTTATAAAACATATTGCTCATAATAATTAAAGTTTATTAATATGTATGTATTAATTATAAATCTATTTGTTTCATTTTTATAGCCAAGTCAGTGGGAATGCAACATTATGTGTGATTATTAATAATGTGTATTCTAGGGATCAAATTAACGAGGTAAATTTTATAAATTTCACTCAAAAAGTTATTAATTTAATTACAAAGTTAAAAGTTTATTTATAAAGTTAGTAAAATTTTCACTGTAATATTTATATTTCATTGAAATGTATCACATATCATATATTGCATGTAATATATACGATATTTTTCTCTTTCTCTCTTACATGGCTTGTGTATGAATGTATGTATCGATATTTTATGATCAATTATGTAATTATTAATTAATAATAAATGAAAATTAAAATAAAACTATTTCAGATATATACATTCGCGCTGAAATATATGCCACAATTTTATTCATATATTGAAAAGAAGTCTGTAAAACGTATGAGTGAGCTCAAAGAGCAGCAGACATTTCTTCAAAATTTGATCAAACAATCCAACAACTATGGTAAAGCAAACTATAACTAGCTCAAATAGCTCAATTAGTTCAACTGTACGTCGAATATTAAATATATTAAATATAACAAAATTATCGATAGAATAAAATTGCAACAACTACACAAATTAATAAAACTGCAAACACTATGTCATTATGTTTACTGTAACACTATGTTACTATATATAACACCAATTATGAAGTTTCCAAATATATTAAATAAAAGTATAAAATAAAGTATGAAAATAAAGTATAAGAAATTATAAAAATAAAGTTATACATTAATATTTTATATATTTATATATATTATATACATATATATTATATACATATATATATTATATATATATTTATATAGTTATATTTACTTATTATACAATATTATTTTATACTTATATATTAACTTCAATTATTTTCTTCATTGTTTATAATTATATTTTTAATATCTTAAATGTTAAATTGACTGTTATAATTTTTTATTTCAATATTTATGTAAACATTGAATTATTTTTATGCATAATATACATTGTTTATATAACTAGTAAATATTAAAACACAGATATATTAATTAAATATAAAATATTAAATTTTATATATATATTGTATATATATATATATATATATATATATATATATACGTAAATATTTTGATATAGTTTATAATTTATATTTAATTAATACATTTACATAATATTAACAATAATATAGTAATTAATGTTAATTTTAGCATTGCTAGTTTATATTAATTTTTATAATAATTACAATTTTATTGTTAATATATTTAAAATTTTATATATCAATTATATTTAAATTTGTAAAAATCTGTAATGAACATTATATTTATGAAATTAAATGCGATAATATGTTTATGATAAAAATATGTATTTTTGTATGTTTATTCTGTATTATATAAGAAATTTTTTTATATTATCTTAAATGTATAACATAGGTGAATAATATTGTCGTGAATTTATGTTTTATTTTTTATGCATATACAAAATTTCTTTATTAAAAATTTTTTTTATTTCACAAGATTGTGCTTTTTAAAACTAATTATTTTGTATTTTTTTCTGCCCACTCATATTTATTAAGGCACTTCTGTTCCATTTGTATTTGCTAATCGTATATATCATTAAACAGCAGGTTTTATTTTATCAAAATCACATCAAAATGAGAATGTGTTTTATTATAAATTTAGTACAGTTAAAAAGTTTCTTAAAGAATATAAAAGATATAAAATATATAAAAAAGAAAAAGGTAAAAATAGAAAAATGTGAAACGTTATACTTGTACAAAAATTAGTAGAACAAAAATTAAATAATACATTTCTTAATGTGTATAGAATATACAATTTTTTGATTTAATTTTTCGAATGCTTTATTTCGAGAAAAGTCATTTAATCTTAAATGTTAAAGTCAAAGTATTTTTTGGAAACTGTTTAATCATATCTTGATTCCTATTGATCTAGTACAATCAAATGAGACTCTTGTTACGTGTAACCTTGTAGATTTATTTACATGACATCTTATGTATTTCATATGTTATCATATCTCAAACGTTGTCAGTCTCCGACAATCCTTTGAAGAAGTGAAATCAAGATAGAGCGACGCACTTTTGGCTAAAATAACGTTTGTGATTCAACAAACAGGTAAGTCAACTACAGAATATTTAGATATTTCTTTCAAAATAAATGTATATAAAACTATGTATATAGAAGATATACTTAAAAATAGTTTATTTAGTTTCTAAGAAAAAATGTTCGTTTTCTTTTTCAACAATTATCTTTATTCTCTGCATAATATATAGTTAACAACATTTAGGTGTTGTAACAACATATTTTAAATCATTTTATCCTATAACAAATTAAAATTAACAACAAATTGTGTATGCCTTTTGTTCAGTTCATTTTATCTCTAATGAATATCGAGAGTTAATGTGTTTTGTAACATTATGTTAAATTAAATATGTCATAAATATGAAGAAAGAAACAAATATATATTGGATATTAATTCTTCTAAAAATAAAACCGTTTATAAAACTATAAATGCTAATAGAAAATAAAAGTTTAGTTTGATTTGCTCATAAAATTTATAACGACAAAATTTGAATTAAGTTTAATTTTGCAACAGCTAATTCTTTGTTATCCGTTTCTTTACTGTAAACATGACTTATAAGTGACACATATAATTCTGATGATAATAACATATTGATAAGCATACATGAAATTATAACGGAAAAATTTAGTTATTAGATGAGATATTATTTTATACATTTTTGTGCAAAACTTAACATTATATACTTCTGATTTTAATATTTATAAAAAAAAATTTTGTTATTTTTTAATTGAATTGATTTATATAATATTATAAAATACACAAGGCACAGAAAAATAATTAAATTAAAACATAATAAGAAAACAAAAAAATATAATCTTGTAATTTTTTAAAAATAAGCTTGTAAAATGAACATTTTTTATAGATTTTTCAATTTGAAAATCAGAAATACAAACAATATAGCTATAATGCTAAAACTATAACTGATAACGTTAATTTAATATTCGATATTACAAGTTAAAATCATATTACATTTATTGGTGATTTTAATTTATCATTTATTCAGTTTCAGTATATAAATAATATATTATATATATTATTGTTTTTCAATTAATTCTATTTACTACAATTTTTTGTTTTATATATGTACTATAAATTAATCAAGCATTGGTTAGTCCATTGAAAATTGGAAGTAAAAAAATTTGATTGTCAAAATCGAATATTATACAATATTTAAATTTAATCATAATTTAACGGTTATACAGAATTTTAATAATTTATTTATATAAAAATACAAACATTGCGTTCATTACATTGTTAATAAATAATATTTTGTTAAACAAAATACATGTACTCCTCGTTTCGTAATTTTATTTGCACGGAAGGAAATGAGAAAGTCTTAATAAAATCGCAAAAAGAATTAGTACTTAATAATTTGTTACGATAATATATAGATAATATATCGATAATTTAGTTCGAAGAGAAAGTTAATTTTTATTTGCATCGAACTCTTAATAAAACGAGGAATTTAAATAGCTTTTACCTATCAATTTGCTTCATGTTGTAGAAATTAAATTAATAGGAAACAACAATTTTTAGCACAAAGTGCGTAGTTATAGTATATAAACTGCACTGTTTATAAAAGTTATTCTTCGAAAAATTGATCAATTACATATTTAAATAAATTGTGTATTTCTTTCTAAATGTTGCTATAATCATTTTTATGTATTATCCTTTTTTCACAAGACGTCGACGTTCTGCATATTCTTTTCTTTAACTTGTTCCTTATTTTTGTTTTCTGTTTAATTACTCTTATTATTAGTAAAGAATTTTTTTTTCAGATATCTGAAACGAAACCTACATGATGTTTCTAAAATGGTCATTATATGTATTATTATATATTATTGTAATGGCAACGGCCAATTTTGCCAATGAAAACGCAAAAATTAAGTGCCACAACGCAAAGTACCATTTATCGAAAACGACCTGTATATTACCGATTCATTATAACTTGAACATAATACTGATTTACGGAAACATGCTTCGTGGCGAGTTAAATGCCACTTTTTATATTAGTTGCGCAACATCAAACATAACTATACATATTTCGAAATACATGTATATAATGCAAGTGGAGTTGAAGTCGATTAATGGAATAAAATATATTCCAAGCTATAAATATACTTATCCTAAGGATTTCGTAAATTTCAATTTTGCTGAACATTTATCGCCTAGAAATAACTTAGATTGTGGAGTTTACACTCTGTACATAAAATATGAAGTCTTATTAACTCGTCAGCTTTTGCGAACTAACTATATAAAAGAAAATGGAGATAAAGGGTAAGTAAATAATAAGAATAATATATATTAAATGTAAGCTAATATGTGTGTGTGTGTGTGTGTGTGTGTGTGTGTGTGTGTGTGTGTGCGTGCGTGAACAAAAATGTGTTATGTTTACTAATTTATCTAGAATAATGTTTATATCACATAAAAATACTTAAGTAGTAGAACTTAAGCAGTAAGCGTAGAAAACTTACAAATAAAAATAAGAATATATTTTTATATCCCTTTTATAATTTACATTTTTTTTAACTGTATTTACATAACGCTTAAAAAATAATATTATTTGGAAGTTATCTAGATGAATCGCCATATAATTTTATCTTATATCTACATATTTTATATTTTATCTAAATATTTTATCGTTTATTCAGATATATTTGAAAACAAAATCATTTTTATTTTATCTAAGTTAAATTTACATATTTTTATCTTATCTTTATTTAGCTAATTTTAAAATCATTTAAGCACAACACTGGATATGCCAAATAATATATTTTGTAAACATTATTTATAAATTGTTCTGGTATATTCTGTAATCTTTAATATTTTTATACAACAACTGATGAAAATTTGTCGTTATCTAATTTAAAGCATTTGTCTTTAAAATTTAGGTGGTTATTCGCAACTTTAATCCAACCCAGAAATGCTCGACAATTATTTCCGTGTTGGG
Organism: Prenolepis imparis; assembly: GCF_030444845.1. Classification (NCBI taxonomy): domain Eukaryota; kingdom Metazoa; phylum Arthropoda; class Insecta; order Hymenoptera; family Formicidae; genus Prenolepis; species Prenolepis imparis. The sequence goes on along the minus strand of NW_028141172.1, from coordinate 6,869,509 downwards.
ACGATCCGAAATTAAGAGCCACTTTTAACATCACAGTAGAACACAATATAGAATTCAACGCTTTATCGAATATGCCGATACAAGGATACAAACCTATAAATAATTCCATGATGCGTACACAGTTCCACATGACACCTAAAATTTCTGTAAACGATGTAGGAATTGTAGTGTCCGATCTGCAACGAGTTCTTAATTCCACGGAGAATGTGATCAATATCTGGAGCAGATCGCAATTGATACCCCACGTGAAATTGGCGCAAGATGTTGCTGGAAATGTAACTATGTATTTGGAAAAGAATCATTGGAAGATGTTTTTGAAAAGAGTTCCGAAAATAGATTATGTGGCTATTCCGAATTTCGAGTACAAAATCAGGCAGACTTGTGGACTGGTTCTTTACAAGTAATATCTTTATTTAAAAAAAAAATTATAATTATAGTTTATTAAAATATAATATTATTTTTAGCTTTCAAAATTTAAAAATTCCAAACATGAATTTTTCTACATATATTTTTTGACTTTTTGATTATTTAAGTAGAGATATATGTGTATTACAGCATTTAACTGAGTTTATTTAGTCTGAATTTCTCAAATTTTAGAAATATATGCTTATATTAATACTTAAAATAATTTATATAAGTTATTTCAATAAATGATGGTAACCTATGTAAAATACTATAGTAAAATTACAAAAAACTTACACATATATCACGTAAGAGCCATTTGATACATATAGACATTTAATATTCAGTGATATTTTACTTATTGTATCAAATTAAGAATTTAAATTATCGTTGATTTGGATTAATGCTAAAGACATGTGTTTATTTTCTTATAATTGCATTCATTGTATGAGTGGAAAAGTAAAAAAAGAAGTCAAAATTAATAAGAAAGTTTCTATTTTAAATTAATTTTTTCTTTTATTTATATATTAATCAATTTATATGTATTAAAATCTGTTTCTTTTTTATATTATTTGAACTATGTATATATAAAATTCCTATAATAAATTTGAACTATATATATTCTTTTAATAAATATACATCATATTTAATTTTTATATAAGCAAACTAAGCAATTAGAACAAAAAGTTTCGACATAAACGCATTCATTTACGTACAATTTTCAGTGAGATAGAAATTATCTACAATGAAGAATTACATCCTGTTGAGTTTAAAACTAAAATAATGCGTTCAATAGCTTATGATATAATACATCATTGGTTTGGTGATTTTTTCAATCCGTCATGTCGATATTACTGGTGGTTAAACAAAGGTTTCATTATGTTCCTCGAATCACACATTCTCGACAAGGTTGTTTTACACTTCTTAAACTAATTATAAAAATATTTCGTTTGATATCATGTCAGTATAGAAAATATTGAAATTGTCATTTGTTAAAAGTAGAGAACATTCCTATACATATATATTTTTTAAAATTTCTTACACCATCTTAACTATTTAAAAAAATGTTAATAGAACAGTTAACAAGTATATGTAAATTATGTTATTATAATTTAAATAAATCTTGCACATATATATTTAATTTTTTACTCCAAATAAAAAAAATTACACATATTACTCGTAAAAATACTATTAAATTACTTTAAATTATCTAATATAAAATAGTAAAGTTTTTTGTTTTAGAAATAATTGCATTATATTAATTCATATTGTTAATCCAAGCTTCTTTTTCTGTCTGCAGACATTTCCAGATTCTCGGATGATGGACTTGTTCGTAGTTCAAATTCGACATGAGTCTTATTATTTATATCCATTTGCTATAAACAATTATAAGGAATATTCGAACTATATATTTAAAATTAATTCACTTTCTCCTTTTCGTCATTTTATAGGTATGTTTGCATGTATATTTGAATTATAATGTAATTCGACTATAATATGTATGTATATACACTATAAAATGTATATATGTATTTACGAATATACAAATATAAAAAAGAATTTGTAAATAATATGATTTAACAATAGTTAAATAGCTGGTTATATAAATATCTAAGAATAGATTAAAAAGTTCTAAATATGAGTTATTTCTTACTATATTAGCCATGTTTATAAATTTATGAACGATGGGGATTGTAATTTATTAATTTAAACAGAATATTATATATGTAATTACACATACTTTATATTTTTATTTCAGGAGCCGCAATTTGGCGCATGCTAAAAAGTGTAATTCCACCTGACGCATTTTGGATGGGTATTTACATGTATTTAAACAAGTAAGTAATATTTATATTGTAATATAATAATTATATACAGACGCACACACAGGAAAGTAAATACAAAATAATAGCAAAAGCATATCCCTAAAAAATTTTTTTCTAAAAAAGAGTAAAAACCATGTGCTGACATACATGGAAGTGTATTCAATGACTATCCAAACTTGCGTAAGTAACAAACATTAAAAATTAAAAAATGGTTAAATATTATTTAAAAGTTAACTTTGTTAATTAATAAATAAAGAAAAACAGATATAAATGTAATAAAAAAACGCATATACATAAATATTTACTAATATACAATTAAATGCATATTTTAAACTTTTTTAAATATAAGAAATTTAATATAAAAATACGATAATAAAAAAAAAGATAAAAATAAGATAATGAATTTAAGGAATACAATTACACACACACGCACACAACAGTGATAATATAATTTTTATGTAATTTATTGATACATAATTATTTTTAAAAAATGTGGATTATTTTTGTACGATGTGTGTGTATAAAAATTGTTAGAAAATTATTTCGTTCTTTACTTCATCACAGTTTTTCAACACTTATCACTGACAATCTGATTAAAACCACTTGACTTTCGTGAAAATCAACATTAATCAATGTTACAGCTATGCTAGCTGTATCAATGAAAATAAAAATCACTAGCCAAAAATTATTTTAAACCAGTGTTTTCTTTATAGATTGTTGGATACTGAAAACGATGTCGCAAACCAAATTTTACTAGCACTTTCAGATTTTTAAAATAATTGAGATTTATTGTATAAAAAATTCTCTTTATGCAATATTTAAGATTTTTTTTGTAAAATTGGTTAACATTATTTGCAAAGTTTAATTATGAATATGTTGTTCATCCTCTATAAAATGCATTTTTTTTATTTCCGCATATCTTACTTAGTAGCCATGTTATGCAAGATTCAAGCTGGGAACTATTTCTTATATAGAGATGTTCCTGAGAAAAATAAAAAAAAAAAAAAAAATATTTTTCTCTAAAATTGATTTTATCATTATTTGTTCTTCTCTAGATCATACAACTTTTGTCTGGAACATTATTTTGAAAATGCATTTGTTTCGAAAAATTGAAGGTGGACAATTAAAATGAGACACACTATATACATATAAATATACTTTCAATAGAATCTCTCAATAAGTTAACACTATGTATGTGTATCGATAATTCTAAAATACAAATTATGAGTATATATTATATGACTTCATCATAGGTGGAATATTTGCTATTTCAGCAGAACTCTGTATTTAAATCCTTTCTAACATGACTAAAAAATTAGTTATCAAAATAAAAAAATGCATTATATAGAAAATGAACAATACATTCATGAAATCTGATAAGAATTTCTAGATATCGTTAACTTTTTTCACATAACATCTCAAATATCGCAAAAAAGTCATTTTTTGCATATTAAACCTCAATTATTTAGAAAACCTGACGTACTGATGAAAATTGTCTTACGGCATCGTTTTCAGCATCCATAATTATATAAGAAACACTTTGTCTGATTTAAAATATTTATAAAAAATATTTTTTTAAAACTAGTATATTTATTATCATAATTTTATATTTTCTAATTGAAATCAATGATGTATGATATTATTAATTGTCACAATTTTAAATTTTGCAGATTAATTTCTCATGCTACGGCGAATCCCAATGATCTATGGAATGTTATGCAGACTGTCATAAATAAATTAAATTTTACTGAGTACAAGTTAGACTTAAAAGAGATGATGAATATTTGGACTATACAACAGCATTGTCCCGTGATAAATGTCACACGTTATTATTCTAGAGATCGCGTGAAAATATCAAGAGAGGTTCAGGTCGAGAAAGATCAGAAACCATATTTTATACCTGTGACATTCACTAAAGAATCAACAATCAACTTTAACATAACTGCTTCAAATATTTATTATTTAACTCAGTCATATCCAAAGATTGAAATCGAGTTTACTTATCGGAAGCGATGGATAATTGTCAACTTACAACAAATTGGTAAGTATTAAATTAAATCATAAAGTTAATATATACTCTTACTCTTTTATTATGCAATAAATATATTCTTTTCATTTATTTTGTTTCTTATATTCTTATATAAGAATTGAATTTATATTGCACATATTATAAATAATATATTATTCTTTTAAAGTATTTCGCAATATTTCTGTAAAATTCATGATTAAACACACTTTGCATATAAATATTATTTTTCTAGTTATAATCAGTTTTTATTTATACAATTCTCTCAATACATCAATCAATTTTTCAAAACTCTATTCTTTTATTCAATTATCGACAGAAATTTATTTTATAATTAATAATATATATATATAATATATAGTTTCTTTTATATTTACTATAAAATATATACATATACGCCCCATTTCTAATACAATTTATACGCCCTAAAACATCAGAAAATAAAAAGCATATACAGGGTGTCCGGTAATAGTCGCATCAACCGTCGTGTGCAGGTAGAGCTAGTTAAACCGAGTAGAAAAGTCCTCTACCATTTTGCGATATTCTCAATAATAAGAGAGAAATAAATTAAAGAAAATCAGCCAATTCGCGCGATGATAAGCGTGCGGCGAAAAGAGACAGCCCACTCGGGGGTCCAAAGTTAGCGCTACTCGTATGGAGTTACTGTCTTTTGTAAAGCGCTCCTCCCCGCTTCATCGCGCGCTTAGCAACCGTGTAACATTATACTGTTTCTTTTCGCCGCATGCTTAGTAACGACATAAAACTGGGCTGTCTCTTCTCGCCGTCGTCACGCGAATTGGCTGATCTTTATTAATTAATATCTCTCTTATTATTGAGAATATCGCAAAATGGTAGAGGACTTTTCTACTCGGTTTAACTAGCTCTACCTGCACACGACGGTTGATGCGACTATTACCGGACACCCTGTATACTCAAAATATTTTTTATTACATATATTGGCAAAAATTATCAATAAAATTTATATGATTATTAATAAAATTTATTAATTTATATTATATTTATTATATTATGTATTTATTATATTTATTATATTATATTTAATATATTTAATATACTATATATTTATTTTTAACAATATTATTATTAATAAAATTTATTATTATATAATTATTAATAAAATTTATATCTCGTATAACAGGATATTATCGCGTCAACTATGATACTGAAAATTGGATGATAATTGCGCGTTACTTGAATTCTGAACAATATACAAATATACATGTTCTGAATCGTGCCCAAATCATCGATGACGCATTCCATTTAGTGACACAGAGAAAACTTAATTTCTCCATATTTTGGGAACTCTCGAGCTACTTATGGCAAGAGAAGGATTATGTAGCATGGTATCCTATGTTCAAAGCTCTGGAATATATGTCGAATATTATTCCATTTTCAAATGCTCGAGACGACCTTCCAGAAGTATTCAAGGTATTGCCAGTTATAAAGTTTATCGATAAAATTATGTTAGAGAGATCAAAAACATTGATAAGTTTTTGATATTTATTAAAAATATTTCAAAGTAAAAAAAATTGAATATTTATTGCTTACATTAATATTTGAAATGCAATAAACTAGGTATATAATGTGCATTAACAAATTTATGTATATAATAAACAAAATTATTTTTAAGTGTCTGTAAAAAAAAAAATCAATTATAAAAATAAAGTTAATTAAAAATTTTCATTAGATTATAAAATACTTAAAAATCTGACATGTAACATGCAATGAACTAAATATGCATTAGTAAATTTATATGTGTAAGTATTTAAAACTATCTTTAATAATCGATATGTAAATAAAATAAATATAAAAAATTAATTAAAAATATACCGTCTTAGCATAATATAGCATAAAACATAAAATACAAACAAATTAATTAAAATTAGAAAATTTAATTTAAAGATATATTACAAACCTATGAAATCAAAAGTTTGAAATATAAAAATATATAAGAAGAATAGCATAATTACATTAATGTGGTATGTTTTTAAACACAGAAATCTTATTTATTACTCTACAAATACATTTTTTGACAAAAACTGAGTTTTTTTAAATTTTAAAAGAATATAATAATTATCTCATTTGCAAATGCGTGTATTACATAATATTGTTGTACAAAATTAAAATCTTTATTTGTTGTTATGCATGCAATGACTTAATATTTAAAAAAGAATTACATAAAAGGATATATTTTCAGAAGAATATTTAAACAGTACTAGGACAACGATTATTTAAGAAATTGATTAATTCGCAGAACATTTCTTAAGAAAAAAACTGTTTTATTATACTCTAAAATAAAATTGTTGTAATAAATTAGAATGCATACAATAAATTTGCTAAGATATTTCAGTATAAGAATAATAAATGTATATGTTTATATGAATTCTTTTACTCAGGATAATCAATAATACAAACTCTTAAAATATTTACTATTTCACCTGAAATATTTTGTATATTATATTTGTCTTTGTAAATAATTTAATAGAAAAATATTTTTTATTATCAAATTGCAGACAATATTAGGGAAAATAAAAAGCCTGTTTAAACAGATAGAACAGAATATATACGATCAAATGGCACCCACCAAAAAAGATGTTGATAAATATTTAAAACAGGAACTTGCAAAATGGAGCTGCATTATGAATAATACCTTATGTATGGAAATGGCCAATAGTCAATTGAAATTGCATCTAGAAAATCCTGTAAACTATAAGTAAATTTTAATTTAATTATTATATTTTTGTATAAAACCTTTTTTTAAATTTTTTAAGAGTGTATATGATATATGTTATCAAAGAAGAAAGTCCATATATAATTATACATGCATAAATGTATGTATATAATTATAAGTAAAATATGTCCACTTATTATAAAAAAATATATATATATATATACATATATACACTCGGCCAAAAAAAAACGATACACTTGAAAAGTAGTAAAAAATTGTCAAAGTTCAAGAATTTATAACTCAGCTAATAATTATGATATCGAGGTGTTTAAAAAATGAAAATGAAGCTTGAAGTCTGTAGTTTGAGAAAATTTTAGTGCCGATTACGTGGAATGATCAGTTTAGCAATGACAAATGATAGAATGTGAATCTGCAAAACTGCTGAATAAAAGGTTTACTTTCCTGAATTGCACGGCATGAATCAGTTGACGTAGCTCAATGGGATAAAAAGCACGTAAAAATTTGAACTATTCTTTTTAAAATGCGTTTTGGCGGAACTCGATACGATAATTTTTGGCTGAGTTATTGCAATTTGAAAAAAGTCAGTTTTTTAAGGACAAATTGTGATTTAAAATATGTATCTGCTATCTTTATCAATTCGAATCGAAGCAATTCTATTCAAGAATGTTGCATTGAATGCGGAGATGTCCCGAAGCGAGTCTCTGACGTCAATCTAACATGGCCGCGGCGAGAACCCAGGAGCCTTAAACACTAAAATATTTCTATTCTGTATGTCGTAGAATTTTGCTTGGATGGGAAAAATGGACATATTGTAATAGTTTAAAATTGGACGATACTGTATGGCGCAATATATTCTTCAACAAAGCAACTGAGATATACAAAAAAATATCTGATCATAAAATAGTGGAATACTTTAGTTGTTCCGAAAATCCCGAACTTATTCTTTATTACCTGCAGGCTTTCACACCGTCATTTATACATTTTTTGATGATAAAGAATAAGGAACGTAAAATACAAGAAGAAGTAACACATCGTAAAGTTTATGCTTTAACAATTAATATTTTTCTTTCTACTCTTGCGAGACATGCTAAGAGCACCGCAATACTTAGAGAAATATTGGACCATTATAAAAATATGTATGTCAGGTAATAAGCTTTTTTTTATAAAAATATATTGCATATTATAATCTTAAAAATTTATTATCAAACATTGTTAATTAAAAATCTCTACATATTGTTTAGTCCTCATACAATAGTCACCATGAATGTAGTAGTATTAATTGTACTGATTAACAATGCGTATTCTGAGAGACAACTTGATCAGGTAAATTTTATAAATAAAATAAAAATTTATAAACTTTTTATTGTGCTATTAATTTTTTATCAAAATGTTTCAAATGTTTCATATCGTATATAATGTACTTTTTTTCTTTTTTCCTTAGATATCTTACATATGCATTGATATAATTATGTTAATAATTCGAAAAATTGTCACACTTGCTTTTTATAAACTAATTATATAAAATTACTGCCTAAATAAAAAATAAAATTTATTTTAGATACATATATTTGCATTGAGTAATGAGCAATTTACTTTGAGTGTTGAATACAAGTTAAGAGAACGTTCTATGAAGCTGTTCAGTCAGGTGAAATTTTATGAAAATATGTATGCAAAGTTTTAATACATCTTACTACATCGTCAAAAGTTTAACTTCAGCAAATACACCAACAATTTCAAGTAACTCGCCTAATTTATAAAAAATTATAGAGGATCGAATAATACAGTATAAACATTTAAAATAATATTTTTATATATTTATATCTTTTATATTTATTACTTATATATACATTATTTATTATTTTTAAATATTACATTCAATTAATATTGTTTAATTGTTTGTAATTCTATTGTTTGATTCTTATATTATTCCGTTTTAATATTTAATTAAACATTATATTTACGCAATGTTTATTATACATATACATACATATACATAAGTATATATGTGTATCTATATATAACATTATGTATATTGTTTAAATAATTCTCTATTAAATATATTAAATATTAAAACGCAGATATATTAAGCAAATATTATACATTAAAATTAATTTATATAAAGCTATAAACATTAATATTTTGTTAACTTATTAATATTTAATTAATACATTTAATGTAACAAATAATATTAATATTAACACACACACATTACTGTTTATATTAATTTTTATGATAATATTTTATAGTTAACACATTTATAATGTTATTTATTAATAATTTTTATAATTTTAAAGTGTAAAATAACAAAAGTTATAATAACGAGATGTAAAGTAATAATAAATTTAAGTCTAAATATGTATATTTATGCATGTTTATTTTGTATTTCCTATAAAATTCTTTTATATCTTTTTAAATATATAATAAGTTTGAATAATATTGCCACAAAAATTTTACTTTTATATAAATAAACTTTTTCTATTGTAATTTTTCTATATTCCAAAAGACTGTTTCTTTGTGAACTATTTCGTTTTCTTATGTTATATTTTTTCTTCACTACTTGTATTTTCTAAAACATTCCTGTTCATGATATATATACATATATATATATAAACGGGAATCATAATATCCTCACAGCTATCATTATTGCGATGATACATGCGTTTCAGAACATTTAAATAATAATTATCAGATATCATGACATTTCCGTCATTTGCGCAAAAACAGAAAAAAATACCCAAAAGAACTGTAAACCGAAAATAATTTAACAGTCCGGTTATGGATCCAGTTTTATAAATTTAATAGAATTTCAATACGGTTTACAGTTTTGATTCTACTAAAAAAAAACGATTATGGAACGGTTATCTGATTTGATTCCGGTTTGGTCTGGGTCCCTGATATGTATTTATAAATATATGTATTTATGTACTTATATGTATGTACATAAATAAATATTCTTTGTATGTATATACATATATATCAACTACTTTACCGAAATTTAGCATCTACATACTAAGAGACAATAATATCAGCGTTCTTTAATTTTAGTAATCCTTCTTTTCAGTCAATTAATAACACAAAAAATTATAAAACAACGAAATTCAAATCGGGACAAAATTAATGAGAATTGAGTCAACATCTTCAAAAAAAAGATTACGAGCTTTTTCTTTTTATCTTCCGAAAATTTATTACCCAATCATACCTTAAATTTTAATGATCTAAAATCTAAAAAATTAATTAATTTTATGCGTTTTTGAATTTTTAACAGAAGTTGCTCGTAAAATGATATCGTGCACGAAATATAATACTAATCTTAACTCAAACAGACAAAAGATTGAGTCGCGTAGAAGGGAAATATAAAACTATCTTAACTCAAATATTGACAAAAGATTGAGTCGCGTAAAAGGAAAAATATTTATATAATTACATAAAACTTTATATAATTATAAAATTATATAAAATTTTGCAATAATTACAGATCACTTATATCAATCATTTTAAAATGTGTGTCCGACTCATGTACTTCTCAATTCATTTTATACGGCCGTCTCTTGAGGAGGGCGAACGGATTCGGCAAATTTATTGAAAACTCCGATAAAGAGGATAATTCGACTCGTTTTATGATAGATCAGCCAGACAAACGGATAATTGCAATTCACGTCGACTTGCTTGAGGTTTGGAGAGGACTCTTGTCCGGTGTAAAACATGGTGATTGCACTCGCGAGGGTGGCTTTTTCCGTGACATTGACATAAGTACGATGTACGGCATTACCGAGGTGCACGAAAGATATGTCATCAGCACCTTCTATTTCGTGAATCGCGTCGAATGATATTAATTTCTCGAGACCTAGAGCTAGCAGCAGCTCACGGATTTTCAAATTTTTCTCCACTCGAAAAATCGGCCGCTTCGAGAAGTTTGTATCTTCTTGCGATGTCGCATCATGATGTAACAGATAGCGCAATTTGCACATACCATCCTTGGTCGACAATCGTTCGACCATACTGGAAATGTCAGTGTCGATAGCATCTTTCTTGATCCTGCAGTCACCTGATTGTGAGTCTATTGAAGCAGGTAACAAGATAAACAATGACAGGTTATCATTCTGGTAGGGAAACTCGCTCACGTGCATACTTAATTCCTTACAATAGGCTAAAAAAAAAAAGAAGTTGAGAATATTATATAGAAAAAAAGTGATCAAGATTGATAAATCAATGAATTCGGAAATATATTCGTCTGATTGCATATAAAATATTGTGCATTGTTGAAAATTCCTACAATACTTGACATTTAAAAAAATTGAAAACCATTTGTGTAAACATATTTTCAACAAATGTTGGAAAATTGAAAGTAAAATGAGTGGCAAATTAGTAAAAATCGGAATCTTGTTTTTCTACAATTTCAAAAACATTTAACAACAATTTTTATTATTCTAAAATTTAAACCTTCTGTCAATGCATATTTATTATTTATTATTTTTTATTAACGTCCAGGTACCAATTTCCTATTTTTTGTTCTGTGACATTTCTTTAGCAGCTGCTGAATATTCTTTTTCATTATATTTTAGAGGGTTATTTTTAAATATAAAGCTAATTGTATTTTGCTTGGTATAAGAAAAAGTTCGACATGTTTAACATTTAAAGTTGCTTTGGATATTTGGATTTCCGTTCCTTGACAGAAGGGTTAAAGCATTGAGTGCTTTAGAATATGAAATATGTTTACAAAATATGTTTCGTTAAACAGCTTTCAATTAGTTTCGTTAAATATGATACAATTAATTCAAAAAATGCAATTATAAAAAGCTTTACATATACATATATATTTTATAAAAACAGATGAAATTACAAGATGATATTTTATGACATATATCAATGAAAGAGAAATTGTCTGTATTTTTCATGGAATTAGTCAGTATCCAAGATCGATACGAAATAGAAATATAATAACTAACAATTGTTCTCAAACGATTGTTAATAAAAACGTCAAGGTCAAGCAAAGCTTATATTTCTTTTTCCAAGAAAACCATAACAACAACGATATCAACGCATGAGCATTGCGAACAATTGTTAGCCACTAATTTTCTTTTCGCCATCGATTTTGGACACAGGCTCGATGATCAATACTCTTTCCATTAATAAATGGTTTAAAGATTATATTTGCTCACATTCTCTAAGCTTTCGTTTGTCAGGAATTATCGATACACTTGGAGCGTCAAATTGACAGGCCGTTGAAATTTGGAACTGTTGCAACTTAAAACGGAAGATGTGCATCAAAATAAATTCCATATCTTTTCTGGCTACGCTCAATTTCATAGGATGAATCATGTAATACTTTAAGTTATTTTTTATAGTTCTATTTATGTAATTTATTCTCTGGATAGGATCGATACAATTGAATTTTTCTAAATATTCATTCATAATATGATAACGCGATGATATTAAGAAATTATCCTCCCTAAGCCAAAGTTTAATATAATCATTTTGGAAGGGGTAAACCATATTACTTTCATACCGTAACTGAAAATATCAAAGAAAATATTAGTAAGATTTTCACTTATTTCTTGATAAAAAAATTCTGTCATTTTTAAATCTCGTTATTCAAATTTTTATATTAGCAGCCAAAATCGTTTAAGTGCGCGTGTTATGCTCTTTTAAATCTAAAATTAACTCCAAATTGCGCTAAATTACTTTGATTAAATTAATCAAAATGAAAAAGTGTCAAAATTATAAAAATATTTTGATAAGTAAACTTTCTGAAATTTATTAAAGGCTCTATAATTAAATAATCGAACAGTGACAAATGTAAGATGTATCCAAGCTTCAAATATTTTAATTATAATTAAAAATATATTCTCTTTTTTTTGTAGCCGCTATTAATCTTTCTGAGTGGCAAAGTTTTTGTTGATAGATTGTTTTTACATTTCAATAGATAAAAAGTCTGCTATAAATTTTGACACTTTTCTTATTGTTTACATTGTTTAGTACAAAAATGATTTATAATTATTTACTTGTAATAAAAATTTATATTTTAATTTTAATTTGTAGTATTGTAACAACTCATCTTTCGATAAATTTGTTAAATCAAGAATATTTTTTAGCTGCTCCTCGGTGTTACCATGGATTATTAAATAAATCATCATAAGTCCATCATATATGCAAAACGGACTAAAGGCTAAATTCTTCCTGGGGTTGATTTGCATGACTTTATGCAAACCATTGATCGCGAACCCAAAACGCTTCTCCGCCAATGTAGCCTCTGGCAAATAAAAATTACGAGTAAGAAAACAATTAAGCAAAATATAGGAGAAAAAAGTATTGCAATTAAATAGTTACAATAAATTATAATTGAAAATAATAAATTGATCATAACAATTAATAACATATATAATTAAAAATATGTTAATAAATGTATATTGTATTAAAACTTGTTCGAAAATTATTTTGTATGTTGAATATTTTTATTTATTACAACTCAAATTTAATTCTAGAATCGAAATACAGTATAATAAACTATATATAATATATAATAACAATTTGACGAAAAAAAAAAAAAATTAACGAATGTATTCTCATCTATGTTTACTAACATGATTATATATTCAAACGTTGTTTAATATGTAAAAAATATGAAAAACGGTACTTTATTTGTATTACCATTAATTAGAATTAGCACAAAATTCAAATTTACAGAATAATTATTAATATAAATTAATAATGATATTTATTAATACTGACAATGAGAAACCCATTTTACAAAAGTTCTATTTATACTTTACTCAAATGTAATTTCTGTCGTTTTTACGCTGACGAAATTACACCTTAAAATTAATCTTATTTTGTGTATATTTAAAACGCGAATCTGTTCGTAAAAATATATTAATGCTGATTTCGAGCAAATTTTGAGAAAAAGTACTAGAATTTAGCTTATTAAAATTTAACAAATGGCAAAATTCTTCAAGTCATGGCTTCTAAATTACAAAGAACTGTATATACATTTGACATTAATATATAAAATTATTCCAGATTATTATCTCTTCAACAAAAAAACTAGAAAAATTATATGGATTTATGCAAGAATATTTTAACTTACCAATTTGTGATATCTGTTCTCGATTCATTTCTATTTATAAAATAGTAAGAGCAGGAACAAACGTGTGGCCTAGATAAAACGCACAAGTCTTATATTTATTAAATATTTCTTTGATCGCAATATTATTTAGCAGCTTTAGTCTCGCTCGCAAATTGTTGTAATTGGCGTTATTATCGGATAAAATTGTTGCATAGCTAGTTGAACCGAGTTTGAAATAGCTTTGTCCTCCCCATATACATTCGTTTCTAATTCTATTGAACAACTTTTAAATCTGAAGCCGTTCTCTAGCTTTATACAACCTTGACGGAAAAAAAATATTTCTGTCAGAATCAAAGCATGCGCAAATAAATACACACACACACACACAGTGGTACATATATCAAAACATATTATTTGATTTTAATGTCAAAAATTTACAATTAATTTATAAAAATATTTATACAAATATGCGTTATCTCATACATCTTGACACACTTATGAAAATATACATAAATAAGTAGATATATATACATATATATAATAAATCAAATGAAAAAAGGAGTCAAAAATTTCTCATTAATTCTGTTAATATTTGAAACATGAAGAGAATCATAAATAGAAAATTTGAATATTTGTTTAAAAAATTAAAATTAATACTATCGGCTATAGCAATATCACAGCAAATTTATAAAATAGTGAAGCACATTGCATGGTTATTCATATTTGAGATAGAAGAATACTTTAGTCTTTTTTCTCATATATATTACTACCGTGCAATTAAACTATTTTATAAATTTTGTAAAAATTATTTAAATATGTATGTACACAATAATATACAAATTATAATTTTTGACATTGTTAACTCGTCGAATGTTTTTAAAGTTTTTGAAAAAAATAATTTTATGCCATTTATAGCAGCTATATATTATACATATACATACAAACATGCATATACATATATATGTATATATACAAATAAATTAATGTGCAAATATGTATCAGGGATCCGGACCAAAACAGAATTAGGGTTTGGTTTCGTTTACGGTTACTAAAATATTTAACAACTATTCCGGTTCCAATTTCGGTTTTTTTATTTAAATAAATTTAAATAAAGAAAACCGAAACCGTTTAAATTACGATTTCTTCGGTTACGTTTTCGGTTTTTTTTAATTTTTACTTTTCGTTTTTCTAATCAAATTAATTTCTAAATTATATTACTTTAAAAAATTATTATTAATTTTTATGACATATAAATAAACAACACTTCATATTATACATGAAAATATATTTAGTTATAGGTATATGTAATATAGAATATATATAAATATATTTTGTGTATTTATGTAGAATGAAGTATTCATGTATATGAAGTGTTGTTTATTTATGTCATAAAAATTAATAAGTTTTTTAAAGTAATATAATTTATATATATATACTTTTATAAATAATATATATATATATATATATATATATGTATATATAAACGGGAAACATAATATCCTCACAGCTATAATTATTGCGATGATACAAGCGTTTCTGAACGTTTAAAAAATAATTATCAGATTTTATGACCGTCATTTCCGTTATTTGCGCAATAAGAGAAAAAAATATTGAAAAGAACCGTAAAACGAAAATAAATTAACGGTCCGGTTATGCTTCCGGTGTTATAAATTCAATAGAATTTCAAACGTTTAACAGTTTCAGTTCTACTAAAAAAAACGATTGTGGAACGGTTATCGGTTTTGGTTCCGGTTTGATCCGGGTCCCTGATATGTATATATGAATATATGTATATATAAATATATGTATTTATGTACTTATGTGTATGTACATAAATAAAAATATATATATACGTATGTACATATTTTAACGACTTTACCGAAATTTAGCATCTACTTACTAAGAGACAATAATATCAGCGTTCTTTAATTTTAGTAATTCTTCTCTTCAGTCAATTAATAACATAAAAAATTATAAAACAATGAAATTCAAATCGGGACAAAATTAATGAGAATTGAGTCTACATTTTCAAAAAAAAAGAATACGAGATTTTTCTTTTCATCTTCCGAAAATTTATAAATTTACCCAATCATACCTTAAATTTTAATGATCTAAAAAATTAATTTATTTTATGCGTTTTTGAATTTTTAACAGAAGTTGCTCGTAAAATAATATCGTGCACGAAATATAATACTAATCTTAACTCAAATAGACAAAAGATTGAGTCGCGTAGAAGGGAAAAAACTTTATATAATTACATAAAACTTTATATAATTATATAATTACATATAATTTTGCAATAATTACAAATCACTTATATCAATCGTTTCAAAATGTGTGTCCGACTCATGTACCTTTCAATTTATTCTATACGACCGTCTAACTTGAGGCAAGTTTATTGAAAGCTCCGACAAAGAGGATATATCGACGCAATTTATCATAGATCAGCCAGACGAACGGATAATTGCAATTCACGTCGACTACTTTGGTGCCTGGAGAGGACTCTTGTCCCGTATAGATCAAGGTGGCCGCACCCGCGACGGTTTTCTCTTCCGTGACATTGACATAAGTACGATGCACAGCATTACCGAGGTGCAGGAAAGATATGTTATCAAAAAATTGAATTTTGTGAATCGCGTCGAATGATATTAATTCCTCGAGATCTAGAGCTAGAAGCAGCTCACGGATATTCAAATTTCTCTCTACTCGAAAAGTCGGCAACTTTGAAGAACTTGTATCTTCTTTCAATAGCTTATTATTATCTAGCAGATCGCGCAATATGCTCTTTCCATTTTCGGTCGACAATCGTTTGATCATATTGGAAATGTCAGTGTCGGTAGCATCTTTCTTGATGCTCCAATAACCATAGTCCATTAGTGAAGCAGGTAACAAGATGAACAACGATATGTTACCATTTTCGTAGGGAAACTCGCTCACGTGCATTCTTAATTCCTTACAAAAGCCTAAAAAAAAAAGAAGAAATTGAGAATATTATATAGAAAAAAAGTGATTAAGATTTTATATGAATCAACGAAATCGGAAATACATTCGTATAATTGCGTAAAATATATTGTGCATTGTTGAAAATTCCTACAATACTTTACATATTTAAAAATTAAAAAGCATTTGTGTAAACATATTTTAATCAAATGTTGGAAAATTGAAAATAAAATAAGCGGCAAATTAGTAAAAATCGGCATCTTGTTTCCAACAATGTCAAACATTTAAAGCAAGAATTTTTATTATTCTAAAATTTGAACCTTCTGTCAATGCCTAATTACTAATTTTATTATTTTTTATTAATGTTCAGGTACCAATTGCGTGTTTTTTGTTCTGTGATATTTCTTTAGCTGCTGAATATTCTTTTCCGTTATATTTTAGAGGGTTATTTTTAAATACAAAGCTGATTGTATTTTGCTTGGTACAAAGAAAAGTTCGACATGTTTAACATTTAAAGTTGCTTTGGGTATTTGGATTCCCGTTCATTTACAGAAAGTTTAAAGCGCTGAGTGCTTTAGAAGATAAAATATGTGTACAAAATATGTTTCGTTAAACAGCTTTCAATTAGTTCCTTTAAATATGATACAATTAATTGAAAAAATGTAATTATAAAAAGTTTTACATATATGTTATGTAAAAACAGATGAAATTAAAAGATGATATCTTATGACATATACATCAATGAAAGGGAAATTGTCTGTATCCTTCGTGGAACTAGCCTGTGTCCAAGATCGATAGGAAAGAATAATATAATAACTAACAATTGTTCTCAAACGATTGTTAATAAAAACGTCAAGCTCAAGCAAAGCTTACAATTCCATTGCCAACCAAAAAAACCATTACAACAATGATATCAATGCATGCGCATTGCGAACAATTGTTAGCCACTAACTTTCTTTTCGGCATCGATTTTGGACACAGGCTCGATGATCAATTCCTTTTATAAATGGTTTAAATATTACTTGCCCCATCTTCTACGCCTTATTTGTTTGTCAGGAATTGTCGATACACTTGGTGCGTCAGATTGGCTGGCTATTGAAATTTGGAATTCTTGCTCATGAAAACAGAGCACGGACATCAAAATACATTCCATATTTTTTCTGACTACGCTTAATTGCGCAGGATGAATCATGTGATCCTCTTGCTCATTTTTTATTGTTTTATTTATTATATTTATTGTCTCGATAGGAGAATTGTCGAAATCATAATTGGTATAACTGTCTACTCTTAATTCACCGTTCAAATAATGAAAACGCATTAACCTTAAGTGTTCACTCCACTTTAACCAAAGTTTAATAGAATCATCGTAATCAGAGTTAACCACATATGCATTATCGTAGAACTGAAAATATCAAAGAAAATGTTTGTAAGATTTTCACTTATTTCTAGATAAAAGACTTCTGTCATTTTTAAATCTTTGTATTCAAATTTTTATTCTAGCAGGCAAAATCGTTTAAGTGTTATACTTTTAAATCTAAAATTAACTCCAAATTGCGCCAAATTATTATATTATAATTAAATTTAAAAATGAAAAAAGAGTCAAAATTATAAAAATGTTTCGATATGTAAACTTTCTGAACTTTATTAAAGGCTCTATTAATAAAATATCGAACAGTGACAAATGTAAGATATATCCAAGCTTTAAATATTTTAATTTTATTAAAAATATATTTCTTTTGTAGCCGTTATTACCACTAATTAGTCTTTATCAGTGGCAAAATTTTTGTTTAATAATTGTTTTTACATTTCAATATATAAAAAGTTTGCAATACAAATTTTGACACTTTCTTATTGTTTCCATTCTTTAGTGCAAAAATGCATTGTAATTATTTTCTTGTGATCGTACGTGATGGTGTAAGTTGAATGTGCGTCGTATCATGTCACGTTTAAAGTTAAAATCATTTGATAAATGAAGGATAACTTTTAGCTGTTCCTCGGTGTTACCATGGACTATTAAATAAATCATCAAAAGTCCCTCATATATGCAATACGGACTAAAGGCAAAATTTTTCTTCGGTTTGATTTGTATAACATTATGCAGGCAATTAATCGCAAACTGAAAATGCGCCTCCATTAATGTTTCATCTGATGAATAGAAAATACAAGTAAACAAAATATAAAGCAAAATATAAAAGAAAAAATTATACCAATTAAAAAGTTACAATAAATTATAATGGAAATTAATAAATTGATCCTAACAATTAATAATATAAATATAATAAAAATTAATATAAAATATAATAAAAAATATGTTTATTGTATTTTGTATTGAAAATTATTCGAAAATTATTTCGTATGTTGAAAATATTTTTTTATTACAACTCAAATTTAATTCTAGAATCGAAATACAATAAAATAAATTATTATATATATACGTGTCCGGTAATAGTCGCATCAACCGTCGTGTGCAGGTAGAGCTAGTTAAACCGAGTAGAAAAGTTCTCTACCATTTTGCGATATTCTCAATAATAAGAGAGAAATAAATTAAAGAAAATCAGCCAATTCGCGCGATGATAAGCGTGCGGCGAGAAGAGACAGCCCACTCGGGGGTCCAGAGTTAGCGCTACTCGTATGGAGTTACTGTCTTTTGTAAAGCGCTCCTCCCCGCTTCATCGCGTGCTTAGCAACCGTGTAACATTATACTGTTTCTTTTCGCCGCATGCTTAGTAACGACATAAAACTGGGCTGAATCTTCTCGCCGTCGTCACGCGAATTGGCCGATCTTTATTAATTAATATCTCTCTTATTATTGAGAATATCGCAAAATGGTAGAGGACTTTTCTACTCGGTTTAACTAGCTCTACCTGCACACGACGGTTGATGCGACTATTACCGGACACCCTGTATATTCAAACTTTGTTTAATTTGTAAAAAATTCGAAAAACGGTATTTTTTATTTGTGTTAACAGTACATAGAATAATCATAAAATTTAAATTCGATGAATAATTGTTGATATAAATTAATAATGATTATTATCAATAATGACAATGAAGAAATTACCCCCATTTCACAATTATTTTATTTATTTATACTTTACTCAAGTATATTTTCTGTCGTCTACGCTGACGAAGTCACACCTTAAAATTAAACTTATTTTGTGTATATTTTTAAAACGCGAAACACAATTTGCTAAAATATAGTTAACGCTGATTTCGAGCAGATTTTGAGAAATAGTACTGGAATTTAAAGTAATAAATTTAGAGTAATAAATAAAAGTATAAAATCTATCAAATAGCAAGATTTTCTTTAAGTTATGGCCACTAAATTACATCGAACTATAAATACTTTTGACATTAATATATAAATTACAGATCATTATCCTTTCGATAAAACAACTCAAGAAATTACATAGTTTTATACAAGAATATTTTAACTTACCAATTTGTTGGAATCTTATCGGTCTTCGATTCATTTCTATTTATAAAATAGCAAGAGCAGGAACAAACGCGTGGCCTAGATGAAGCGCACAAGTCTTATATTTATTAAATATTGTTTTGATCGCAATATTATTTAGCAGCGTTTAGTCTCGCTCGTGTATTGTTGTAGTTGGCGTTATTATCGGATGAAATTGTTGCACAGATAGTTGAACCGAGTGTGAAATAGCTTTGTCCTCTCGATATACATTTAAATTCTATCGAACAATATTTAAATCTGAAGCCGTTCTCTAGCTTTATACAACCTTGACGGAAAAAAAACATTTCTGTCAGAATCAAAGCATGCGCAAATAAATACACACCAATACACACATAGATACACACACACACGCACGCACAGATATTTAAGAAACACAATAAAACACTTTATTTTATATTTATGTCAAAAATTTAAAATTTATGTGTTACTATATAAATATTCTCATATATAGTAAAACAATTACGAAAATTGTAAAAAGAAGATATATTTAGCGTAGGCGTCAAATGAAAGAAAAATCAAAATTCTATCATCGATTTTTAATAATATTCGACACATGGAGAAAATCATAAAAAAAGGATTTAGATAATATATTGTCGAAAAAATATAAGTTTGAATTGCTAATAATTATGGCATAATTAATGGTAAAATTAATAATAAAAGTAATAACAAATTTAAAATAGAGTTAAGTACATGGTATTATGACATATTTGAAAAAGAATGATAGTTCAATATCTGTCCTATAATATTGCCACCAAAAAATTAATACATTTACAAAACTTGTAAGCATTATTTTATTATAATATAAATATGTACACAATATAATACACGGGAAAAATATATTAACTACAATAATGTAAACTTTTTACACATAGATGTCTCTATATATTACATCGAAATTTAATTAATTTTGGCTATGGTATCTAATATTTTTAAGCTTCATTTTAACTTTAACGGGAAGTTTTCCATTGAATTATAGTTACAAATATTAGCCACGAAAGCTAAAATTTAGACATTGTAATTAAATTTCAGGTGCAATATAAAAATACCTATCTGCAAAATTTAAATTATTATAGTTAATATTTAGTTTCCGCGTTTAAATGTTGAATTTCGGCAGCGAATCGATATTCGCTTCCACATGTTTCTTCAATAGAATTCAAAAAAAATGAATTAATAATGTTTATTCAAATAAAGAGATATATTGTAAAAACATACATGTAAAAATATTCATTGCACTATCGGAATTTTAAATATTATAAGATAAAAATATCTAATGCTTTCTAATGTAAGTAATGTTTTATCTCCTCCTTAGAGTAAATAATAGAAAAGTAAGAAATTATAAAACAATGAAATTTAAATGCTAAAATTAATTAATGAAAATCAAGTAACCCTCCATTATTATATTTTTGAATCAATTTAGAAGAAAACGAGTCTTTTTTACTCGAGATTTCAAAAATTTATAAAATGCAAGCACACATTAAATTTAATTAGTCAAAAAATTATTACATTGATATTCGAATTTTTAACAATTATTGCTTATATAGAAATCGCTTCTCTCGCTTAATTCTTCGTAGACTGAAAATAACCGTTCTATCGGAATTATAACGTGCCGATATACATACGAATACAAACACACTTATAGATACATATAAACAAAATATTCAAATATACCATGTGATATTAATGTCAAAAATTCAAAATTTATTTATAATTATATAATTATATAATTTATCTTATGCATCGTAATACAATTATAAAAATATTCAGAAATAGATAGACACTTATTTATATAGCGTACGTCAAATGAAATAGGAATCAAAATTCATTGATTTTGTTAATGTTGGACCATAAAAAATGAGGATATAAATATAATATATTATATTATATAGTAACTAGTGTTTATAATCTTTGATTTAAGTTTAACGGGAAATTCTCCGTTAAATTATAGTTATAAACATTAGTTATCACAGTTAAAATTTGGACATTGTAACTAAATATCAAATAATATAATATAATGTATTAATAGAAAGGCATCTATCTTGTAAAGGAGTTTGTTATAAAGTAGCCGATTTTTGTTATATTTTAAATATATTATAATATATATATATATAATTATTATATTAATATTTAATATATAATATTATTTTTTATATTATATTATATTATATTATATGATATAATATAATATTATATTATTTTGTTTTATATTACATTATATTATATTATATTATTTATAATTATCACATTTGTGAAGTTATCACTCATATTATGCTTATACTTTGATAGCAAACGATTGGCAAAAGTACTTCATCCTACAGCCAAAAACTAAAAAATTATGGAAATTTGTTGGCTTGGGAGCAAAATTCAGCCATATTTACATTCTCTTTTAAATTATGGTAACTAATATTCATATTCTGCGTATAAATGTTGACTTACAGCAGCCAATCAATATCTCACTTGTACATATTTCTTCAATAAAATCCAAAAAAATTGAATTAATAATTTATATTCAAATCTAGAGATATTGTATAATCATATATGTATGTATATGTGTGCATGTACACACACAAATGCACACTCGTATATACATATATGTGTGTATATATGTATATATACTGCTTTATCAAAATTTAAAACACATATCGTCAAATAATAACATCAACGCTTTCTAATGTAAGTTATGTTTTATATCTTTCTTGGTATAAATTAGAAAGGCAAAATATTATAATACAATCAAATAAGGTAAAAGTACCAATGCTTGGACATGCATCTATATCTGAACGTTTTTTTTGGTCTTTAAATGCAGATATCTAAACTTTTAGCCGTAAACATATGTACGTACATTTAATATATATATACATTCCATATTAGAAGTTTAGATATCCATATTAAAAAATTAAAAAAATACCAATGTCCAGATATGCATGTCCAAGCATTGATACTTTTACCTTACAAATGCTAGAATAAATTAATGAAAATTGAGTAATCTACTATATTTATGAAACAACTTCAAAGAATACAAAATTTTCTTTTTTTCTAGAAATTTCAAAAATTTATAAATTTAATGCAAACACACATTAAATTTAAATTAGACCAAAAGATTATTTAATTGGCCCCCGAATTTTTAACAGAAGTTGCTCATTAAAATATATCGCCCACGAAATATATAAATAATGCATGTTAGCTCAAATTGTCAAAAGATTGAATCGCGCGTATAAGATGGAAAAAAAGCTTCTACAATTACATATTATTATGCAATAACTACAGATCTTATCCCAATCGTGTCAAAGTGTCTTTCCGACTCGAGTATTTCTAAACTTAATTTGTATCCGATCGTCTAATTTGCGAAAACAGGCTCTGCGAATTTATTGAAAGCGCCGACAAAGAGAATTTCTCGATGTAATTTCTCATAGATCAGCCAGACGAATGGAAAGTTGTAATTTACGACGACTTTTTTGGTGCTCGGAAAGGACTCTTGTCCGGTGTAGATGACATTGATGGCACCCCCGAGGATGTCCTCTTCCCTTACCTTGATTCGAGTACGATGCACGACATTGCCGATGTGCACACTGCTGCTGGTGCTCTTTTCCATAGTTTCCAGCTCAATTGCTTCGGGCATCAATAATTCTTCGGCACCTAGTACTTGCAGCAGCTCACGGATATTCAAATTTCTCTCCACCTCAAAGATCGGCCATGTCGAGAGGACGTCATCTTCTAATGATGATGCAGTCCTCTCATTATCTAGCAGATTCCACAATTTGGAGATTCCTTTTTTGGTCGTCCATCGTTGAATCAAATCGCAAATGTCAGTACTGGTAGAGTCCTTTTTCATCTTCCACCTGATTGTGAGGTAAATGAACCAGGTAGGAACACAAACAGAGAGGTTTTATCGTCGTAGATGAACTCGCTCACGTGCATGCTTAGATCTGGACAGAAGACTAAAAAACCATTAAGAATATAGCAAAGAACCGAAAGTGGTCAAGATAGATGAATGAAATCCAGAAATATACATTCGTCCTATCCGTATTGTTTTGAGAATCCATATTTTACATTCTCAAGAATGAAAAATCATTTGCGTAAACACATTTTGATCACATGTTGGACAATAAAAAATTAAATAATTTGTAAAGCGGTGAAAATCAGAGTATTTTTTTTCAAAAATTTTAAAAACATTTAACTGCAATTTTTACTAGTCTAAAATTTGACCTTTGAATGCATATTTATTCGCCTTTTCATTAATGTATGGGTACCTGGATACCAATTGTGTTTTTCGTTATATTTTAATAAGTTGTTTTCGTATAACAAAGCTCTGTATATTTTGTTTAAGAAAAATATTCCATCAAATTTTTAATATTTAAAATTTCTTTGGATACCCAGGTACACGTTTACTAGAAATAAAATTTACGCGTTGTGTCTTTTACAAGAAAAAATGTGATTACAAAATATTTTTTTGTTTAGTTTAAGATTAATTGAAAAGATTATAATATAAAAAAATTTATGTAAGTCAGATAAAATAAAGAGATGCTCACAACTATTACGCTTTCGTTTGTCAGGAATAGTCGATACTTTTCGTACGTTAGATGTACGAGTCGTTGGAACTTTCACTTTTTGAACATATATACGCAACGAGGTCATCAAAATAAATTCCATATCTTTCTTGACTACGGCTAATTTCACGGGATCAAGAATGTGATAATCTATCGCTTTCTTTAATATTTTATTGATGTCATTTAATTTCTTCACAGAATTGCTGGATACATCTTTTTTGAGTATTTTGTCCAAAATAGAAAGTAATAGACTAGATAAATATATTTGACGTTTAATCCAACATTTAAACATATAGTGATGGTGGTAATCGCAGATACCCACAAATGTATCATTCTAAAACCGAAAATATTGAACCAATATTTGTAAGATTCTTCCTAGATTTCAGATTCCTTTAATTTTCAATTTTCAAATTGCTTCATTCAAGTTTTGATTCTAGCAGGCATTATTTTTATGTGTGTTTGCTGTATTCTTTAAAAATTGTGGTTACTTTATTTCTGAATGTAAATAGAGTGAAAATTGTAGAGATATTTCGATAGAAGCTGTTTCTGACATTTATTAAAAGATTTATCATCTTAAAAAAATCCTCACTGACAAATTTAACATATGTGTCAAAGCTTCGCGAATCTTTTTTCGCTAATATATATTTCTTTATTGTTACCCCTTTATGAAGGTTGTAATCTGACAGAACTTTTCTTACATAATATGTTTTCATATGTTATTTTATACAGTCTGGCATGCAAATTTTGACTCTTTTACCATTATAATCATTCTTTTACCATTATAATCAATTTAATTAAAACCATTAGAATCTGTCATTTAATGTAAAAATGCAACAGGAATATTTACCTTATTTATATGGCAGTAATTTATCAAATTAAATTTGCTGATCCTCGATAAATGAAGAATCTGTCTTAGGCGCTTCTCAATTGTACTTTTGACCATTAAACATAATATAAAAAGTCCATTATATATGCAATACGGATTGAAGGAAAAATTTGTTTTTGGCTTAATCTGCATAGTTTCATGCAGACATTTGATCGCAAACTGGAAACCCTTTCTTTATTATATTTTCTAGCGAATGAAAAACATAAAAAAATTAAATTTGAAAAGAAGAATATTAGAAATAAATAGTAATTTAATTATAATAAATTACAATTTGAATTAATATATAGCTTAAATGAATCTTAACAACTAACAATATATATAATCAAGCATATCTTAAAAAATCAGAGCATATTGTATGAAATTGAAATTTATATGGTATATGTATATATATTCGACAATTATTTTAAATCCGTAAAGTTAAATTTTATATAGGTATTACATCTCATATTTAATTTTAAAACCAAAATACCGTAAAATTAATAACATACATATAAAAACAATCGAACCAAACGAAAATAACTGATGTATTGTTACCAATGTTTAATAACATGACTACGTTTAATCATCATTTAATATAAGAATTCAAAAACGATATTTTACTTATATTTAGAAAAATAGAATTAATGCAAAATTTCGATATCAATGTATTATATTATTATTGATAAAACTTAAAAGTAATATTTAATCTTTAACAATAAAGAAATTATATTCTGTGATGACTATCTAATTCTAACGTTTTTTGAAGTACACTATTTCCCGTGAAAGCTGAGGAAGTAATACTTAAAAATTGAATTTATTATGTATATGTTAAAGGCGAAAAAATTCACTAAAATATAGAAAAGCTTACAAGCTTTCGACAAAATGTATGCGAGTCTAAAGTATTTCAATCCAATCTTGCAAGACTTGCCATGCGATGGCCATTAAATTACATAGAAATATAAACTCACTTAACAACAATATATAAAATAATAACACAAAAAAATATTTGCGTAACTAGATATATTTTATTATTATTTATTCAATAAATAGATTGACAATGAGAAATTACATAATTTTATACAATAATCGCTTTGCACTTACTAATTCGTCTTGTCTCTCGATCTTGATTTAATACCATTTTATTTATAAAATAGCAAGAGCAAGGCCAAACGTGTGGTTTACGTGAAATTTGCAAGTTTTTTCATTTAGTAGCAGCTTTAATAGCAATATTATTTAGCAATTGTAATCTCACTCGCGTATTGTTAATTAACGTTCCTATGTAATGTAAATTTTGCGCTGGTAGTTGAGCCGAATGTGAATTTAATTTGTCTTTTTGGTATAACTTCGTCTAAAATTCTTTTGTATGATTTTTAAATGTTTCACTCGCTTGATTCTTTGTAGACTGAAAATAACTCTTTTATCAGAATTATAACATGCAGTTATATATACAAATACACACACACACACACACACGCACACAAATATATATTTAAAAAAACATCAAAACATTTTATATTATTATGATGTTCAAAAATTCAAAATTTATTTATAATTATATAAGTATTCGTTATCTCATACATCGTGATACAATTATAAATATATAAAGATATATAGACACCTATTTATATACATAGCGTACGACAAGTAAAATAATCAAACATCCATCGATTCTGTTAATGTTGGTCTATAAAGAAAGGATTTAGATATATAATATTTTATCAAAAAAATTAAGTATGCTATTTGCTACAATATTATAATAAAATTTAAAGAAATTTTAATACATTGCATAATTACAAACATTTTTAAGAAGATAATTTTTTTCCAATTACAATGCCACCGCACAATTAATATATTTAAAAATTTTATATGCATATAATGAATTCGCTGCTTTATCCAAATATAAAATTGACATATCGTCAGACAATAATATCGCTTACTAATGTAAATTACGTTTTATGTCTTTCTTAATAAAATAAAAGGCAGGAAATTATGAAACAATGAAATTCAAATGCTATAATAAATGAATGAGAATTAAGTAACTAATTATATTTTTAAAGAATACGAGCCTTTTTCGAAATTTTAAAAATTTAAAAATTTAATACGAGCAAACATTAAATTTAAATAACCAAATGATTAATTCGTTGGCCTCCGAAATTTAAGAGAAATTGCTCATAGAGTATATCGCGCACGAAATATAATGCATATCAACTCAAATCGTCAAAGGTTGAATCGCTTAAAAAAGAAAGAAAGCTTCGATAATTACATGTCATTTTTCAATAACTACAGATCCGTTATATCAATCGTTTCAAAGTGTATAACCGACTCGTGTATCTCTGAACTAAATCTGTATCCGATTGCGTCTACTTTGAACCGGAAAGAGGATTGGCGTATTTATTAAAAGCGCCGACGAAGAGGATTTCTTGACGTAGTTTGTCATAAATCAGCCAGACGAACGGATAATGATAATTTACGTCGACTACTTTGGTGCCTGGAGAGGACTCTTGTTCGGTATGGATCAAGGTCATCGCACCTACCAAGATATCCTTCTTTGTGACCTTGACTCGAGAACGGTGCATGACATTGCCGATGTGCACGCTAGGGCAGTTCTCGCTCCTGATGGAAAAACCATGCACATCGATCGCGTCCGGCATCAACAATCGTTCGGCGCCTAGTGCTCGGAGCAGCTCACGGATTTTTAGATTTTTCTCCACATCAAAGACTATGGGAAAAATGAAAAGGCTGTATTGATCTCGTCTGATAATGATATTCTTCTGTTTAGCAGTAGGCGCAACTCGCCGATTCCCTCGCTGCTCGACAATCGTTTGATCAAATCACAAATGTCAGTGTTAGCATCCTTTCTAACCGTCCATTTTCCTGAGATTCGCGAAGCAGGTCTGAACACGAACAGCGACCTTACCGATTTGATAAGGGAATTCGTTCACGTGCATGCTTAATTCGTAATCGAAGTCTAGAAAAGAAATTTAAGAATATAGAAAAACTACAGAAAGTGGTCAAGATAGATGGAATGAAAAATACATTTGTCCTTTCCATATAAAACATTATGAATTTTTGAAAATCTATAATATTTCACATTCTTATGAATGAAACATCTTTTACACGTAAACATATTTTGATCAAATGTTGGACGATTAAAAACTGAAATAATTTTTAAAGCAATGAAAATCAAAATTATCTCTTTAACAATTTTAAAAGAACATTTAATTATAATTTCATTTATTCTAAAATTTAACTTTTCTGTCATATTTAATTCTTTAAGTCATATTTATTCACTTTTTCCTTAATGTATGGATTCCCGGGTACCAAATGAGTGAGTTTTTGACAAACAGCATCACGACAAATGTCTTATAGCAACTGCTAACGAACATCTTTTCCGTTATATGTTAATACATTATTTTTAAGTACAGAACCCTTGACATTTTGTTTGAGGCAGAAAAATTTTTCAATATATATTTTTATTATATTTTTTAAAACTTTCATCGAGTACCCGGACACAGATTAAAAATAAAATTTATGTATTTCCTTTACAAAAAATATGTTTTATTTAGGACTAATTAAAAACATTATATCATCAAAAGATGTATATTATGTAAGTCAGGTGAAATGAAAATGCTTACAGCTAGTATTTTGTTGGTCAATAAGAGTCGACATATTTGGTGTGTCAGCTTCACCGGCCGCTGAATATTGAAATTTTTTAAATTTGCCACAGATAGTTGTCATCAAAATTAATTCGATATCTTGTCCGACTACGGCTAAGCTCGCGGGATCACGAATGTATCCTTCTACCGCTTTCTTCAATACTCCATTATTAATGTAATTTATTAGCTTCTCAGAATTACTGGACTTACTATCTAGCGATACGACTGGTGAGTGCAATAAATGAAGTAGTGCATCATTTAAACGTATATCATCTTTAATAAAACATTTAACGTCATAATGGTAATGGTAGGAATAAACCACCGATGCATTCTGGAATCAAAAATATCAAATTAATGTTTGTCAAATATTCATTCCTTCCTAGACCAATTATTTATAAATAGCTTCATTAAAATTTTTATTTTTGCAATCATTATATTTATGTGGAGCTACATTCTCAAAATTCGCCAGGTTATTTCATTTTAATTAATCAAAATGAAAAGGAATCAAAATAGTAGACATATTTTGATAAAGAAGATTTCTGAATTTTATTGAAGAATCTATATCATTAAGAAACCGCGCTCACTGATAAATTTAAGAAGTGACAAAGCATTGAATTTTAATATCGCTAAAAAATATCTTTCTTTTTTATAAACGCATCTAACCCTTTATTAATCTCTCAGACTGCCGGAATTCTCGTCACATAATTATATTTACATGTTATTTTAAACACAAAACTGCAATTTTAAAAACTGTTATTTTAAACACAAATTTTGACTTCTTTCCATTATAGAATATATCATCTAATGCAAAAATGCGTCAGGAAAATTTACCTGCGAGTATAATTTATGACGGCCGTAATTTCAAATCAAATCTAATTTGTTGATGTTTGTTAAACAAAGAATATGTCTTAGGCGTTCTTCAATTTCACCTCTCAACATTAAATAAGTTATTAAAAGTCCTTTATATATGCAAGGCGGACTAAAGGCAACATTTTCCTTCGGCTTGATTTTCATAACATCATCCAGACATTTAATCGCAAACTGGAAACGCCCCTCCTTTATTGTATTTTCTAGCAAATAAAATAGATAAATAAGTAAAAATCGAACTCAAAAGAAAGGAATGTTAAGCATAGATAGTAATTTAATTATAATAAATTACGATTAAAATTTATATATAAAATTCATCAATTAAAAAAACATATTAATATATTAAATCAAAAAGCATAATGTATTGATATATTCGAAAATTATTTTAAGCGCGTAAAGTAAAATTTTATTTAAACTCATATTTAATTTTAAAATCAAAATACGACACAATCAGTAATATACAAATAAAAAAATTGAAACAGGAAAAAAGTAAAAAAAAAAGAAATAAACTGATGTACTGTTATCAAAGTTCAACAACATGACTACGTTTAAACATTGTTTAATACATAACAAATTCAAGAAACAATATTTCACTTACATGTAAAAAAATGGAATTTTGCAAAACTTGACATCGATAGATTTTATTATTGATAAAACTTAAAAGTAATATTTAAAAAATATGTAAAGCACTAAAAAAATTACATTCTGCAATGATTACACATAAATTCTAACGTTCTTTTTTTCCACCGTGAAAATTGACAATGTCAACCTTTAAATTCACAAACTTATTTTGTACATATATATATATATATATATATATATATAAAACACAGTACCAGTAGCTAAATTATAATTGATGCAGATTTAGAAAAAAAATTAGTCAATTGAATTGCAATACTTGTCACGTCTTAGTCATTAAATTACATCGAAATATAAATTTTTTGAAAAACAATATATAAAATAATAAATAAAACAAAAATTATTTTTATAGCAAAGTATGTTTTAGATTAGATTATCATCTTTTAGATAAATCAACAATTACAACTCAATAATTACATAATTTTATACAATAATCTTTGAACTTACCAATGTATTTTGCCTTTTCCTGACTCATTCTGTTTTCCATTCAGATTTAGTTATAAAATTGCAAAAGTAGACACAAAAACATATACACACGGATACAAACACACTCCCTCAGATACACACAAATATAAGACTATCAAACATATCGTTTGATAGTGTCAAAAATTAAAAATTTATTTATAATTATATAAATATATGTCATCTCACATTTCGTGATACAATTATGAAAATATTAAAAAATAGATAGACGCCTATATATAAATATATATATATATATATTTATATAGCGTCAAGTAAAAAAGTAGTCACAAATTCAACGATTTTGTTAATGAACCTTGAAAAAGAAGATATAGATCAAATATATAAAAAACATTAATTTTATTCCAATTAACTATAGCAATATTATAGTAAAATTAATATAGTGTTAAAAACATCGCATATGGTTCACATATTTAAGTGAGAATGGTACATTTATATTTATAATTTTTTTATTGCATCTTTAAAAAATACGAGTTTTTTTTGTTTCATAAATTCATAAATTTAATACATGCACACATTAAATTTAAATGACCAAACGATTATTTCATTGCTCTCCGAATTTGTAACAGAAGTTGTTCATAAAGTATATTGCGCACGAAATATAATGCATATACTTGCTAACACTTACATATATTTGCTGACATGTTTATAGTCAAACTTTGTTAAATATGTAACAAACTCTTTGACAATATGTTGATTATATTTCCAGCAAGTAAAATAAATGCAAAATTCGAAGTTGATTATTATTGATAATATTTATTAGTAATGTTTAATACTTAACAATAAAGAATTTATATTCTGCAATAATTCTATATATGTACATATATCTAAAATTCTGGTATTTATTAAATATACTTTCCGTTGTTTACGCAGTAAAAATTGTACATTAAAATTGATCTTATTCCGTGTACATTTACGTGTACAAAATACGGTAATATACGCTAAAATATAGTTAGTACCATGGGAATGCGAAATAATGTATACCATAATGTGCAACATTACTCAAATCTAAAAAATCTAAAGACTCACTACGCAGTGGTTACTTAATTACATCGAAATATATAAAGTTAAAATAGTATGTTAAAAAATAATATGTGCTACAAAAAAATATGCGTTGTATATCTCAATTATCTGTTTATTAAATTGGAATCAAAATTATTTGATATTTTGTAAAAAATATTTCGACTCACCAATTTTCTTCTTTAGAATTTGCTGCTCCATTATAGCTATACGTAGCAAAACAGTGACAAACTTGCTTACATATTTATATCATATTATGTAGCGCACGAATATATTGTCATCGAATGAAATTTGTGTACGAAAATTTAAACCGCGTGTTTTGTACATTATTATCATCGTCCAAAATTTTTTTGTACAAATCTAGAGCTGCCATTTGACTTGGTCTCACCATCCAACATAATTATATTGTAATAGAACAAGTTGTAGATTATTATCATCGCATAAGTAAAAGATAAAGGACAAAATTGTAATATAAGACAAATATGTGAAAATAAAGAACAAAATTAAGTTTAAAAAAAATGAAAATCTAAAGGATTGCTACTTGAAATAAAGGATTGTCTTTTAGAATAAAGAACGTATGATCAGCGTAATTATAGATCGTTATCTATTCGACAAATTGATTACAAAATTACACATAATTTTATAAAAGAATCTTTAAATTTACCAATTAATATTGCCTGTTCCCGATTAATTTCCAATGTGTTTATAAAATAGCAAAAGTAGGAACAAACGTGTGGCCCACGTGAAATTCACAAGTATTTTTTTCAGTAGCTTTGATCGCAATATTATTTAGCAACTGTAATTTTGCTCGCATTATTGTTAATTAACATTGCTATCAGATGTAATTTTTGCTCTGGTAGTAAATTTTTTTTTCTAAGATTTTTATTTGTACAATTTTCAAGTTTGAAACTATTCTTTAGGGTGATTCTTCATTCTAGTCTGAAGGTAACCGTTTCTATCAAAATAATATCATGCACTTAGACAAACATACTGATAAATGCACATTAACAAAACATCAAAACGTATTATTTAATATTATTATCAAAAATTCAATATTTATTTATTATTATATAAATATACATTATCTCATACATCGAGATACAATTATAAAAATTTAAAAGAATAGATAGACACCTATTATATGTATATAGCGTACGCCAAGTGAAAGGATGAGTCAAAAATACAATTCTGTTATTGCTGGACTTTTAAAAAAATAATGTAGATATAATATATAATTAAAAAATAATGTATAATCTAATAACAATATTATAGCAAAATTAAAACAGAATTAAGCACAGCGCACATTACACATATATGAGAAAAAGACAGTTCCATTTTTTTTTATACATTATCTCAGCATAAATAACATTTTTACAAATTTGGTAAACACTACCACAAATTTAAAAAATGTAAAAATGTATATATATGTATATATATATATATGTATACATATTATGTATATGTATGTGTATATACATATATTTATCATCAAAATTTAACATTGATATATTATGGGACAATAATATCAGCGCTTTTTAATGTTATAATTATATGTTCTTTTGTTCAGTTATTTAAAACGTCAAGAAAATTTAAAACAATATAATGAAGGCCATGGATGGAAAAAGGGCACATAGGCTTTTGTGCCCTTTTTCCTTAAATCATCTAAATCGACTTAGGTATGTTTCATATATATAATATACAAAAGACAAAAAAATTTATTATTTAAACCCTTAACAGAGAACAAAATAAAATATAATTTTCTACAAGAATCTTTCGACCAAAATATCTGCGCTTTCATTAGATTCGTGCGTCTGTACGCATCCACCAAACGTCTCGCGCGAGACTGACCGCAAGACTCTGAGAAGCGGTGTCGCCAAGCGCACCCCACACGTCCTTCACGCTGCGCGTCTCGCGCCAAACTGATTCTCGATTCTCGATTCTCGAGATGTTGCGATTGCGAGACTGACGATCAGTCTCGCGCGAAACGCGCAGCGTGAAGGACGTAGGGGGTGCGCTTGGCAACACCGCTTCCCAGAGTCTTGCGGTCAGTCTCGCGCGAGACGTTCAGCGTGGTGGATGCGTACAGACGCATGAATCTAATGAAAGCGCAGATATTTTGATCGAAAGATTCTTGTAGAAAATTATATTTTTTTTTGTTCTCTGTTAAGGGTTTAAATAATAAATTTTTATGCATTGCATAATTAATTCACATATTTTTATGCATGCATTGCAATCAATGTATGAAAAATAATATATAATAATTAATTATGCAATAATGCATAAAAATGTAGTCTTTGAATCTAAAACAGAAAGTGCAAACAAAAAATAGAATTTTCTATAAGAATCTTTTGATAATCGAGATAATCACAACGTCGAGATTAATTAAAATTTTATTGACGAAAGGATTTATTTATATTTTTTGATAGGAATTAGCTACTTTAAATCGGTTAAATTTATTTGCTCGGTTAATATTTTTGACAGTTATCAGGTGATTTTTGTCAAAAAATATTATTCAAGGATAAAGTATCAAGATATTATTTACAACATATTACTATTTTAATTTTTATAACATGTGTGTGTGTGTGTGTGTGTGTGTGTGTGTTATTACTTTAAAATTTAATTAGCAAATTAACACTTTAGTAATATTTTTTTACAGATATCAGCTGATTAAACCGTCAATTTGCTAATTAAATTCTTAAATAATACTATGTTTAAAAATTAAAATAATAATATGTTTTAAATAATATATTATGGTACTTTAAACTCGATTAATATTTTTTGACAGTTATCAGCTGATTCTGTTAAAAAATATTATTTGTTTAATAATATCATTCTTTTTAATATAAAATCGAAGAATGGCGCGCGCGTAGTTGTTGTTTTAGTTTATATAAAAAAGAAACAAAGTTATATAACTCGATAAGCAAAAGATTACTCAGTGACATATTTAAAGTATCAAGTTTTGAATCTTTATTTTGCTTAAAAATATATATTTTTTGTTACCGCTTAATAAATATTTTAGAGTCTCAGAGTTTTTATTTAATAAGTATCTTTACATGTTATGTGTGTCATTTAACACAATGTGACCTGAAAATTTTGACTTATTTTCCTATATAATTTCCATCATTTAATTTAATGCAAAAATGCTCAAAAATTATTTACTTCTAATTGTAGATCACGGGAGGTTGATGCTTTGTTGATTAAATTTGCGAAATGTTTATCAAAATTAACAGTACCTCTCAAGTCATCTTTCGAGACTGCCGTTAAATAAAGGATTTGTTTAGGCGATGTTCAATGGCACCACTGGGACGTAAGATAAACCAAAAATAGTGCTTCATATAAGTTATACGGACTGATGGCATAATTGCTCTTCGGCTTGATCTTCATATATTTATGCAAACATTTTATCGAGAACTTGAAAAGCGCTTCTGTCATTATATTATCTGGCGAAAAAAAAAACCAATATGATGAAAAGGTCAAGCAAAATTGATAAGAGATATATATAGAGATATTAAATAGAAAA
Source organism: Prenolepis imparis (assembly GCF_030444845.1). NCBI lineage: Eukaryota > Metazoa > Arthropoda > Insecta > Hymenoptera > Formicidae > Prenolepis > Prenolepis imparis. The sequence goes on along the minus strand of NW_028141172.1, from coordinate 6,833,470 downwards.
TCATAATAAATTATTATTAAAATTAATAAATTAATTATAATAATGTTTCATAACAATTTGAACATTATTTAAAATCAAAAAAATATTAATAATTACAAAGCATTAAATAATATAATGTATTAAAATTTTTCTACAATTATTTTGCGTGTGTATAGATAAATATTTATTATATCTCAAATTTAATATTAAATTCAAAATACTCTTTAAATTCAAAAATATAAGTTTAATGATCTAATCGAAAGAGAAATAAAGAAAAAAAATTCGCAAATGTATTATTATATATGTTTACTGACATGTCTACATTTTAACTTCTATTATACTATTCTTCTATTATCTATCTGTACATAACGATCTCTAATTGTAAGAACAGTATTTTGCTTATATTTTCCGCAAATGTGTGTGTGTGTGTGTGTGTGTGTGTGTGTGTGTGTGTGGAATAAACGCATAATTTGAGATCGGTGGATTATTGATGATATTTAATAATAATATTTAATACTTAATAATAAAGAAATTGTATTTTGCAATAATCCTATTTATCCAAGAAATTCTGATAATTATTTAAATATACTTTCTGTCGTCTACCCTGTGAAAGACGTACGTAAAAATTGAACTTAATTCTTGTATACCTAAAACGCGAAAATATACGCTAGAATATAGTTAATAGCATCAAATTCGAAATAATGTACGCGATTTTACTCGAATCTAAGAAATCACGAGACTCGCTATGCAATGGTTACTACATTACATCAAAATAAAATTAAAATAATAGGTATATTAAAAAATAATATGTGGCACGAAAAAAAATATTAGCGTTGTATATCTTAATTATCTGTTTGTTAAATCGGCATCAAAATTATTTGATTTTGTAAAAATTCTCGACTCACCAATTTCCTTTAGAAGTCGCTGCTCCATTTTAGCTATATGGTAACAAAACAATGGCAAACTTGCTTCGTCTCTATCTCGATATTATGTAGCTGCTACTTTTATTTATTTATATTATGATAAGGCACACGTGTATATTATCGTCAAATATAATTTGTGCGCGAAAAGTTGAATCGGATGTAACTTAAGTTTTTTGTACATTATCATCGTCTAAAATTTATCTGTACAAATCTAGGAATGCCTTTTGACTTGATTTCATTACCCGACATAAATATTGTAATAGAACAAATTGTCGACTAGAATCGTTAGTTTTCGTAAAGAAAACTGTAAAAAATAATTACCTTTTTTTTTTATTCCTTATTCATGAATAATTTAACTCAAGATTAATTATTCTTCTCAGCTGTCTTTTTAAAATCGTTGAAAAATTCGCAGTTTTGTCTTATTGTTTATAGATAATCTTATATTTTATATTATATAATTATGTGTGTTTAATGCAAATTCTCGCGAAGATGTTTTAATTGAGATGGATTCAGTTTAGTATGCGAGATTATATAATTGCTGATTTATTTTAAGTTGAACAATATGAGTGCTGCGATGGGTGGCAAAACACCGCACGAATCACCGCTTAGTCTATAATATTACAAACTTGTCAATATAATTTCTCGAATAAATTCGCGTCACAATTAGTTCAACTAATCAATTATATAATTAACTTCCACGACAGCGGAGAATAAATTTCACGATAGCGAATATAATTTTGGCTTCACACTACAGCGATTCTGAGCGACTTCTCTTTCTCTAGACGTCTCGACACACACACACAATTCTCAACTTGTTCCCCTTTATAATTCTTCCGTACTAAGGGATCTCTCCCACCCTACCTGTAGTGAGCGCGTGATTCACAGGTGATCGTCGCATGGTATATCGAATGATTGTAATTTCAGCTCTATGTTCCAACATTCCGCCCACCATTAATTGATTAATTAATCCCTTCAAAGTAGGTTACTTCTCAGAGATCGGGAGCTTGCACAATTTGTTTATCGCTCTTTTATAGGTACCACTGGCCGTCTGCAGTGTAACAATTCGTACCTTGTTATCCTTTCCCTTATGTAGTTCGATTATTCTTCCTAACTTCCACCTTAGTGGCGGCGCGTTATTATCTTGTATTAGCACGACATCGTCTATATTTAAATTAATTTGCTCGCGAGTCCACTTTGCTCGGCCCTGCAGGGATGTCAAATATTCTTTGCTCCATCGTTTCCAAAAATCTTGAGCAATTTTTTGAACGATCCGCCAACGATCGAGGCGATTTGTGGGTACCTCTGTTATATCGATATCAGGGAGAGCAGTCAAGGGACCACCAATTAAAAAGTGCCCCGGCGTGAGCGGTTGCGGGTCCGCGGCTGTTGACGGTAATTGACAAATCGGACGTGAATTTAGACACGCCTCGACCTGAGTCAATACGGTACTCAGCTCCTCGAAGGTTAACAAACTCTCGCCTATAACACGTTTCAAGTGGAATTTGCAGGATTTTACGCCTGCCTCCCATAATCCTCCCATGTGAGGAGACGCCGGCGGAATGAACCTCCACTCAATCTTATTCGGTATGCAAAATATCTCATTTAGATTCCGCTCTTCTCTTTCGAGCAAATCATACATCTCTCGAATCTCATTGTGCGCTCCGACGAAATTTGTTGCGTTATCGCTATAAATGCGTTGAGGATAGCCTCGACGTCCGGCAAATCGTCTAAGAGCGGCTATAAAGGATGCCGAACTCAGATCGCTAACAGTCTCGAGGTGGACTGCCTTAGTTGTAAAACAGACGAATAACGAGATGTATGATTTGCTCGTTTTTCTACCTCGACCCCGATTGAGTAGAGTCGTAATCGGTCCGGCAAAGTCGACTCCGGTAACAAAGAATGGTCGATTCGGCGTCACACGGTCCGCGGGCAATTGCCCCATGATTTGTGATGACGTTCTTGGTTTGTTTTTAAAGCAAATTACGCATCTATGTACAATTCTTCTAGCAATGCTCTTTCCCCTTAACGGCCAATAATTCTCTCGAATAGAATATAGCAGTGATTGAGGGCCGATATGTAATAATCGATGGTGTTCTCTTTCGAATAGCAATTGTGTAAATCTGCTATCCGATGGCAGAATGATCGGATGTTTATTTTCAAACGTCAAATTTGAATTTTGAATTCTACCGCCCACCCTAAGGAGTCCCTTTTTGTCAACGAAGGGATTGAGTGCTCGTAGATTGCTGCTACTTCGAAGCCGTTTGCCCGCTCGCAGATTCGCCATTATTTCCGAGAAACTAAATTCCTGCACCGCTGATATTAACACTCGATGCGCGCGGCAAACTTCTGCATTTGATAAATTTCCGACATTTCTCTTGTCGCGATCCGACCTGATGTTGTTCGCGAACCGAATGATCCATGCGACGATTCTTTCAACTCTCGACAGCGACGAGTTGTGATTTAATAATAACTCAATAATATGGTCTTCCTTGATAACACTCGCGAACACTCGCCCATGTGACCTTTGCTCGACTAGAATAGTTTTCTCGTCCTCCTCGGTGAGAGACGGTTGCGAACCGTGCCGCTCGAAACCCCCAAAACGCGACAACCAAATCGGTCCCTCCCACCAGATTTTATTCTGTTTCAAATTGTCCAAGCTAGTGCCTCTCGATACAAGATCCGCCGGGTTCTCGACGCCGTCCACGTGATGCCAATGCATCGATGGTAGGATCGACTGTATCTCGGCTACTCGATTTGAGATGAATGTTTTCTGCTGCGATGGATCGCCGGCGATCCATGCCAGCACTATAGTCGAATCACTCCATGCATGCACTTCATCCAACGCAATCTTGAGCGCTCTCTTTACGTTCTGAATTAATCTGACCAAGACAATAGCGCCGCATAACTCGAGCCTTGGCAGCGTGACTGTCCGGCTCTTGACTGGTGCCACTCGAGACTTAGAGCAGATCAAGGAAGAACTCGAATTATTGTCTTCATCAATTGCTTGCAAGTAAATGCAAGCTCCGTACGCTTTTAATGAGGCGTCACAAAATGCGTGTAGATTGAAGCGCACTGCACTGGAGCATCGAACAATTCTACGCGGGACTCGAATCGCGCCGACTCCCCGTAAATCCTCCATATACGCGTCCCACGCTCGACGGAGACTCTCAGTCAACGGTTCGTCCCACCCGAGATTTGATATCCATGTTGCTTGCATAATGAGCTTAGCTCGAACCACAATAGGACCGATCAATCCAAGCGGGTCAAACAGCCTCGAAATCGTTGACAAAACCTCGCGTTTCGTTGAGACCGAATCGACCATACACTCGACCGAAAACTGAAAGATGTCCATTTTCGGACACCAATTTAGACCTAGCGTCTTTATCGTACTCGCCTCGATCGCCAAAGCAGAAGATTCCCCTATCTGATCGATCGCTCGCAACCCTTTCATCACTCGCTCGCTGTTCGTCCGCCATTTATGCGCCTTGAATCCACCTTTGTCTAATAATGATTTTAATTGCGCTATCAATTCTATCGCTTCATCCTCGCAATCGACACCCGTGATAATGTCGTCGACGTACAAGTCGCTCAACAACGCTCTCGATGCCTCGCCAAATTCGCTCGATCCCTCATCCGCCAACTGCCGCACGCAACGAATGGCTAAGAAAGGAGCGCACGCCTGACCGTATGTTACGGTGTTCAATTTATATTCAGTTATTGGATCGCTCGGAGAAAATCGCCATAAAATTCTTTGATAATCGCGATCGTTTGGATGTATTAATATTTGTCTATACATTTTTTGAAGATCTGCGGTGACAGCTATGGCCGATAAACGAAAACGCATCACGATATCAATTATATTGTCTTGTAAAGTTGCTCCTACAAACAACGTATCGTTAAGCGAAATACCAGAGGTGGTTCTTGCCGACGCGTCAAATACGACTCGCAACTTCGTAGTTAGGCTTGATTCGCGAATCACGCCGTGATGCGGTAAATATATTGGATTTGATGCGACATCGTTCTCGTCAACCGCAGACATGTGATTCAAATCAATATATTCGCGCATAAATTCACAATATTGTTTACGAAATTCTGAACGTCCTTGGAGTTTGCGTTCTAAATGATTAAATCGTTTCACGGCGATATCTCTCGAACGACCCAACTGATCCTTGTTTTCCCGAAAGGGCAATCGAACTACAAATCGTCCGGACGCGTCTCGACCGGTGGTATTTACAAAATAATTCTCGCAGCATTGTTCTTCCTTTGATAATAGCGTGTTATTGCTTTTGTATTCTTCTAATTCCCAGAATCTCTTGATAGTCTCATCGATAGACAATTGCTGCGTCAACAGACACGTATGGTTGCTTGAAACTTGACGATTGGTCGTTCGATTGATAATTAGGTGCTGCGGTACCGGACCTGCCATTATCCACCCGAACTTTGTCTTTTGCAATGCAAGCAAATCGTCGCCTAGCTCGATCTTACCGTTATCCAGTAACTGAAAAAAGAATTCGCTTCCGATGAGCGCGTCAATATGACCGGGATTAAAGTACAATGGATCTGCCAACTTTAAATTTTTCGGGATTTTAAATTGAAATTCAGATACTTCGACCGTGAATGAAGGCAGTTTCTTTGTGATCTTTGGAACAACCAGACAATAAGAATTTAACTCAAAATTTGACGTACGCGATTTCAGTGAGACCCTGCAACCGTGAGTTATGACGCAACTCATACCATTCAATCCGCTTATATTTTCCCGATTGTTTTCCAATTTTATATTCAAGCGTTTACATGCTGCTGCCGTTATAAAGTTAAGCTCGCTAGCGCTATCCAACAATACCCGCAATGGAGATTCGCCGACATTCGTCTTTACGTTTACGATAGCCGTTGCCATCAAGACGCGCTTACGCTCGCAGTCGATTCGGGTATGATGACTCGATGATTCGATGTCGCCCGTTGTTGCTCCTCTCACGGCGTCCGTCATTGAGCAGAGGGTCGTGCTGGTGGATGCTTCCTCCGGATTCTCTGTCGAACTCCTCGGTGGGTTTGTTGGCGGGTTCCTGGTCGGGCCTCTCAGGTGACACAGCGTGTTGTGCCGCTCGCCGCATTCCTTGCAAGAGCCATACCTGCAAGATCTGGAATAGTGATCTGATCGAAAACAATTTAAACATAATTTTAGTCTTTTTATTTCTTTGATTCTGTCGTCGACAGCCAAACTCAAAAATTTCTTGCAGCTATAGAGAAGGTGATGTCCTTGACACAGATAGCATCTTTTCTCCGGAGTTGTCGTTGCCAGCGTCGCCCTGCCTCGCGACCTCGTATTCGAACCTCGCTGCTTGTTCGAAGCCTCCCTGTCGCCGACCCCGCTCCTCGATCCATTGATACTGCCGTCCGTTGCCGATCGCCGCAACATCTGACTCTGCCGCTGCAGAAACTCCATCATGGTCGTCGTCGTGATGTCCTCTTTGCTTTCGATGTGCTCCTCCCATCGCCTTCTGGTAACGTTGTCCAGATTTTTCTCGATAACGTATATGATTAATTCGCCCCACGAGTCCGTGGGGAGCTTCATTGATTGCAGCACTCGTATATGTTTCTGTATGTGATCGACGAGTTCCTGAATTGCGCTTGCAGATTCTTGTTTGATTCGCGGCAACTCGTCAATTAGGCATTGTATGTGTCGTCTTTTTATCCCTCTTTCGTCGTCATACCTCCTTTTTAATAGATCCCAGGCGATGACGTAATTGTGTTCAGAGATGTCAATCGCCTCGATTATTTTTGCCGCTGAACCGCTCAGAGATCCGACTAAATACTGGTGTTTCTGCACACCAGACAGCTCGCTATCGTGAATCAGCGTTTTGAATGTATCTGCATACCTCTTCCAATCCTCCACATTTCCGTCAAACGTCGGCAGCTTGATTAACGGTAATTTTACTTGAGCTTCTCGTACGGACGCGCTCGACCGCGTGCTCAATCTCTCTAGCAGTTGACCTTGTTGTTCCATGGTCCTAACTAGCGTATCATTGTCATTACGCTCAGTTAATTTCTGCATTAAAATCACCTGCTGCTCCAGAAATTGTTTCATCGTTGCATCATCAGTCCCGCTGCTTGCGCTTCCGCTTGACGGTCCTGCTGGAGATGGTTTGGTTCTTCCTAGTAACTGCAATAAATCTGCCTTTATGCTATAATAACGCTCGTCGAATTCGGCGTCCTCTGCTTCATCCCTTGAATCGGGCTCGTCTTGTAGTATAAAAAGTTGCTGTGATATATTGTGCGCCTTGGTGTGTATTTCCTCTAAGGACTGAAGTCGCGCTGTCAATTCCTCTGGTGTCAAGTTCGCATCTTTCTTGACCTTATTGATGAAATTTTTAATATTAGTCAATTTTCCCTTTAGATGAATCCGTTGTTTGCGAAGAATTTCGATGCTCATTTTGCTTATTGGATTGACTGCACTCGTTAATTATTACTTCACTGCGTTTCTGTATCACCGAAATCTCGGAATGATTGAGGACGATGAACACGACTGTCACGTCGCGATCACGTGAGTAAACACCTGCCGCGATCACTTGAGAAAAGGACACGTCGCGATCCCGTGAACAATCACCTGTTGTGATCACTCGAGAAAATACACGTCGCGATCACGTGAACAATCACACGTCGCGATCACGTGGGCAATCAATGATCAGAAAGACCGATCAAATGTACCACAGCTACAGCTAATTTCAATATTCTAAAATGTTCTCGTGTTAATAATTATATTGTTCAAGTCAATTATAAATTTACTAGTTGTCGTTAAAAATATTGTTTTTCGACCAACGTGTCTCTAACGCACTCAATCGATCGCGGCGATCACCTGCTCCGATACGCGCACTCATCCGGCTCGAAGGACCATTTTGTTTAATGCAAATTCTCGCGAAGATGTTTTAATTGAGATGGATTCAGTTTAGTATGCGAGATTATATAATTGCTGATTTATTTTAAGTTGAACAATATGAGTGCTGCGATGGGTGACAAAACACCGCACGAATCACCGCTTAGTCTATAATATTACAAACTTGTCAATATAATTTCTCGAATAAATTCGCGTCACAATTAGTTCAACTAATCAATTATATAATTAACTTCCACGACAGCGGAGAATAAATTTCACGATAGCGAATATAATTTTGGCTTCACACTACAGCGATTCTGAGCGACTTCTCTTTCTCTAGACGTCTCGACACACACACACAATTCTCAACTTGTTCCCCTTTATAATTCTTCCGTACTAAGGGATCTCTCCCACCCTACCTGTAGTGAGCGCGTGATTCACAGGTGATCGTCGCATGGTATATCGAATGATTGTAATTTCAGCTCTATGTTCCAACAATGTGTGTGTGTATAAATTCTATTTTATAATATATTTTTAATGCTAATTAAGCATTTAAAAATTTTTTAAATAGTATTTAATAATGAAGTTTTCGACAACTCACAATAAAATAATTATAAATTAATATACTCCATAAACTTTATACAATATAACAGAAATATAGCTGAATGAGATGTCAATGGTGAATATGTCTATATCTGTATTATTCTTTGCTACTGTACATCTGTACTATTGTTTAAATTAATAGTTTATATAAAACACATATATGACGTCTAATCCAATATTTAATGTCATGACTGTAATCATAAGAAAACACAGAAAAGTTCTGGAAGTGAAAATATCACATCAATATTTGTAAAATTTTATTCCTTCCATGATAACCGATTCCTATTATTTCAAAATTGCTTCATTCAAGCTCGTATTTTCGCAAGCATTACATTTGTCTGCTATATTTTTCAGAATTGTTCTGGTACTTTATTTAAATTAATTTAAATGAAAAAAGAATCAAAATTATAGAAATATTTCGATAAGGAAGGTTTCTGAATTTTATTAAAGGATCTATCATTAAAACACTGTTCACTGAAAAAAGATGTGTCAAAACTACGTATTTTTATTCCGCTAAAAAAAAATACATATACATATCTTTCTTCTTTGTCACCGCTATTATCTTTGTCATCCCATATAAATCTATCTAATTAGCAAAATTTTCGTTATATAATTATACTTACATTTCGTTTTATACAGCCTGACATGCTAAATTTTGAATCATTTTTATCATGTAATGCAAAAATGCGTCAAAAATAATTATATCTAATTATATGTATATCTTATAAGATTTATTATATCTTATCTATATTATTATATTTAACTCTTAATATCTTATAATATTTAACGACTATGTTGAAACTTTGTTTAATATCTAACGAATTCAAACGGTATTACACTTATATTTTTAACAAGTAAAATTAATGCAAAATTTGAGATCTCGACGGATTATTATTGATCAAACTTAAAAACAATATTTAATGTTTAATAATAAAAAATTTATATTCTGCAATTATTCTGCCAAATTCTGAGATTCAAGTATACTTACTATCGTGTAAGCTGAGCTATATATGATATACATATATATATATATATATATATGTATATACATATAATATACATACGTAAATGTAACGTAAAAGTATATGTAAAATATATGCATCTATATGTATGTATATGTATCTATATGTATCTATATGTGTGTATATATATTAACTAGTTTATCGAAATTTAACATTTACATATTATGAGATAATAATATCAATACTTTCTAATGCTCATTATATGGCTTTCTATTCAATTTAATAAAACGACAAATAACTGTAAAACAATTAAATTAAAATGTGAAAATACAATAGGATTACATTTCCGAAACACTTTGAGAAATATTATAATTTTCTTTTTTTTTCAACTTTGAAAAAATTTATAAAAATAGCGAAGATAAATTTGTACGACACAAAGAACTGATTTATTTCATCGGTCTTAAAATTTTTAACAGATATTATAGTATATTTCGCGTTTGAAATACAATTCAAATTAATACAAATCGACAAAAGATTGACTGAGAAAAAAATATAGCTTCGATAATTACAACATTTTCCAATACCTACAAATCTGTTTCTAGTAGCCGTTTCGCAGGGCGCGTGTTCGATGTATTTGACTCTGAACTTAATTTCCTTCTCATCCTTATCCCATCTGTTTTTCGTGGCCGTTTCTTAAGTTGTATCATTTTAAATAATTCTGAACTAAATTTTTTTGACGGACTATTTCCAGTCCGAAAAACAGATCCTCTGCAAGCGCCGATAAAGAGGATGTCTCGTTGTCGTTTGTCATAAATTAGCCAGACGAACGGAAACTTGGAATTCGTTCTGACCACCTTCGAAACCTTTGAATCAAATTCTTGTCCGGTGAACAAAGTCATCGCACCCGCCCAAGTGTTCTTCTTCGTGATCTTGACGTGAGTACGATGCGCAACATTGCCATAGCGCACAAACTGTTCGTCTCTCGTGAAGTAAGTATCCAGATTGATCGCGTTGGAGGTCAATAATTGCCCGACGCCTAGAGCTTGTAGCAGTTTACGGAATTTCAGATTTTTCTCCATCTCGAAGACTGGCCAATACGAGAAATTATCAATATTATTTTTATTCTTATTATTATTTAGCAATTCGCGTAATTTGCGCATTCCGACGTCGCTCGACAATTGTTCGACCAAGTTGCAAAGTTTAGAGTTAGTACAGTGTATTTTGATATGATCGGTACGTGAGGTCCATGAAGCAGGTATCAACATGAACAGCGACGCATTACCATTTTCATAGGGGAATTCGCTTATGAGTGCGTCTAATTCGTCACAGAAAACTAAAAAAAAAAAAAAAAAATGGCGGTGAAGATAAATGAATGAATAAAATCGTAAAAATTTGTTCTTTGTGTATAAAATAACGAGCATTTATGAGAATCCATATAATATTTCACATTTTCATTGAAAATAAAAATCTTTTCGTTAAAAATTTTAATTAGAAAGAATTTTTATTTTATTAAATTTAATTGTTCTATTAATGTATAATTTTTCCTCGCACATTTTTTGTAAAAGCTTCGAAAATTATTTTACATTATATTTGAGGAAATTTCCGAATACAAAGATCTTTTAAATTTTGTTTCTGGAGGGCAAAGTTACGACACATTTTTAACATTTAATACATCTTTGAGGGTATCCGTTCATTTAAAAAATAAAGTGATGTGCTTTTTGCAAAATAAAATAAATCTATCAAATATGTTTTGTTAACAAAAAATTGTTTGTATGTAAAAGCATATGAAATGAAAAGGTACTCACAGTTTTTACGTTTTCTTTTGTCAGAAACAGTCGATTCGCTTGATGCGCCTGGTTCAGGTGTCGTTGATCTTTGAAAATCTTGTTTATTGAAACGAAGTAAAGACGTCATAACAATATCAATATTGTAATTTCTCGGGGTTAATTGTAGCGGATAATAAATATACTTTATCAACTTCCATAGCTCCTCTTCTATTTTAAGATTTATTCCAAATACATTAACTCTAGTTTCGCCTTCTAAGACTATGAATTCATCTTTGAAAATTTTTTTCATACGTTCAGGGCTTGCGGAAAACTTACTTCCTCTAATCCAACACATACTTTTACCCTCGTAATCGCATGCAGCCTCATTCATCTAAAACCGAAACCATCAAATGTTTGTGAGATCTCATTCGTAAATAAGAGACTTCGGTTATTTCTCTAAATTGTTCTATACATATTTGTATTTATGTAGTCCTTACATTATATTCTAAAATCGTCAAGTTGCTTCATTCAAACTAATTTATATGAAAAAGATGCAAAGTTATATAACACGATAAGCAAGATTTCTGGATTTCATAAAAAAATTCTATTCTTAAAAGTTGCTCAATGACAAATTTAATAAGTATATAAGTTTCGAATCTTTAATTTGCATAAAAATATACATAATTTTTGTTACCGCTTAATTGATAATTTAAAATCGCAAAGTTTTTATTTAATAAGTATCTTCTCGTGGCATGTCATACAATGTGACCTGAAAATTTCGACTTATTTTCCTATATGACTTCCATCATTCAATGCAAAAATGTATCAAATTTATTTACCTCTAAATGTAGATTTTCAAGTGATGCAGTAATATTATCTTCAATCGAAAGTATACTTTCATTCACGAAATCGTGTGCAGCCAAAGGTTCGGTTGCCTAGAATCAAGAACATCAAATGTTTGTGAGATCTCTATTTATTCTTAATCAAAAAACTTGGGTTATTTCTCTAAATTATTTTATACATATTTTTATTTATGCGGGCTGAATCTTTATTATATTCTAAAATCGCGTCAAGTTACTTTCATTCAAATTAATTTATATGAAAAAGAAACAAAGTTATATTACTCGATAAGCAAGATTTCTGAATTTTATTAAAGAATCCATTCTTTAATAGATTGCTCAATGACATATTTAAAGTATCAAATTTTCAAATCTCTATTTCGCTTATAAATATATATATTCTTTCTTACCGCTTAATAAGTATTTTAGAGTCTCAAAATTTTTATTTAAATGTACTTTTACATGTTATGTCATTTAATTGTGACTTGAAAATTTCGACTTATTTTCCTATATAATTTTCATCATTTAATGCAAAAAGCATCAGAATTATTTACCTCTAATGGTACATCATGGGAGGTTGATGCTGAATTTGTTGAATTTGAGAAATATTTATCAAAATTAACAGTATCTATCAAGTCATATTTCGAGACATCCGTTAAATAAAGGATATGTTTTAGACGCTGTTCAATGGTACCGCTGGACGTAAGATAAACCGAAAATAGTGCTTCATATGTGTTATACGGACTGAAGACGTAGTTGCCTTTCGGCTTGATGTTCATATATACACGCAGACATTTAATCGAGAACTTGAAAAGCGCCGCCGACATTATTTTATCTGCCAAATAAAGAAAAATTAATATTCTAAAAAAGGTCAAAACTGACAAAAGATATTTATTAAAGTGATATAATCATAATAAAATTAAAATTATATTATTACATTATAATTAAAATTATTAAATCAATTATAACAATGTTTTATAATAATACTTAAAATCTAAAAGTAATTAATAATTACATATTATTAAATAATATAACGTGTTTGAATTTTTCTGTAATGACACGAAATACGTTAAAACAACATATGTATGGAGATAATCAAAAGAGAAAAAAAAGAAGAGATTCGCAAATATATTGTTATTTATGTTTACTAACAAGTCTACATAAAAACTACGTTAAATACATAAATAATTCTAAAAACATTATTTTGCTTATATTTCCAAAAAATAGAATAAACGAATAATTTGAAATCGGTGAATTATTGATTAAATTTAATAATAATATTTAATATACTTAACAATAATGATATGACATTCTGCAATTATTCTATATATCGAAAAATCTAAATTTTATTTACATATACTTTCTGTCTATTCAATAAAAGTCGTACGTTAAAATTGAACTTATTTTATTACTTTAATGTAATGAAATACGAGACTCGCTATGCAATGTTCACTAAATTATATCGAAATGTATAAAATTAACTAAGAAGAATGTGTTATAAAATAATATAACACAAAGGAAATATTAGCATTGTATATCTAAGGCCCTGCGCACAATAGAAAAAATATTAGGAATAAATATTAAATAGTAGGAATAAGAATTATTTTAAAATAGTAAAATCGGAAAAACTCTAATATAAAAATACAAATTCGGGTATAAAAGACTCTTAGTAGTTTATTAGCCCTTATTAGTCCTTTATACTCGAATTTGTATTTTTATATTAGAGTTTTTCCGATTTTACTATTTTCAAATAATTCTTATTCCTAATATTTAATATTTATTCCTAATATTTTTCCTATTGTGCGCAGAGCCTTAACTATTTATTTGTGTGAAAACGGAATCAAAATTGTTTGAACTTGTGAAAGATATTTCGACTCACCAATTTTCTCCTTTGACATTTGTTGCTCCATTTTAGCTCTACGGTAGCAAAACAGTGACAAACTTGCTTTGGCTGTGTCTCGATATCATATAGCCGTTTTTAAATATGTATATTATGTAGCGCACGTGTATATATTGTCGTCGAATTTAATTTGAGCGCGAGAAATTAAATGGAATATGACTTAAAGCGTTTGTACATTTTCATCTAAAATTTTTTTTACATTTTTAGGGTCATATCTAATACAAATCTATAAATTTTGACTCATTTTTATCATATAATGCAAAATTATGTTAAAACTAACCTAAATATGTCTTATAATATTTATTCAATGACTATGTTAAAATGTCGTTTAATATATTATGTTTAACAAAAAGAAATTATAATCTGCAGTGTGGTATTATCTAATTCTTACGTTTATTCGAGTCTACTTTTTTAAATAAAAGCTGAAAAAATAATACTTTACAATTAAATATATCTAAAAAAATACTTATATATCAAAACATAAATTTACTTAGATTATGAAAATTATAATATATTAATATGTTATAATGTCTTATCTGCGATTAATATTTTTTGACAGAAATCAGCTGATAACTGTCAAAAATATTAAACGAGTTGAAAAACTTTATATTATTTTTTTTAAATAACATTTTATAAATATAAAATAGAAGAATGGCGCGGCTGGTAACGCGCATTTGTGTTGTTCTAGTGTTGTAATTAAATCTCAAAGTAATAATATATTATAAAAATGAAAATAGTAATATGTTGTAAATAATATATTATAATTCTTTGTTCTCGATTAATATTTTCTGACAGAATTCAACTAATAACTGTTGAATATGTTAGAAAAATATGCTATAAAATATTTCATAAAAATTAAAATAATAATATGTTTTTTAAATAGTATTATAACATATTATTTAAAACATGTTATCATTTTTATTTTTATAAAATATTTTATAACATATTTTTCTACCATATTTAACAGTTATCAGTAGTTATCAGGATTACTTGTGAGCTGTCTTGTTAAAATTGTTGACAAATTCAAAATTTGTCGTAAAATTTTTAAATATAGTAATAAAGCATAATATTTTTTTAAATAATATTTCTTAATAATTATGTTATTGATAACTCGTAATTATTTATCATTTTTATATTTTTTAAATTGAATATTTTTGCAAACATTTATGTGTGTTTTCTATATTCTTAAATATCATCATGTTACTTTACTTAAATTAATCTAAATTACAGTAATATTTTGATAAAAAAAGGGGGAGTTCTGCATTATAAGTTATCTATCATTAAAAGTCTGTTTACTAACAAATTTAAGACGTGTTGAAGCTTGAATCATTATTTCGTTGAAAAATATATATATTTCCTTTTTGTCATCGCTATATTATCTCTTCATCAATCTTTCAGATTGGGAAAGATTTCGTTTCATAATTGCTTATACATTTTATACAGTCTGTCGTGCAAACGTTAACTCTTTCCATTATAGTAGCCATCATGTAATGCAAAAATGCGTCAGAAATATTTACATCTAAATTTATCTATAAATTACTACAATCTATCAAGTCAAATTTGCTGATCTACGATAATTGAAGGATGTTCTTTAAATGCTTTTCAATAGCACTACTAAAAACTAAATATATAATGAGAAGTCCGTCATATATGCAACGCGGACTGAAGGCAAAATTCTTTTTCTGGTAAATTATTCTAACCCATAAAGATATTTGATCGCGAACTGGAAACGTCCCTTCTTTATTAGGTTTCCTGATGATCAGAAAAGATAAATAAAAAAAAAATCAAATTGACAAAAAGAAATGTTAGATAAGAGATAAGTGTTAATTATAATAAATTACAAAGTATACTTTCTAACGTGAAAGCTGAAAAAGTCATAATTTTAAATTAAATTTATTGAGTATATATATCTAAAACGCGAGAATATATATATACGTGAAACTAGAGTATTTAAATGTAACAAATTGGAAGACTTGGCCAATAAATTATATCAAAATAAAAATTCACACTTTACGACAATACATAAAATAATAACAGAAAAATCTATAAATCGATGATAAAATTACAGGGACGAAAGTATAGCCCACGTGAAGTGCACAAGTATTTTATTTGAAAACTTTGATCGCAATATTACTTAGCAACTGTAATCTTGTTTTAGTAGAGCTAGTTTATTAGCGTTAATTGCTATCGGAAGGAATTTTTGCACTAAAGCCGAATGTGAGATATCTTTCTCCTCTTAATATATGTATCTTGGCCCGAAATTCTTTTACTATTTTCAAATCTGAAATCGTTCTCTCGTTTGATTCTTCGTTTCGGATTGAAGACAAGCGTGCTATCATAACATCACAAATTATAACAAATTATAACATACACATATACACGAATACAAAACACATTCACTTACTGTCCACAAGCAAAACATTAAAACATATCATTTGATATTAATGTATAAAAAATTTCAATTTATTTATACTTATATTAGTATTCGTTATCTCATACATTGTGATACAATTATGAATCTAAAGAAATACATAGCATCTCTATATATATAGTGTACGTCAAATGAAAAAAGAATCAAAAATTTATCGATTCTGATAATGTTGAACGCTAGAAAAAAAAATGATTTATGTAAATATAATATATATAATATGTTATCAAAGATATAAGATATAATTATATTTACTAACTATAGCAATACTATAACATAATTCAAATAGAGTTAAGCACAGCACATATTTATAAAAGAAAAATAATTTTAACTTTTTTCTTTTACATTACGATAGCACATTTAACGTTTTACAAATTTTGTAAGCAATATTTTAATATATATTCTATAAATAATACTGAATTTCGACAGATAATTATTTTTTGGCTTCCAAATATTTTTTCCATAAAATCCGGAAAAAGTAATTCAATGATGTACATTTATGACAGAAATTTTATTCATATACATGTATACGTGTATATATGTATACACACATATAAATATGAATATGTATACATATATATATGTATCTATATATATGTATATGAATGTACATGTATGTATATGTATGTACATGAATATGTACGTGGTGTGTGTGTATATAAATATACATATATATACATTCATACATATATTTACTGGTTCATCGAAATTTAGCATTTACATATTATAAGATCATAATATCAAGGCTATTTAATGTTAGTTACATGTTTTTTAGTTTAGTTAATTAAAAAAAATTTTTAAACAATGAAATTCAAATACAAGTATAGATTAATGCAAATCATCTAACAGATTATATGTCCAAAATATTTTGGAGAATACAAATTTTCTTTTTTTTTCAATTTTCAGATAAATGATATAAATGCCAAGCGAACATAAATTTGTATGATACACTTGAATAGTATTTCTTCGGTCTCCAAATTTTAAACATAAATTGTTCATAGAGTATATCGCGCACGAGCGATAATGCATATTAACTGAAATTGACAAAAAATTGACTCATAAAAAACAAAATATAGTTAGAATAATTACAACATCTTCCAATAACTATACAGATCTGTTACTAGTAGCCGTTCCATAGTCCACGTCCGATTTGTGTACCTCTGCAGTTAATCTGCATTTAACTCTACCAAATCTCGGAATTGATCTCGTTATGTTCATTAAAAACGCCGACAAAGAGGATGTCTTCGTGCAGTTTGTCATAAATCAGCCAAACAAACGGCATATCGTTATTCACGTCGGTTATCGTGTTGCTCGAAGAGGGCTTTTGTCCGGTGATCAAGGTGATCGCAGCTGCGTTGACGTTCTCCTTCGTGACCTTGATGTGAGCACGATGCACGACATTACCGAAGTGCACACTTTCATCGTCTCTCGTGAATAAATGATCCACACGAATCGCGTCGGGCATAAACAATTGTTTGGCGTCTAGTGCTCGCAGCAGATCGTTCATATTGAAATTTTTCTCCATTTCGAAGATCAATTCTGACGAATAACGCATAGCATGTGAACTCCTATCATATTTTAGTATTTCCCGAAGTTTGCAAAGTCCCTCGTCAGTCGACAATCGTTCAATCAATTCCCAAAGGCTAATAGTGCTGCCGTAATCCAGTCTGCCGTTGGTGTACGATTCAGATAAAGAAGGTGACAACATATACAGCGACGTGCAACCATCATTGATAGGGAACTCGCTTACGTTCATTCCAAATTCTTGATTAAAAACTAAAAAAAAAATCCATATAACATTTTATATTTTCAAGAATTAGAAATTATTTTGTCTTAATTCCAAAAAAGTAAGAATAAAATAAGTGGCAATAAAATGCGATAAAAATTATTATTTTATTCTTAACAGTTTCAAACATTTATGAAAAATTTTTATACTAAAATTTAATGTCAATGCATAATTTTTTCATGCGCCTTTTCGTCAACATATGGATACCAACTGTCTTTGATACATTACACTGCGACAAATTCTTTATAGCAGCTGTTGAGCATCGAATATTATTTCCCGTTATATTTTAGAAATTTTTTAAATATAAAGGACCATTGTTTCTGCGGCGATGGAAAATTTCGACGATTTTTAACATATAATATATATGGTTATCCGTTAATTGACGAAAGGGATAAGACGGTGTTTTGTACGAAATAAATTAAGTCGACAAAATATGTTTTGTTTACAATTAATTTAAAAAATTTAACAATATAATAAAATTTACGGTATGTAAAAACATGTGAAAAGAAAAGATGGCATGCTCACCGGTTGTACACATCAATTGGGCAGGAATAGTCGATACTCTTGATGATTGACAAGTCGAGGAAGTTTCGAGTCTTCGACCATAGAAATAGTGTGTGCTCATCAAAACGATGTTCATATTTTTATTTGTTGCCCTTAATTTTACCGGATTACGAATGTGATTCTCTGTCAGACGTTGTATATCTTTATTGATAATTTTATCTGTATTATCGATATTATTGCTGCTTAAGGATACGAATTCACTGTTGAAAATTTTGTTCATCGGTGAAAGATTTACAGAAGACTTACTGTTTATAATAACACATCTATTTAGAGTCTCGTAATCGGGATTTCGATATGTTTTCTAGAACATCAAAAAAAATGTCTGTAAAATCCCTATTCATTTTTAAATAAAAGACTTATGTCATTTCTCTAAACTGTTTCGTTTACACGTTTATTTAGGTTGATTCTTTATATTATATTTTAAAATCACACAAGTTATTTCAATCAAACTAATCTATATAAAAAAGAGTCAAAATTAGATATTAGGAGAAGCAAGGTCTTTGAATTTTACTAAAAAATTATTTATTAAAAGATTGTGCTCGATAATATATTTAAAATGTATCAAAGTTTTGAAATCATATTTGTCTGATAAAAAAATTTTTTTAGTTATTATCGCTATTATACTGCTTAATATATTTGTCAGAGTTGCAAAGTTTATATTTAATAAATATCTTTACATGTTGTTTTATACAATGTAGAATAAAAATTTTGACTCTTTTTTCATTATTATTTCCATTATTTAATGCAAGAATGCGTCAAAAGCATTTACATCTGTTTTTGTGCGATAAATATTTCTTACGTATTTATTAAAATTAATATTATTTATCAAGTCATATTTCGAGACGTTCCCCAAATGAAGAATTTGTTTTAGACAATTTTCAATGTCACCACTGGAGATAAGGTAAAACGACAGAAGTCCCTCGTATATGTTATATGGACTAAAAACAAAATCGTTCTTCGGCTTGAGCTTTATATATTTATTCAGACTTGTGATTGCAAACTTAAAAAGTGCTTCCTTCATTATATTCTCTGGGAAATAGAAAAAAAAAGAATATAGAGAAAGATCAAATAAAATTGATTAAAAAATTATATTAGAAATACAAATTCTGAATAAATTATAATTAAAATTTATAAATTAATTATAACAATTAGCAATATTTGAAATTAAATGGATGTAAATACAGTATGTAATAAACTAAAATTTTTTCGACATTTATTTTGAATATGTATATAGAAAAATTTTTATAATATTTTAATAATTAAATATTTGACTCAAAATACGATAAAATCAATATACATATAATGATAATCAAAAAAGGAATGGATTTTTACATATGTTTACTAACATATCTATTTTGTTAAATGTAACGAACATTTTGAATAGTATGTTGATTATATTTCCAGCAAGTAAAATAAACGCAAAATTCAAAATCGGTCGATTATTATTGATGAAATTTAATAGTAATATTGAATACTTAAAAATATATGTATAGAAGAAATTATATATTCTGCAATAATTCTATATATCTAAACATCTGACATTTATTCAAATATATTTTTAATACGAAGTGAAAGTTATAACCTTAATATTAAACTTATTTCGTGCATATCTAGTATGCAAAACGATTAGCTAAAATATTGTTAATACCGGTAAACATCAAAATAATATACGCGACTCTACTTGAATCTAAAGAATTGCGAGACTTGTTATGCGATGCTCGCGCTATTACATGGAAATATAAATTACCTAAGAATAATTTGTTAAAAAATAATAATATTAGCACAAAAGAAATATTAGCGCTCTATATCTTAATTATCTGTTTATGAAATCGGCAATCAAAATTGTTTAATTTTGTAAAATATCTTTCGACTCACCAAATTCCTCCTGTTCATTTTCCAGTTCCATTTTTGGCTGTACAGTAATAAAACCGTGGCAAACTTTCTTTGTGTATTTGTGCCTCGATGTAACCACTGCTTTTATATATGTATTTATATTACGCTGCGCACGCGTAAATTGTCATCGGATATGTGCGAAAAATTTTGGACTATTATCCATTATGACTATCAGAATCATAACATATAAAGACACACGAATATCAACACACATATTCACATATACACATAAACGGAATATCAAAACAAATCATTTGAAATTAATGTGCAAAATTCAAAATTTATTATATTAACATATAAAATTTATCTATAATTATATAAATATTTGTTATCTCATACATCATGATACATATATGAAAATATAAAGAAATAAATAGACATCTATTTATATTGCAAACGTCATGTAAAAAAAAAAGTCTAAAATCTATCGATTCTGTTAATGTTGAACCATAGAAAAGAAGATTTAGAATTAATATAAATTATCGAAAATATAAAGTATAATGCTATTACCTATAGCAATATTTTAGCAAAATTGAAATAGAGTTAAGTTTATCGCATGGTTACACAAATTTAAGGGAGGGAATCAATTAAAGTTTTTTTTATTACATTATAACAGCACAATTGACATTTCTACAAATTTTGTAGATTATTAAATATGTTATTTAAATATGTACGCAATAATATATAATGTTAAATTTCGACTACATATATTATTTTATCGCTTCCAAATGTTTCTTATATAGAATTCGAAAAATATAATTTAATAACATTATTAGTTTTATTAGTTTATCGAAATTTAACATTTACATATCATCAGACAATAATATCAACGCTTTTTAATGTTAGTTATATGTTTTTCTCTACAGATAATTAAAATAAAATAAAATTGTAAAGCAATGAAATTCAAATGCAAGAATAAATTAATGAGAAACATAAAACAGGCTATATTTCCGAAAAACTTTGAAGGATACTAGATCTTCTGTTTTACTCCAACTCTTCAAATAAAATCATAAATTTAGCAAGGAAACATAAATTTATGTAACCCAAAAGATTGATTTATTTCATCTGTCTCGGAATTTTTAACAGTAGTTGATCACTGAGTTTATCTCGCGTTTGAAATATAATGTATCTTAACTCGAATCGACAAAACATTGACTTGAAACAAATAGTTTCAAGAATTAAAATACTTTTAAATAATTATTCGTAAACGTTTTATAGTAGTTATATTTTCTAACGAATAAATAAGTTTTATATTATTTAAAATATTTCATTATTTTAATTTTTACAATATATATTATTAATTAAAAATTTAATTAGCAAATTGAAGCTTTAGCTGATTTCAGCTGATTCTGAAAAATATTAATCTAGTTTAAACAAAATTTATATTATTTTTTTAAATATAAAATTTTTATAAATATAAAATAGAAGAATGGCGCAGCTGGTAGTGCGCACTTGTGTTGTTCTAGTGTTGTAATTAAATCTCAAAGTAATAATATATTATAAAAATTAAAATAGTAATATATATGTTGTAAATAATATATTATAATTCTTTGTTCTCGATTAATATTTTTTGACAGAATTCAACTGATAACTGTCAAAAATAGTAACCGAGTTTAAGTAGCTAATTTCTATCAAAAAATATTAACAAATTTTTTCATCAATAAAATCGTAATTAGTCTCGATGTTGTGATTATCACGATTATCAAAAGATTCTTGTAGAAAATTCTATTTTTTTGTTCGCATTTTCTGTTTTAGATTTAAATACTGAATTTTTATGCATTGCATAATTAATTATTATATATTATTTTTTATGCATTGTGATTGCAATGCATGCATAAAAATATGTGAATTAATTATGCAATGCATAAAAATTCTTTATTTAAATCTTAACAGAGAACAAAAAAAAATAGAATTTTCTACAAGAATCTTTCGATCAAAATATCTGCGCTTCCATTAGATTCGTGCGTCTGTACACATCTACCACGCTCAACGTCTCGCGCAAGACTGACCGCAAGACTCTGAGAAGCGTTGTCGCCAAGCGCACCCCATACGTCCTTCGCGCTGCGCGTTTCGCGCGAGACTGATCGTCAGTCTCGCAATCGCAACATCTCGAGAATCGAGAATCGAGAATCAGTCTAGCGCGAGACGCGCACCATGGTGGACGTACAGGCTGCGCTTGGCGATACCGCTGCTTACCAGAATCCTGCAGTCAGTCTCACGCGAGATATGCAGCGTGGAGGTGGTGGATAAAGTATTATAGCATATTATTTACAACATATTACTGTTTTAATTTTTATAACATATTATTACGATGAAATTTAATTATCAAATTAATGCTTTATTAATATTTTTTGACAAAAATTAGCTGATAAAAGCGTTAATTTGATAATTAATTTTTAAAATAATAATATATTATAAGAATTAAAATATAATAATTTTATAAATAATATGTTATAATAAACTCCAATATTTTTTGATAGAAATCAACTGATAACTGTTAAATACATATATTATAAAAATATGTTATAAAACATTTCATAAAAGTTAAAATAATAATATGTTTCAAATAATGTTATAATATTATAAACTCGATTAATATTTATTACGCAGTTATCAACTGATGTCTATCGAAAAATATTAATCGAGTTTATAGTGTATAACGTATTATTTAAAACATATTATTATTTTAATTTTTATGAAATATTTCATAACATATTTTTATAACATATTTAAGAGTTATCAGTAGTTATTAGTTCTTGAGTAGGATTACTTGTGAGCTGTCTTTTTAAAATCGTTGAAAGATTCAAAACTTTGTCTTATCATTTATGAAAAGTTTGGATTTAATTAATAGTATTAATATTGTTTTTACAATAATAAATTTTTAATATATTAATAAAGTATTAATATTTTTTTAATAATATTTTTTAATAATTATGTTATTGATAACTCGTAATGAAGAAATTATATTCTACAATTAATTTTATATAAAACAGAAATATATATATAACAAAATAATATATGTCGATGGTTGAAGAAAACACAATTCGATCCTAAATTGAGTATCATCGCGTTAATTATATGTATAAAGCAATTCGTAAAAAAAGCTGACATTATTAACAAAATAAATTAATATTATTACGGTAATGTTAATGTGTGTGTCGAGTGTAATTTATGCGTAGTTGAGCTAAATGTGAAATATTGTTGTTTTTCTTGTATATCCTGACCTGATATTTTTTTCTACAATTCTCAAATCTAAAACCGTCCTCTCGCTTGATTCTTGATTCTGTACTGAATACAACAATTCTATCAGATTCGTATAATTATTATGCACATATACACACAAATACAAACACATTCATATACACATAAACGAAACATATCATTGAATTTTAATGCCAAAGAATTTTAATTTATTTATAATTATATAAATATATGTCATCTCGTACATCGTGATACAATTATGAAAATGTGAAAAATAGAGAGACACCTATATTCGTACGATATATATATAGCGTACAAACTCTTTCAAATGAAAGAGGAGTCAAATATCAATTATTGCTGGATCATAAATAGGAAGGTTGTAAATATAATATAATATAAAAAAAAAATTAAGTATAATGCTATAGCAATATTATAGCAATATTATAGCAAAATTGAAGCAGATGAGTTAAGCAGATTGCACAATTATTTTAAATACAAAATTAATTAGCAATTTTGAGCCTGGCGTAGACGGTCGAACGCAAAAATAAAAAACAAAAAGAAAATTAAAATTCTTACTTAACTTATATTAGATAATGTGTACAGACTAAATTACATATTAGCGGACGTTTCGGACCCATTTTTGGGCCATTTTCAGCGCAAATGACATAATTCGTAGAAAGTTATAACATAAAAAATAAAAGAAAAAACGATTACTGTAAAGTTACACATCGAGATACTTTCTTTCATCGTCTTGTCCGAGAAAAGCTTTCCGTTCTTAAGTTAAATTAAGATCATCCATAATGGGTCTCTAGCCACATTGTTCCAAGGTTCATGAGCCAAGAAACGACTAGACAGAATGAATGCGTGATACCCCTCTGATAAAAAAAATCGATAGAAAACAATAGGAACCGATACGATCTGTAGAAAATCTTATCGTTTCTTATTATTTTACTTTTTAGATTTCGAAAGAAATGTTATCGTTTTTTATCGTTTTCTTTCATTCTCTGTAAAAAGCGGATTTAGTCGTTAGAATACGATAAAATTCTTATTGTGATATATTGTTTTGCTTCCTCATAGAGAAAGCTTTGTTTTCGTGAAAAATTTTTTTTTCCGGATTTCTATGCCAATGTGTTTAGAATGTTCCAAAACATCGAAAAATCACATTTTTATAAAATGTCTATATGTATGTATGTATGTATGTATGTATGTATGTATCCATCTACGGATTTTTCAAACGTCCATAACTCAAGAACTGCTTGAGCTACAGCGCTTTAATTTTGCACACAAGTAAAGTAGTACAACACTTTTATTTACTGTAATTTTTAGAAAAATTCATAAAGTGTTTTAGATTTTAATCCAATTTTAATTTTTTTAAAAAATGGCGTGATTTCTCTAACTTCCGTAAATTTTGAGATATCGGGTTAAATTTTTGTATACAAATAGATTATCATTAAAGGTTGGTTGGTATTGAATTTGGCTTGAATCGGCTAAGTAGTTCTTTTTTTATAAAATTTTGAATTTTTTAAAAAAAGGGCGTGATTGCTCTAATTTTCGTAAATTTTGAGATATCGGTTTAAATTTTTTTACACGAATAGATTATCATTAAAGGTTGGTTGGTATTGAATTTGACGAAAATCGGTAAAGGGATTTATTTTTTATGAAATTTTAAATTTTTCAAAAAATGAAAATTTTACGAAAGAAACATACGAAAGGAACATACAAAAGGAAGTACATACATACATACACACATATATATACGTGACAAAAAATGTTATTTTATATGAAACAAGTGTGCAAATTGGAAACTTGCACATTGCTTCCTCACCATTCTATTTCGCTCATTAAGCTTCCTCTATGAGGAAGCCAAAATTGAAAAACTAGCTTGCTCATAGAGAAAGATTAATGAGCGAAATAGAATGGGAATGAGAAAGCAATGTGCAAGTTTCTAATTTGCACACTTGTTTTATTGTTTTATTGGAATTTATCAAAAATGATTGAAAATCTATTCGTAATCAATTGTATATTTATATAAAAAAAGTTTTAAGTTTTTTAACGTACAATTACGAAAAAACCTATAATTTTTAATAATGCATCAACCATAAACAATTGAAAACGTATTTTATAAATGTATTATCGTAAAGTTACAACAGAAAACATCCCTGATAAAAAATCGATAGAAAACAATAGGAACCGATACGATTTGCAAAAACAGTACATTGCAATTACATTGCAGTAATATTACAATCTTGCAAGTTGCATTGTAATACTGTAGGGACATTATAGAAATATATAACTGTAATATTTTATGAAAAATCTTACAGCAACATTCCAAAAATACTATAAAAAATAGTATTCAGTCAAATCGTTAGTTCCTTCATTTACGCTATGCGACGCGCGATTCACTATCTATCTCGTACTTAAGTTTTAGTCAGGAGAATTATATAAAGTTGATGAAATTAGCTCTAAGACTAAAGGTACAATTGTCTCTTAACTTTAAAATGTCGAGTAAATGCTAGATTTGACGCTTGATGTTATAACATCAATAATGTTTTATAACATCAGCATAAACTAGTATTTACTTAATTTAAAATTAATAATTATAGAAATATATATATTTTACTACATTAAATTACTATAAGTAAACATAATGACGAAAGCGCGTAATATATCGAAATAAAAAGTTTTATTTAATATTATTTTTAATATATTGCACCGTAATAATACCATAGTATTACATTGTAATTTTTTTAAAAGCTGAAATTTTACTGTTGCCACATTCTTGCAGTAATATTGCAGGAATATTTCACAACTCACATGCAATATTATAATGTTAGATCTATGCAATATGTTTCTACAATCATTCAATGCTGTATGGGTTAGCGAAAAGAAATGATAAGAAACGATAACATATTAATAGGATACTTACGAAAGGAAACGCTAGAGAATCAATCGTACATTTACGATATTCTTTCGTTAACTTTCGATTCATGTACGTCCATCATATTCATTAGTGTCCGATTTTAAAATTCATCGAACAGGCGATCCAATTAAACGCAGTTTGTTAGCTGTATGATTAATGTATATAATTCGGTATGATAAAACGGTCGCAAGAAAGAATGTTAAATTATTCCAAACTGTTTTAACAAAGATCGTCCGTTAACTCAATCAGTCAGTCGGAATTAAAACGTAAATTTATTAATTTAAATTAATTACGAAAGATTCTTATGATTTATTACGCAATAATAAGTTAATACATTTATACTTGGCTGAGCTTTGTTTTATATTTATTTTTGAGCTGCATTTTTAAATAATATATTTTTAAATTTTATTTTCAATCTTAGACAAATTTTTACAAAACCATATTTGCTATACAATGTCGAATTTTTTTATATACATGGCGTATTTTTTTTCTGTGAAAATTTTGTTGTAATTTATCTTACTTATATACAACCAGAATTAGATCGCTCTATACACGTTATTGAAGAAACTTTACTTATACACTAGTTTCTTAATTATGTTCAGTAGTATCAACAATCAAAAATCGGATCGCGGTGCAGTTTTCCTCGCTCCAAGCATGCATGCTAGCGGCCGAACGTGAGAAGCAGTACCGTCCACAGACGTATGTATATATAAACAATACATATAAATATATAAATTATTTGTTAGATTTGTATCAATGAGAGAGTGACAAAATATCAACTTAAATTATTAAATTTTAAATTTTGTCATCTGTCAGTTAATATCATTTTATATCGTGAAAAAGTGCATTCTACCTTAAACAAGACAATGGATGCGTACTTTAGAAGTACCAAAATTGTTGTAATTTCATAGTGACACATCAACTGGCTGTTTATTTTCAGAAATGTTAATTAAAATTTGCAAGCCATTATTTTTGTTAATATTGTAGCTATTTTAATTTCTTATTTTATCCAGAATGTGCTCCCATGGAAATATATATATTCAAAAATATATTCTAAAATATATTTTATACATATATAAATATATATTAATACATATATAAAATATATAAGAAATTAAATCATTTTTTGCCGCTTATAATATATTTATAATATATGCAAAAGTATATATGAAATATAAGTCTGCATATACAAAATTATATAATTTTTTGTTATTAAAAAATATAAATAGTATATATTTATGTATATATGTAAAAAGATATTTATACATATACAAAAATATATTTATATATATATGTAAAAATATATTTATAATATATATGAAATATAAGTTTGCATATACAAAATTTAATCATTGTTTGCCGTTTAGGGTTATATAACAAATATAAGTAAAGAATATATATATTTGTAATATATGCAAAAATATATACATAATATAAATATAATATATATATATAATGGAAATATAATTCTATTTATAAAGTTAATATATACCATACATATATGCAAGAATCCTATATTAATATATGTATAACTATATAAAGATTATATGTGATATATATATATATATATATATATATATATGATAGAAATATATACACATATATTACACACACATATATATATATTTCTTTATACAGTTTAAGTGATATCACACATATATGGAAAAATCCAATTATAATAATATATACAAATTATTATTCAAAATATATAGCATATATATATATATATATATGCATATAATATTTATTTGTAATAGATTATATTCAAATTCAATATAATAAAACTATATTTTTACTTACATATATTTTTTAAATATATATATAAATTATATTATGCAAATATGTATTTATATTATACATATAATTCAAAATATATATAATATATTACATATATTTCTACATATATTTTTACATATATATTTTTCCATGGGGGTGAGGCTGCTCACTTTCTCGTACTTCTGACTAAATGTTATATTCAGAGAATTACATGAAGAAATTCCAGATTTTTCTAATTGTTTTCTTGCCGATATAATGGAAGTAAAATTGTTTTTAACTATATGCAAATTTTCTTCAAGATTACGGTTAAAATATTATTTTGCAATTTTAATCGAAATGGCATCAACAGGATTCACTTGGATAATCAATTTTATTTTTAAGTAATAAATATTAAATGAGATATTGACATATGATATAGAAATAGAATATAGAAGTCAAAGTATAAAAATATAATCATTTATTTGTTCTAATAATTATGTTTAATTATCATTCAATTACTATTTATTATGAATTTATTATCAGTTCTAAGATCAAGTACAAACATATATCATAGATAATTATTAAATATAAAAACACAATAGAAAATGGTCAAAACAATATACATTGTTTATATGCAATAAAAACATACATGGTGTTATTTAGAATTGTAACCATGTTAGAGAGTAAAAATAATATTTACAAATTTATAAAGTATATACATTGTTTATGGAATCTGTCAATCTATAAAAAATATTTTTTCTTTTATTTTCGATACGTTCCATCAATTAAAAAAAAAAAACTGTATTAAGTATTTTTTACTATATTATATATCCTATATAATATATTTTGTACCTTATGTAATATAAATAAAATATAAAATATTTAGTTCACACACACAATATACTTACTTCAATACATACTTCAATATACTTGTAAAATAAATTTGTTAATATTATTATTTTAGATTAGTCTATAAAGGGAGAAATACAAGTAAATATTATCAATACAATCGTTTTGTAAAAAGGGGGTTAAAAAAAGAAATAGGAAAGAAAAAAATTATACTCATTTTTGCCGTAGATCATGGAGAGATATCTGTACAACTAAGAAACATTTTTTTGTGCATAAACTATTAGTACAGAATATAAAGTAAGAATATCCGTCTCTTCTTTTCCATTATGCAGCTTAGAATTACCTTGACTATCTCTGTATTCTTTAACTTTTATTTCCGTATATCTACGTGCAAACTCATTCATGAACTCCTCTCTTAGATTATACGACATATTGTCCAAAAATGTAAAAGTATATTGTGAAGTAAGTATGGCTATTGAGAATTTAAAAAAATATGATAAATTTACAATTACAAATCAAATAAATAAGAAGAAATAATATTTAAAAAATTATATTAATCACATATTCTGGAATTTAATTTTTGCATGCATGTCAAGGAAAATACTTACGTAGAAACTTTTCTGTATTCTCATAAGTGTTCATCTCCCGATTACTGCAATGATGAACTTGAAATCCGATATCTTCAAGTATTTCTATTAGCTCTTCGCGAGGTCGGGCCGAATAATGAAATGCTCCAACATACTTTTTTTTGTCCTGTATAAAGATAATTGACAGTCTACAGTTAAAACATTGCAATAGAAGCAATACACACACACATGTAATATTTAAATATTTATATATAAAGAAAGTGATTTTATAAATAATGCCGTCTGTTATATATTTGATATTGATATCTTCGCAGACCCGTATCAGTAAGTAAAACAAAAAAGTGTATCCAAAATTAAATGTTAAATAATACAAGAATGTAAAACAACTAAATCTATTTTATATGTCAGTCATTTATAAGTGTATGTACACTCGGCGGATTTTAAAATATTGCTAAAGATATTTTTACAAACAGAAATTATGCTACAATATAATTTTACATCATATTTCAATGTAATAATATTCACCCCCATATACGATGCATATCGCATATCTTGCGCCAAAATTTCTAAGGCCTCAAAGATAGCTGTGCTACGTGCTATACTTAATATCAGCATAGTTTTACCAGGTTGAAGCATACGATGAATATTCTCAAACGTTTGGCTGTTAAACAATGAAGATGAATGTTAATTATTGTAATTTCGAAAATATATATCTATTAGAATTAATTTTTGAAATATAGTTATGTAAAAATATATTAGTAAAATTATATGCAAAAGTTCTTTTCTACAAAAAAAATGTTAATTTACGTTTATTTAATAATTTTACTTACCGAATGTCATGGCACCATTGCAAAGCATAAAATGAAAATATCTGATCGAATTTCGAAATATATTTCTTTGGCAATTTTTTCGTTTGAATATCCAACACTTCGAATTTGAGTCGTTCCTTGTCACCATACGTATTGTTCGCGTATTCGATTATATTCTCCATAATATCTGTACCTTTATAATATATAATTGTTATATTAATTAATATTAATTATTATTACAATGTATGTGTTTGTGTTTGTGCGCGCGCGCGCGAGATTTTATAATAATCTGATTTATTATTTTTTTATAATTTTTTTTTTTTTTACCAATCATTGTTGCTTTTGGATCAAGCGCCGGAAGAAGAATATTCTTTGTTATATCCCCGGGTCCACAACCAACATCCATACATTTTCCGGATATATTTTTTAGCTCTTTGGCAAACTCGTTCGTTAGAAGTGTTGTAATATTTTTATTATTATCAAATGAATCGTATTGCGCTGGTTGTATCATGATTTTATGATAATGTGTAAATAACTAGAATTTAAAAAAATATATAAAATATGAAAAGATATATAATAAGATTGAAGTAAATGAACTAATAAGAGCCGATGCGTCGGCATTTTAATACGCAAATATTTTGTTTGTAATTATTCTTTATTTATTCAGAACGTTTCTGTCTTTTCTTTGGATCATCTTCAGCTTATCGTTTAATAATACAAGTGTTCGGTATAATGTATAAAAACAACACTCACTTTTAACTTTTAATACAATAAGCTGAGGATGGTACAAAAAAGTACTAAAATATTCTAAATAAATTAAGAATAATTACACACAAATTGCGTAATAAACCATAAGAGTTTTTCGTAATTAATTGAAATCAATAAATTTACGTTTTAATTCCGACACACTAGCTTTTATTAGCTCATTTTCTTCAATTCTTTAATATTAATATATTTAGTCTTTTTTCTCTATCATAATTAGAATATAACAAAACATTCAATATGATATGGGGAATAAAAAGAATATTTTACAATACTTTATCGGTATATTTAGTTACAAATAAAATTTTTTTCTAAATAATAGTATTCTCTCACTTAAAAGCAAAGATTGATTAGGATTGTTTGTTGTCATACGAGGAAGAGGATGTATTTGAGAAAGGAGGGAAAGGTAGATTCATAACTTGAATTAATTAACAGTCGAAATGTCAGTGGTATTTTTACACGTTTGGTTAGTGATTATTCAATCA
This sequence comes from Prenolepis imparis, assembly GCF_030444845.1. NCBI lineage: Eukaryota > Metazoa > Arthropoda > Insecta > Hymenoptera > Formicidae > Prenolepis > Prenolepis imparis. The sequence continues at coordinate 6,801,591 of NW_028141172.1, read as the reverse complement.
ATAAAGGATATTAAAAATAAGTCATTTTTGGGTCCTTCGAGGAACCTAATCTATTTATTGGAAACTGTTTTTAGAATTTTATAGAAACTGAAGCTATGAATTATTTGTTTAACATGTCCGGGAAATGTTATGAAAATCAAGTTTTATTATCGATTATATTATTGGAACAGTCATATATGAGTGTTTTTTAAGTTTTAATGTATCTTCAAAATAAAATCAATTGTATATTTATTTATTAAAAAATAAGTACTAGATGTAGAGAATTTAATGTTTAGATATACATAATTTACATTACACATACAGTGTGTGTTGAAAGTCTGAAAATGGTTGAATATTTCATAAACTAGGCATTTTAGAAAAAAATCTTTCAAACAAAAGTGGTAGGGCTTAAAAATATCTATTTACTAGTCTTGTCAGTCTCATTTAAAAGCTACTAGTTGACTTTCAAATAATGTTAAAAAACGAAAAATGCAAAATTATAATTTACATGAAACTAAAATTATGTGAAACTCGAGATAATAAGTTCAAATAAATGGTCAAAAGAAGTAGAAAAAAAGTAGAAAAGAATCTTTACGAGTTACCTGAGTAAACTTGTCTCCGCCGCGATTGGGATGAAAATAATAAAGAACTTGTGAGAACGTGAAAGACATCTCTTAACTCATTTCTATATAATACTCGAGATAATCAATTCATTTTGCGCCGAGTTTAATATTATGATTATGCCAAAAAACTAGTAATAATTATTACGAGTTATTTGTATAAATTTGCCTACAAAGTAATTGCGACTAAAATAAACATGCACTTTTTTGTAAGAGAGATTATGGAAACGTGAAACATATACTTCTAAACTTATTTGTTTACGTATCAAGCAACGCGGTATCAAGGCGAAGACAAGTATACAATAAAATGCTAATATGATTTACATCAGTGCTCGTAATTAGTTGCCCTTGTCGGGCCGATATCTGAAGTGACGCCTTCGACCCCCCACCACAAAAATTATATCACGATTTCGCGGAAATTGCAATCTCAGCATATTTTTTTTGTAGGGACCCTCCTGTCAGGAGTGTTGCTTGATACGTATACAAATAAGTTTAGAAGTATATGTTTCACGTTTCCGTAATCTCTCTTACAAAAAAGTGCATGTTTAACCCAGTCGCAATTACTTTGTAGGCAAATTTATTCAAATAACTCGTAATAATTATTACTAGTTCTTTTGCAATTGTAATAATAATATTAAACTCGGCGCAAAATGAATTGATTATCTCGAGGATCATATAAAAATGGGTTAAGACATGTCTTTCACATTCTCACAAGTTCTTTAGTATTTTCATCCGAATCGCGGCGGAGACAAGTTTACACAGGTAACTCGTAACGATTCCTTTCCACTAATTCTTGTGACCATTTATTTAAACTTATCTCGAGTTTCACAAATACATCCTCTTCCTCGTATGACAACAAACAATCCTAATCAATCTTTGCTTTTAAGTGAGAGAATACTATTATTTAGAAAAAAATTTTATTTCTAACTGTATACCGATAAAGTATTGTAAAATATTCTTTTTACTCCATATCATATTGAATTTTTTGTTATATTCTAGTTATGATAGAGAAAATAAATTCTATATATTAATATTAAAGAATTGAAGGAAATGATCTAATAAGAGCTAGTGCGTCGGAATTAAAACGTATTATAAATTTATTAATTTAAATTAATTACGCAAAATTCTCATGGTTTATTATGCAATTTGTGTGTAATTATTCTTAATTTATTTAGAATATTTTAGTACTTTTTTGTACCATCCTCAGCTTATTGTATTAAAAGTTAAAAGTGAGTGTTGTTTTTATACATTATACCGAACACTTGTATTATTAAACGATAAGCTGAAGATGATCCAAAGAAAAGACAGAAACGTTCTGAATAAATAAAGAATAATTACAAACAAAATATTTGCGTATTAAAATGCCGACGCATCGGCTCTTATTATCATTTCCTTCAATCTTATTATATATCTTTTCATATTTTATATATTTTTTTATATTCTAGTTATTTAAACATTATCATAAAACCATGGTACAACCAGCGCAGTACGATTTATTTGCTAATATGTGCAAAAACAATGCATCACTTATAATCAACGAGTTCGCCAAAGAGCTAAAAAATATATCTGGAAAATGTATGGATGTTGGTTGTGGACCCGGAGATATAACAAAGGATACTCTTCTTCCGGCACTTGATCCAAAAGCAACAATGATTGGTAAGAGAAAATAATAAATTACGAAAGATTATAACACTCGCACGCGCACACAAACATACACATAATAATGTAATAACAATTAATATTAATTAATGTTAAAATATATATTATAAAGGTACAGATATTATGAAGAATGTGATCGAATACGCAAACAAAACATACGGTGACAAGGAACGACTCAAATTCGAAGTGTTGGATATTCAAACGAAAAAATTGCCCGAGGAGTATATTTCGAAATTCGATCACATATTCTCATTTCATGCTTTGCATTGGTGCCATGACATTCGGTAAGAAAAATTATTGAATAAAAATAAATTAATATTTTTTTTCGTAGAAAATAACTTTTGCATATAATTTTACTAATATATTTTGACATGACTATATTTCAAAAATTAATTCTAATAGATATATATTTTCAAAATAATTATGCAATATTTTGCCATTTTAATCGAAATGGCATCAACAGGATACACTTGGAAAATCAATTTTATTTTTAAGTAATAAATATTAAATGAGATATTGAAATATGATATAGAAATAAAATATTGAAGTCAAAGAAAAAAAAAAAAAATCATTTATTTGTTCTAATAATTATGTTTAATTATCATTCAATTACTATTTATTATGAATTTATTATCAGTTCTAAGATCAAGTACAAACATGTATCATAGATTATTAAATATAATTATTAAATATAAAAACGCAATAGAAAATGGTCAAAACAATATACATTGTTTATATGCAATAAAAACATACTTGGTGTTATTTAGAATTGTAACCATGTTGGAGAGTAAAAATAATATTTACAAATTTATAAAGTATATATATTGTTTATGGAATCTGTCAATCTATAAAAAATATTTTTTCTTTTATTTAGATACGTTCCATCAATTAAAAAAAAAAACTGTATTAGTTAGTATTTTTTACTATATTATATATCCTATATAATATATTTTGTACCTTATGTAATATAAATAAAATATAAAATATTTAGCTTACACACACAATATACTTACCTCAATACATATTTCAATATATTTGTAAAATAAATTTGTTAATATTATTATTTTAGATTAGTCTATAAAGAAATACAAGTAAATATTATTAATACAATCGTTTTGTAAAAAGGGGGTTTCAAGAAAAAAATAGGAAAGAAAAAAATTATACCCATTTTTGCCGTAGATCATGGAAAGATATCTGTACAACTATGAAACATTTCTTTGTGCATAAACTATTAGTACAGAATATAAAGTAGGAATATCCGTCTCTTCTTTTCCATTATGCAGCTTAGAATTACCTTGACTATCTCTGTATTCTTTAACTTTTATTTCCGTATATCTACGTGCTAACTCATTCATGAACTCCTCTCTTAGATTATACGACATATTGTCCAAAAATGTAAAAGTATATTGTGAAGTAATTATGGCTATTGAATTTAAAAAAATATGATTAATTTACAATTACAAATCAAATAAATAAGAAGAAATAATATTTAAAAAATTATATTAATCACATATTCTGGAATTTAATTTTTGCATGCATGTCAAGGAAAATACTTACGTAGAAACTTTTCTGTATTCTCATAAGTGTTCATCTCCCGATTACTGCAATGATGAACTTGAAATCCGATATCTTCAAGTATTTCTATTAGCTCTTCGCGAGGTCGAGCCGAATAATGAAATGCTCCAACATACTTTCTTTTGTCCTGTATAAAGATAATTGACAGGCTACAGTTAAAACATTGCAATAGAAGCAATACACACACACATGTAATATTTAAATATTTATATATAAAGAAAGTGATTTTATAAATAATGCCGTCTGTTATATATTTGATATTGATACCTTCGCAGACCCGTATCAGTAAGTAAAACAAAAAAGTATATCCAAAATTAAATATTAACTAATACAAGAATGTAAAGCAACTAAATCTATTTTATATGTCAGTCATTTATAAGTGTATGTACACTCGGCGGATTTTAAAATATTGCTAAAGATATTTTTACAAAAAGAAATTATGCTACAATATAATTTTACATCATATTTCAATGTAATAATATTCACCCCCATATACGATGCATATCGCATATCTTGCGCCAAAATTTCTAAGGCCTCAAAGATAGCTGTGCTACGTGCTATACTTAATATCAGCATAGTTTTACCAGGTCGAAGCATACGATAAATATTCTCAAACGTTTGGCTGTTAAACAATGAAGATGAATGTTAATTATTGTAATTTTGAAAATATATATCTATTAGAATTAATTTTTGAAATATAGTTATGTAAAAATATATTAGTAAAATTATATGCAAAAGTTCTTTTCTACAAAAAAAAATGTTAATTTACGTTTATTTAATAATTTTACTTACCGAATGTCATGGCACCATTGCAAAGCATAAAATGAAAATATCTGATCGAATTTCGAAATATATTTCTTTGGCAATTTTTTCGTTTGGATATCCAACACTTCGAATTTGAGTCGTTCCTTGTCACCATACGTATTGTTCGCGTATTCGATTATATTCTCCATAATATCTGTACCTTTATAATATATAATTGTTATATTAATTAATATTAATTATTATTACAATGTATGTGTTTGTGTTTGTGCGCGCGCGCGCGAGATTTTATAATAATCTGATTTATTATTTTTTTATAATTTTTTTTTTTTTTACCAATCATTTGCTTTTGGATCAAGCGCCGGAAGAAGAATATTCTTTGTTACATCCCCGGGTCCACAACCAACATCCATACATTTTCCGGATATATTTTTTAGCTCTTTGGCAAACTCGTTCGTTAGAAGTGTTGTAATATTTTTATTATTATCAAATGAATCGTATTGCGCTGGTTGTATCATGATTTTATGATAATGTGTAAATAACTAGAATTTAAAAAAATGTGTAAAATATGAAAAGATATATAATAAGATTGAAGGAAATGAACTAATAAGAGCCGATGCGGCATTTTAATACGCAAATATTTTGTTTGTAATTATTCTTTATTTATTCAGAACGTTTCTGTCTTTTCTTTGGATCATCTTCAGCTTATCGTTTAATAATACAAGTGTTCGGTATAATGTATAAAAACAACACTCACTTTTAACTTTTAATACAATAAGCTGAGGATGGTACAAAAAAGTACTAAAATATTCTAAATAAATTAAGAATAATTACACACAAATTGCGTAATAAACCATAAGAGTTTTTCGTAATTAATTGAAATCAATAAATTTACGTTTTAATTCCGACACACTAGCTTTTATTAGCTCATTTTCTTCAATTCTTTAATATTAATATATTTAGTCTTTTTTCTCTATCATAATTAGAATATAACAAAACATTCAATATGATATGGGGAATAAAAAGAATATTTTACAATACTTTATCGGTATATTTAGTTACAAATAAAATTTTTTTCTAAATAATAGTATTCTCTCACTTAAAAGCAAAGATTGATTAAGATTGTTTGTTGTCATACGAGGAAGAGGATGTATTTGAGAAAGGAGGGAAAGGTAGATTCATAACTTGAATTAATTAACAGTCGAAATGTCAGTGGTATTTTTACACGTTTGGTTAGTGATTATTCAATCAATAAAGGATATTAAAAATAAGTCATTTTTGGGTCCTTCGAGGAACTTAATCTATTTATTGGAAACTGTTTTTAGAATTTTATAGAAACTGAAGCTATGAATTATTTGTTTAACATGTCCGGAAAATGTTATGAAAATCAAGTTTTATTATCGATTATATTATTGGAACAGTCATATATGAATGTTTTTTAAGTTTTAATGTATCTTCAAAATAAAATCAATTGTATATTTATTTATTAAAAAATAAGTACTAGATGTAGATAATTTAATGTTTAGATATACATAATTTACATTACACATACAGTGTGTGTTGAAAGTCTGAAAATGGTTGAATATTTCATAAACTATGCATTTTAGAAAAAAATCTTTTAAACAAAAGTGATAGGGCTTAAAAATATCTATTTACTAGTCTTGTCAGTCTCATTTAAAAGCTACTAGTTGACTTTCAAATAATGTTAAAAAACGAAAAATGCAAAATTATAATTTACATGAAACTAAAATTATGTGAAACTCGAGATAATAAGTTCAAATAAATGGTCAAAAGAAGTAGAAAAAAAGTAGAAAAGAATCTTTACGAGTTACCTGAGTAAACTTGTCTCCGCCGCGATTGGGATGAAAATAATAAAGAACTTGTGAGAACGTGAAAGACATCTCTTAACTCATTCCTATATAATACTCGAGATAATCAATTCATTTTGCGCCGAGTTTAATATTATGATTATGCAAAAAAACTAGTAATAATTATTACGAGTTATTTGTATAAATTTGCCTACAAAGTAATTGCGACTAAAATAAACATGCACTTTTTTGTAAGAGAGATTATGGAAACGTATGCACATATACTTCTAAACTTATTTGTTTACGTATCAAGCAACGCGGTATCAAGGCGAAGCCAAGTATACAATAAAATGCTAATATGATTTACATCAGTGCTCGTAATTAGTTGCCCTTGTCGGGCCGATATCTGAAGCGACGCCTTCGACCCCCCACCACAATAATTGTATCACGAATTCGCGGAAATTGCAATCTTAGCATATTTTTTTTGTAGGGACACTCCTGTCAGGAGTGTTGCTTGATACGTATAAATATAAGTTTAGAAGTATATGTTTCACGTTTCCATAATCTCTCTTACAAAAAAGTGCATGTTTATTTTAGTCGCAATTACTTTGTAGGCAAATTTATACAAATAACTCGTAATAATTATTACTAGTTCTTTTGCAATTGTAATAATAATATTAAACTCGGCGCAAAATGAATTGATTATCTCGAGGATCATATAAAAATGGGTTAAGACATGTCTTTCACATTCTCACAAGTTCTTTAGTATTTTCATCCGAATCGCGGTGGAGACAAGTTTACACAGGTAACTCGTAACGATTCCTTTCCACTAATTCTTGTGACCATTTATTTAAACTTATCTCGAGTTTCACAAATACATCCTCTTCCTCGTATGACAACAAACAATCCTAATCAATCTTTGCTTTTAAGTGAGAGAATACTATTATTTAGAAAAAAATTTTATTTCTAACTGTATACCGATAAAGTATTGTAAAATATTCTTTTTACTCCATATCATATTGAATTTTTTGTTATATTCTAATTATGATAGAGAAAATAAATTCTATATATTAATATTAAAGAATTGAAGGAAATGATCTAATAAGAGCTAGTGCGTCGGAATTAAAACGTATTATAAATTTATTAATTTAAATTAATTACGCAAAATTCTCATGGTTTATTATGCAATTTGTGTGTAATTATTCTTAATTTATTTAGAATATTTTAGTACTTTTTTGTACCATCCTCAGCTTATTGTATTAAAAGTTAAAAGTGAGTGTTGTTTTTATACATTATACCGAACACTTGTATTATTAAACGATAAGCTGAAGATGATCCAAAGAAAAGACAGAAACGTTCTGAATAAATAAAGAATAATTACAAACAAAATATTTGCGTATTAAAATGCCGACGCATCGGCTCTTATTAGTTCATTTCCTTCAATCTTATTATATATCTTTTCATATTTTATATATTTTTTTATATTCTAGTTATTTAAACATTATCATAAAACCATGGTACAACCAGCGCAGTACGATTTATTTGATAATATGTGTAAAAACAATGCATCACTTATAATCAACGAGTTCGCCAAAGAGCTAAAAAATATATCTGGAAAATGTATGGATGTTGGTTGTGGACCCGGAGATATAACAAAGGATACTCTTCTTCCGGCACTTGATCCAAAAGCAACAATGATTGGTAAGAGAAAATAATAAATTACGAAAGATTATAACACTCGCACGCGCACACAAACATACACATAATAATGTAATAACAATTAATATTAATTAATGTTAAAATATATATTATAAAGGTACAGATATTATGAAGAATGTGATCGAATACGCAAACAAAACATACGGTGACAAGGAACGACTCAAATTCGAAGTGTTGGATATTCAAACGAAAAAATTGCCCGAGGAGTATATTTCGAAATTCGATCACATATTCTCATTTCATGCTTTGCATTGGTGCCATGACATTCGGTAAGAAAAATTATTGAATAAAAATAAATTAATATTTTTTTTTGTAGAAAAGAACTTTTGCATATAATTTTACTAATATATTTTGACATATATGTTTCGAAAAATAATTCTAATAAATATATATTTTCAAAATTACAATAATTAACATACATTTTTGTTGTTTAACAGCCAAACATTTGAGAATATTTATCGTATGCTTCGACCCGATAAAACTATGCTGATATTAAGTATAACGCGCGCCAAAGCCATCTTTGAAGCCTTGGAATGTTTGGCACAAGATGTGCAATATGCATCGTATATGGAGGTGAATATTATTACATTGAACTATGATGTGAAATTGTATTGTAGCATAACTTCTGTGTAATTGTGAAATTTCAATCTTTAGAAATATTTTGAAATTAGTCGAGTGCACACTTATAGATGAGTGACATTTAAAATAGATTCAGTTCTTTACATAAAAACTTGTATTATTCGACATTATTAATTACAGTATCAAGGGAGGAGGGTCAATAAGGGCGTTTTTGTGCCCCCTCTGGATTTTCATAAAACAATTTTTTTTGTCTTGTATGATCATTAGGAATGTCAAAAATAATCATTAGGTGAGAAAAAAATTCGATCCATAAAGCCAAAATTAATTATTAGTTTAGGTGTACCACTATGGTATCTAAGCCCTTTTTATGACTAATAAGTAAACTAATGAAATATTTTCGGTCATTATAATGCTTTGCCATAATTTTTATGTCATTTTAGACTACAATATGCATTGCCTCAAGATGAAGGTGAATATAGCTCATGGTAAACATCATGCGTGAAGTTGTCGCATGAGTCGAATGCAGCAACTTCACACACGACATAATTCGTTGTCTTTTATCCATATTATTGTTAACCTCTACCAGGATCTTATATTATTACTTTGTTTAATCAATATTTCAATAATTGAAGTTCAATTGTAATCATGTCAAAAAGAATAAGTGATTCAAGTGATCTGAGTTCTAAAAAGTTAAAAGTCTCGATAAAAAATAATAAAATAAAAAGATAAAAAAATTAAAACCTCTACAATGATCACAACCTTGACGCGGTGTAGAGGCTTCAGTCTGTAGACAACTAATAGTGATCATTTATTTGTTATGAACACCCCATGTCAGGAGTAATCAAAAATTTTTTCACTATGAATTGTATTCACCTTCATCTTGAGGCAATGCATATTGTAGTCTAAAATGACATAAATATTATGGCAAAGCAGTATAATGACCGAAAATATTTCATTAGTTTACTTATTAGTCATAAAAAGGGCTTAGATACCATAGTGGTACACCTAAACTAATGATTAATTTTGGCTATATGGATCGAATTTTTTTCTCACCTAATGATTATTTTTGACATTCCTAATGATCATACAAGACAAAAAAAATTGTTTTATGAAAATCCAGAGGGGGCACAAAAACGCCCTTATTGACCCTCCTCCTTTGGATACACTTTTTTGTTTTACACTGATCGGTCTGCGAAGACATCGATATCAAATATATAGCACAAACGGCATTATCTATGAAATCACTTTTTTTTATATATAAATATTATGTGTGTGTGTGTATTACTTTTATTGCAATTTTTTAACTATGGATTGTCAATTATCTTTATACAGGACAAAAAAAAATATGTTGGGGCACTTCATTATTCGGCCCGACCTCGTGAAGAGGTAATAGAAATACTTGAAGATATCGGATTTCAAATTCATCATTGCAGTCTTCGGGAGATGAAAAATTGTGTGAATACAGAAAAGTTTATATGTAAGTATTTTCCTTGTCATACGTGCAGAAATAAAATTCTAGGCTATGTGATTAATATCATTTTTTTATATTACTTTTTCTTATTTTGTAATTAATAAATTAATCATATTTTGTTTACTTCGGTAGCCATGGTTACTTCACAATATACTTTTACATTCTTGGACAAGATGCCGCATAATCTAAGGGAGGAATTCAAGAATGAGTTAGCACGTAGGTTTACGGAAATAAAAGTTAAAGAATATAGAGAAAGTCAAGATAATTCTAAGCTACGTGATGGAAGTGAAGAAACGGATATTCCTGCTCTATATTCTGTACTGATAATTTATGCACAAAAGAATATTTCATAATTGTATAGATATTTCTCCATGATCTACGGTAAAAATAATTATAATTTTTTTCTTTCCTATTTTTTTCTTTCTACCTTTTGCTTACAAAACGATTGGATAATATTTACTTGTATTTCTTTATAGAATAATTTAAAAAAATATATATTATCAAATTTATATTACGAAGTACGTTGATTATATATTTTATATTTATTTTATATATGGTACAAAATATATTATATAAGATGTATATAATATATGGTATTAATCATTTAATACACAATTTTCTTTTTAAAATTAATATGTACGTATCGAAAAAAAGAAATATTTTCTATATACATATATAGATCGACAGATTTCATAACCATTGTATATATACTTTGTAAAATAAATATTATTTTTACTCTCCACACAACGTAGTTCAATTTTAAATAACACCATGTATGTTTTTATTGCATACAAACAATGTATTTGTAAATATATTCATAATATGGACTAATTTCTATTGCGTTTTAATAATTATCTGTGATACATGTTTGTCCCTCATTTTAATATCGCTTTATATCGTGAGAAAGTGCATTCTACCTTAGACGAAACAATGGGTGCATACTTTAGAGGAATCAATTTTTCCGATTTTTAGTGGCACAACAACTGGCTTGGTTAAAAAAAAATTGAAGAGCATCGAATGCCAAATCCATCCATATATATTAATATTGTTTCCATGATTCAATTTTTGGGAAAATGAGATGACAACGTCGTGATATAGGAGCCACGCTGTTGCATTATTTTTCTTCAGTTGCGCTGATCTGTTAATATACAACATAATATTCGGTGGAAGTACATAAAGAAAAAGATGTCCGAAGTGCCGTGTGCACAAAACAGAATCAAACAGTGCGTCGAAATAAATCATTAAGCAATGTTCACGAATATATTTTCTGCCTCTTCTTACGCCTAAAATAAAATCGTTCACATTGTGCTTATTTTTTATAATCATCTGATTTGGCTTTATCAATAGAACTACAAATAACTTTCTCCGGAAGATATACATTATCATCATCTGTGTTAATAGATCAACTCTTTCCGCTTCTGGAATTTCATATGTAAAAATCAAAAGTTTTTTCGTCTTCTAATTGAACTTCTTCGTTTTGTATTTCCTCTGCAGTATATTATCAATTTGTTCTTTTACTTCTACTTCTTCCAAAGTTATCGGACTTTGTGGAAGGGGTTTAAAGCAGTGAAAATTATGTATACATAGAGTAAAATTATTACGTTCTACGAATTAAGCTGCGTCATTCTGAAAAATATTAGAATTAAATATTTGTCTCAATCTTTGATTATATAAAAAATAATACGAATTTATAATTAATGTGGAGTGGTTATTTATGTTAGCTCTGACGTCGCTTCTTTCTTTTCTCTATTCCTTGATAACATACAGAATCAAAAATATATCAATTTATCAAAATTGTAATTGTAACATACGTGCTTGGAGCGAAGTAAACTGCACTGCGATCTGATCTGTGATTGTTGATACTACTGAACATAATTAAGGAACTAGTGTATAAATAAAATTTTTTCAATAACATGTATAGAGCGATCTTATTTAATATTCGACTAAACGATTTATCGGTTAATATGGTTGCGGTTAATCAATTAATCGCTGAAACTGATTAATTATTAATCGAATAAATTTTCTCTTCGATTAGGCCCTGCGCACATTAGAAAAATAAATATTAAATATTAAATAGGAATAGGAATTATTTTAAAATAATAAAATGAAATCGAAAAAGATTTGATATACAAATACAAATACGAGTATAAAGGGCTCTTACTAGTTTATTAGCCATTATTAGTCTTTTATACCTGAATTTGTATTTTTTTATCAGAGTTTTTTGATTTTATTATTTTAAAATAATACCTATTTTTAATATTTAATATTTATTTCTCTATTGTACACAGAGCCTTACTTGTTATTTTTATTAGGATTTTATAATAATATAATAATTGTGTAGTATATATATATATATATATATAACTTGAATAAAATTAATTAAAAATACATGATCTTAGCATAACGCAGCAAAAAAATGTAAAATATCAACAAATTAATTAAAATTCTAATATTTATTTTAAGAATATATTTTATTTAAAAATTATGTTTTATTTAAGAATTATTTTAAAAAAACAGTCCTATCAAATAAAGTTTGAAATATAAAAACATAAGAGAAAAAAAGAATTTAAAAAAACAACATCATTTAATATGAAACATTTTTAAACACAAAAAATCTTCCTTGTTACTCTACAAATTAATTTTATAAATTAGTTTTCAAGCAATCTTATTAGAAAACTTATATCATTTTATTGCTCCGAACCGGGCACGCCCAAGTTTTTGTCACTTTAATTCTTTCAATGCAGGTCTAAACCGTTTTAATTATGCAGATAATCATTCTGAAAAATATAAAAGTAATATTCTTTTGACAAATTTTATATCAGATAATAAGTTAATACATTTATACTTGGCTGAGCTTTGTTTTATATTTATTTTTGAGCTGCATTTTTAAATAATATATTTTTAAATTTTATTTTCAATTTTAGAAAAATTTTTACAAAACCATATTAGCTATAAAATACCGAATTTTTTTATATACTTGGCGTATTTTTTTTTCTGTGAAGATTTTGTTGTAATTTATTATACTTATATACAACCAAAATTAGATCGCTCTATACACGTTATTGAAGAAACTTTACTTATACACTAGTTTCTTAATTATGTTCAGTAGTATCAACAATCAAAAATCGGATCGCGGTGCAGTTTTCCTCGCTCCAAGCATGCATGTTAGCGGCCGAACGTGAGAAGCAGTACCGTCCACAGACGTATGTATATATAAACAATACATATAAATATATAAATTATTTGTTAGATTTGTATCAATGAGAGAGTGACAAAATATCAACTTAAATTATTAAATTTTAAATTTTGTCATCTGTCAGTTAATATCATTTTATATCGTGAAAAAGTGCATTCTACCTTAAACAAGACAATGGATGCGTACTTTAGAAGTACCAAAATTGTTGTAATTTCATAGTGACACATCAACTGGCTGTTTATTTTCAGAAATGTTAATTAAAATTTGCAAGCCATTATTTTTGTTAATATTGTAGCTATTTTAATTTCTTATTTTATCCAGAATGTGCTCCCATGGAAATATATATATTCAAAAATATATTCTAAAATATATTTTATACATATATAAATATATATTAATACATATATAAAATATATAAGAAATTAAATCATTTTTTGCCGCTTATAATATATTTATAATATATGCAAAAGTATATATGAAATATAAGTCTGCATATACAAAATTATATAATTTTTTGTTATTAAAAAATATAAATAGTATATATTTATGTATATATGTAAAAAGATATTTATACATATACAAAAATATATTTATATATATATGTAAAAATATATTTATAATATATATGAAATATAAGTTTGCATATACAAAATTTAATCATTGTTTGCCGTTTAGGGTTATATAACAAATATAAGTAAAGAATATATATATTTGTAATATATGCAAAAATATATACATAATATAAATATAATATATATATATAATGGAAATATAATTCTATTTATAAAGTTAATATATACCATACATATATGCAAGAATCCTATATTAATATATGTATAACTATATAAAGATTATATGTGATATATATATATATATATATATATATATATATATATGATAGAAATATATACACATATATTACACACACATATATATATTTCTTTATACAGTTTAAGTGATATCACACATATATGGAAAAATCCAATTATAATAATATATACAAATTATTATTCAAAATATATAGCATATATATATATATATGCATATAATATTTATTTGTAATAGATTATCTTCAAATTCAATATAATAAAACTATATTTTTACTTACATATATTTTTTAAATATATATATAAATTATATTATGCAAATATGTATTTATATTATACATATAATTCAAAATATATATAATATATTACATATATTTCTACATATATTTTTACATATATATTTTTCCATGGGGGTGAGGCTGCTCACTTTCTCGTACTTCTGACTAAATGTTATATTCAGAGAATTACATGAAGAAATTCCAGATTTTTCTAATTGTTTTCTTGCCGATATAATGGAAGTAAAATTGTTTTTAACTATATGCAAATTTTCTTCAAGATTACGGTTAAAATATTATTTTGCAATTTTAATCGAAATGGCATCAACAGGATTCACTTGGATAATCAATTTTATTTTTAAGTAATAAATATTAAATGAGATATTGACATATGATATAGAAATAGAATATAGAAGTCAAAGTATAAAAATATAATCATTTATTTGTTCTAATAATTATGTTTAAATATCATTCAATTACTATTTATTATGAATTTATTATCAGTTCTAAGATCAAGTACAAACATATATCATAGATAATTATTAAATATAAAAACACAATAGAAAATGGTCAAAACAATATACATTGTTTATATGCAATAAAAACATACATGGTGTTATTTAGAATTGTAACCATGTTAGAGAGTAAAAATAATATTTACAAATTTATAAAGTATATACATTGTTTATGGAATCTGTCAATCTATAAAAAATATTTTTTCTTTTATTTTCGATACGTTCCATCAATTAAAAAAAAAAAACTGTATTAAGTATTTTTTACTATATTATATATCCTATATAATATATTTTGTACCTTATGTAATATAAATAAAATATAAAATATTTAGTTCACACACACAATATACTTACTTCAATACATACTTCAATATACTTGTAAAATAAATTTGTTAATATTATTATTTTAGATTAGTCTATAAAGGGAGAAATACAAGTAAATATTATCAATACAATCGTTTTGTAAAAAGGGGGTTAAAAAAAGAAATAGGAAAGAAAAAAATTATACTCATTTTTGCCGTAGATCATGGAGAGATATCTGTACAACTAAGAAACATTTTTTTGTGCATAAACTATTAGTACAGAATATAAAGTAAGAATATCCGTCTCTTCTTTTCCATTATGCAGCTTAGAATTACCTTGACTATCTCTGTATTCTTTAACTTTTATTTCCGTATATCTACGTGCAAACTCATTCATGAACTCCTCTCTTAGATTATACGACATATTGTCCAAAAATGTAAAAGTATATTGTGAAGTAAGTATGGCTATTGAGAATTTAAAAAAATATGATAAATTTACAATTACAAATCAAATAAATAAGAAGAAATAATATTTAAAAAATTATATTAATCACATATTCTGGAATTTAATTTTTGCATGCATGTCAAGGAAAATACTTACGTAGAAACTTTTCTGTATTCTCATAAGTGTTCATCTCCCGATTACTGCAATGATGAACTTGAAATCCGATATCTTCAAGTATTTCTATTAGCTCTTCGCGAGGTCGGGCCGAATAATGAAATGCTCCAACATACTTTTTTTTGTCCTGTATAAAGATAATTGACAGTCTACAGTTAAAACATTGCAATAGAAGCAATACACACACACATGTAATATTTAAATATTTATATATAAAGAAAGTGATTTTATAAATAATGCCGTCTGTTATATATTTGATATTGATATCTTCGCAGACCCGTATCAGTAAGTAAAACAAAAAAGTGTATCCAAAATTAAATGTTAAATAATACAAGAATGTAAAGCAACTAAATCTATTTTATATGTCAGTCATTTATAAGTGTATGTACACTCGGCGGATTTTAAAATATTGCTAAAGATATTTTTACAAACAGAAATTATGCTACAATATAATTTTACATCATATTTCAATGTAATAATATTCACCCCCATATACGATGCATATCGCATATCTTGCGCCAAAATTTCTAAGGCCTCAAAGATAGCTGTGCTACGTGCTATACTTAATATCAGCATAGTTTTACCAGGTTGAAGCATACGATGAATATTCTCAAACGTTTGGCTGTTAAACAATGAAGATGAATGTTAATTATTGTAATTTTGAAAATATATATCTATTAGAATTAATTTTTGAAATATAGTTATGTAAAAATATATTAGTAAAATTATATGCAAAAGTTCTTTTCTACAAAAAAAAATGTTAATTTACGTTTATTTAATAATTTTACTTACCGAATGTCATGGCACCATTGCAAAGCATAAAATGAGAATATGTGATCGAATTTCGAAATATACTCCTCGGGCAATTTTTTCGTTTGAATATCCAACACTTCGAATTTGAGTCGTTCCTTGTCACCGTATGTTTTGTTTGCGTATTCGATCACATTCTTCATAATATCTGTACCTTTATAATATATATTTTAACATTAATTAATATTAATTGTTATTACATTATTATGTGTTTGTGTTTGTGCGCGTGCGCGCGAGATTTTATAATAATCTGATTTATTATTTTTTTATAATTTTTTTTTTTTTTACCAATCATTGTTGCTTTTGGATCAAGCGCCGGAAGAAGAATATTCTTTGTTATATCCCCGGGTCCACAACCAACATCCATACATTTTCCGGATATATTTTTTAGCTCTTTGGCAAACTCGTTCGTTAGAAGTGTTGTAATATTTTTATTATTATCAAATGAATCGTATTGCGCTGGTTGTATCATGATTTTATGATAATGTGTAAATAACTAGAATTTAAAAAAATGTATAAAATATGAAAAGATATATAATAAGATTGAAGGAAATGAACTAATAAGAGCCGATGCGTCGGCATTTTAATACGCAAATATTTTGTTTGTAATTATTCTTTATTTATTCAGAACGTTTCTGTCTTTTCTTTGGATCATCTTCAGCTTATCGTTTAATAATACAAGTGTTCGGTATAATGTATAAAAACAACACTCACTTTTAACTTTTAATACAATAAGCTGAGGATGGTACAAAAAAGTACTAAAATATTCTAAATAAATTAAGAATAATTACACACAAATTGCGTAATAAACCATAAGAGTTTTTCGTAATTAATTGAAATCAATAAATTTACGTTTTAATTCCGACACACTAGCTTTTATTAGCTCATTTTCTTCAATTCTTTAATATTAATATATTTAGTCTTTTTTCTCTATCATAATTAGAATATAACAAAACATTCAATATGATATGGGGAATAAAAAGAATATTTTACAATACTTTATCGGTATATTTAGTTACAAATAAAATTTTTTTCTAAATAATAGTATTCTCTCACTTAAAAGCAAAGATTGATTAAGATTGTTTGTTGTCATACGAGGAAGAGGATGTATTTGAGAAAGGAGGGAAAGGTAGATTCATAACTTGAATTAATTAACAGTCGAAATGTCAGTGGTATTTTTACACGTTTGGTTAGTGATTATTCAATCAATAAAGGATATTAAAAATAAGTCATTTTTGGGTCCTTCGAGGAACTTAATCTATTTATTGGAAACTGTTTTTAGAATTTTATAGAAACTGAAGCTATGAATTATTTGTTTAACCTGTCCGGGAAATGTTATGAAAATCAAGTTTTATTATCGATTATATTATTGGAACAGTCATATATGAGTGTTTTTTAAGTTTTAATGTATCTTCAAAATAAAATCAATTGTATATTTATTTATTAAAAAATAAGTACTAGATGTAGAGAATTTAATGTTTAGATATACTTAATTTACATTACACATACAGTGTGTGTTGAAAGTCTGAAAATGGTTGAATATTTCATAAACTATGCATTTTAGAAAAAAATCTTTCAAACAAAAGTGGTAGGGCTTAAAAATATCTATTTACTAGTCTTGTCAGTCTCATTTAAAAGCTACTAGTTGACTTTCAAATAATGTTAAAAAACGAAAAATGCAAAATTATAATTTACATGAAACTAAAATTATGTGAAACTCGAGATAATAAGTTCAAATAAATGGTCAAAAGAAGTAGAAAAAAAGTAGAAAAGAATCTTTACGAGTTACCTGAGTAAACTTGTCTCCGCCGCGATTGGGATGAAAATAATAAAGAACTTGTGAGAACGTGAAAGACATCTCTTAACTCATTTCTATATAATACTCGAGATAATCAATTCATTTTGCGCCGAGTTTAATATTATGATTATGCCAAAAAACTAGTAATAATTATTACGAGTTATTTGTATAAATTTGCCTACAAAGTAATTGCGACTAAAATAAACATGCACTTTTTTGTAAGAGAGATTACGGAAACGTAAAACATATACTTCTAAACTTATTTGTTTACGTATCAAGCAACGCGGTATCAAGGCGAAGACAAGTATACAATAAAATGCTAATATGATTTACATCAGTGCTCGTAATTAATTGCCCTTGTCGGGCCGATATCTGAAGCGACGCCTTCGACTTCCCACCACAAAAATTGTATCACGAATTCGCGGAAATTGCAATCTCAGCATATTTTTTTTGTAGGGACACTCCTGTCAGGAGTGTTGCTTGATACGTATACAAATAAGTTTAGAAGTATATGTTTCACGTTTCCATAATCTCTCTTACAAAAAAGTGCATGTTTATTTTAGTCGCAATTACTTTGTAGGCAAATTTATACAAATAACTCGTAATAATTATTACTAGTTCTTTTGCAATTGTAATAATAATATTAAACTCGGCGCAAAATGAATTGATTATCTCGAGGATCATATAAAAATGGGTTAAGACATGTCTTTCACATTCTCACAAGTTCTTTAGTATTTTCATCCGAATCGCGGCGGAGACAAGTTTACACAGGTAACTCGTAACGATTCCTTTCCACTAATTCTTGTGACCATTTATTTAAACTTATCTCGAGTTTCACAAATACATCCTCTTCCTCGTATGACAACAAACAATCCTAATCAATCTTTGCTTTTAAGTGAGAGAATACTATTATTTAGAAAAAAATTTTATTTCTAACTGTATACCAATAAAGTATTGTAAAATATTCCTTCTACTCCATATCATATTGAATTTTTTGTTATATTCTAATTATGATAGAGAAAATAAATTCTATATATTAATATTAAAGAATTGAAGGAAATGATCTAATAAGAGCTAGTGCGTCGGAATTAAAACGTATTATAAATTTATTAATTTAAATTAATTACGCAAAATTCTCATGGTTTATTATGCAATTTGTGTGTAATTATTCTTAATTTATTTAGAATATTTTAGTACTTTTTTGTACCATCCTCAGCTTATTGTATTAAAAGTTAAAAGTGAGTGTTGTTTTTATACATTATACCGAACACTTGTATTATTAAACGATAAGCTGAAGATGATCCAAAGAAAAGACAGAAACGTTCTGAATAAATAAAGAATAATTACAAACAAAATATTTGCGTATTAAAATGCCGACGCATCGGCTCTTATTAGTTCATTTCCTTCAATCTTATTATATATCTTTTCATATTTTATATATTTTTTTATATTCTAGTTATTTAAACATTATCATAAAACCATGGTACAACCAGCGCAGTACGATTTATTTGATAATATGTGCAAAAACAATGCATCACTTATAATCAACGAGTTCGCCAAAGAGCTAAAAAATATATCTGGAAAATGTATGGATGTTGGTTGTGGACCCGGAGATATAACAAAGGATACTCTTCTTCCGGCACTTGATCCAAAAG
The DNA here is from genome assembly GCF_030444845.1 of Prenolepis imparis. Lineage (NCBI taxonomy): Eukaryota > Metazoa > Arthropoda > Insecta > Hymenoptera > Formicidae > Prenolepis > Prenolepis imparis. The sequence continues at coordinate 6,781,422 of NW_028141172.1, read as the reverse complement.
CAACAATGATTGGTAAGAGAAAATAATAAATTACGAAAGATTATAACACTCGCACGCGCACACAAACATACACATAATAATGTAATAACAATTAATATTAATTAATGTTAAAATATATATTATAAAGGTACAGATATTATGAAGAATGTGATCGAATACGCAAACAAAACATACGGTGACAAGGAACGACTCAAATTCGAAGTGTTGGATATTCAAACGAAAAAATTGCCCGAGGAGTATATTTCGAAATTCGATCACATATTCTCATTTCATGCTTTGCATTGGTGCCATGACATTCGGTAAGAAAAATTATTGAATAAAAATAAATTAATATTTTTTTTTGTAGAAAAGAACTTTTGCATATATATAATTTTACTAATATATTTTGACATATATGTTTCGAAAAATAATTCTGATAAATATATATTTTCAAAATTACAATAATTAACATACATTTTTGTTGTTTAACAGCCAAACATTTGAGAATATTTATCGTATGCTTCGACCCGATAAAACTATGCTGATATTAAGTATAACGCGCGCCAAAGCCATCTTTGAAGCCTTGGAATGTTTGGCACAAGATGTGCAATATGCATCGTATATGGAGGTGAATATTATTACATTGAACTATGATGTGAAATTGTATTGTAGCATAACTTCTGCGTAATTGTGAAATTTCAATCTTTAGAAATATTTTGAAATTAGTCGAGTGCACACTTATAGATGAGTGACATTTAAAATAGATTCAGTTGCTTTACATAAAAACTTGTATTATTCGACATTATTAATTACAGTATCAATTTTGGATAGACTTTTTTGTTTTACTCACTGATCGGTCTGCGAAGATATCGATATAAAATATATAGCACAAACGGCATTATCTATGAAATCACTTTTATGTATAAATATTATGTGTGTGTGTGTATTGCTTTTATTGCAATTTTTTAACTATGGATTGTCAATTATCTTTATACAGGATAAAAAAAAATATGTTGGGGCACTTCATTATTCGACCCGACCTCGTGAAGAGGTAATAGAAATACTTGAAGATATCGGATTTCAAATTCATCATTGCAGTCATCGGGAGATGAAAAATTGTGAGAATACAGAAAAGTATATATGTAAGTATTTTCCTTGACATGCATGCAGAAATAAAATTCTAGGCTATGCGATTAATATAATCTTTTTATATTACTTTTTCTTATTTTGTAATTAATAAATTAATCTTATTTTGTTCAATTCGATAGCCATGGTTACTTCACAATATACTTTTACATTCTTGGACAAGATGCCGCATAATCTAAGGGAGGAATTCAAGAATGAGTTAGCACGTAGGTTTACGGAAATAAAAGTTAAAGAATATAGAGAAAGTCAAGATAATTCTAAGCTACGTGATGGAAGTGAAGAAACGAATATTCCTGCTCTATATTCTGTACTGATAATTTATGCACAAAAGAATGTTTCATAGTTGTATAGATATCGCTCCATGATCTACGGAAAAAATAATTATAATTTTTTTCTTTCTACCTTCTGCTTACAAAACGATTGGATAATATTTACTTGTATTTCTTTATAGACTAATTTGAAAAAATATATATTAACAAATTTATATTACAAAGTACGTTGATTATATATTTTATATTTATTTCATATATGGTACAAAATATATTATATAAGATGTATATAATATATGGTATTAATCATTTAATACACAATTTTCTTTTTAACATTAATATGTACGTATCGAAAAAAAGAAATATTTTCTATATACATATATAGATCGACAGATTTCATAACCATTGCATATATACTTTGTAAAATAAATATTATTTTTACTCTCCACACAACGTAGTTCAATTTTAAATAACACCATGTATGTTTTTATTGCATACAAACAATGTATTTGTAAATATATTCATAAAATGGACTACTTTCTATTGCGTTTTCTTTAATAATTATCTATGATACATGTTTGTACCTCATATTAATATCGCTTTATATCGTGAGAAAGTGCATTCTATCTTAGACGAAACAATGGGTGCATACTTTAGAGGAATCCATTTTTCCGATTTTTAGTGGCACAACAACTGGCTGTTCATTTTCAGAACTGGTAATAAATTCATAATAAATAGTTGAATGATAATTAAACATAATTATTAGATCAAACAAATGATTATATTTTTATACTTTGATTTCTATATTTCACATTTCTATATTATATTTTAATATCTTATCTTAATATTTATTACTTGACAATAAAATTGATTTTATCAAAATGTATCCTGTTGTTGCTATTTCGATTAAAATTGCAAAATAATGTTTTAATCGTAATCTTGAAGAAAATTTGCATATAGTTAAAATTTTACTTCCATTATATCGCCAATAAAACAATTAGAATAATCTGGAATTTCGTTATGTGATTCTCTTAATATTTTGTCAAAAGTACGAAAAAAATATGGAGCAGCCTCACATTCCGGATAAGAAATAAAATGGCCACAATATTAACAAAAAATACAATTGCTTTTATATTTTAATTAACATTTCTGAAAATGAACAGCCAGTTGTTGTGCCACTAAAAATCGGAAAAATTGATACTTTTTAAGTATGCACCCATTGTCTCGTCTAAGGTAGAATGCACTTTCTCACGATATAAAGCGATATTAACAGACAAACAACAAAACTTTAATTTTAATAATATAAATCGATATTTTGTCACTCATTGTTACTTTTGTAAATCCAACAAATAATTTATATATTTATATATATTGTTTATATATACGTGGACGATGAGTCTATTGAACATATGATTAAATAACTAGTGTATTAATAATGCCTTTTCAGTAACACGTATAGAGCAATCTGATTGATTGAAAATAAGATTAATAAATATACATAAAAATAAGTTTAGATTTATATTCATGTTTCACGTTTTCATAATTTCTCTTACAAGGGAAGTGTCCCTCACCAATTTTGATACGCTTTGGATATGTTGTAGAGCATAAAAAAATATTTGATCTATATTTTTTTTAGGTACTTATCTCAACGTTTAAGGGCTGAAACAACCCTTTGAAAATAACGGATTTTTATATATTTTCAGCGAATATCTGTAATAATATAAGGAATATAAGAAAATGTTTTATACAAAAGTTTTGTAATATTTTATATTCTTTAGAATGGCTTAATCATATTTTTTGAAAAAGTCAAATTTTTTAATTTACACTCTTTCCCCCTCCTTATTATTTTACGAAATTTAAGAATTTTGTTCAAACAAAAATTGAAGAGCATCGAATGCCAAATCCATCCATATATATTAATATTGTTTCCATGATTCAATTTTTGGGAAAATGAGATGACAACGTCGTGATATAGGAGCCACGCTGTTGCATTATTTTTCTTCAGTTGCGCTGATCTGTTAATATATAACATAATATGCGATGGAAGTACATAAAGAAAAAGATATCCGAAGTGCCGTGTGCACAAAACAGAATCAAAGAGTGCGTCGAAATAAATCATTAAGCAATGTTCACGAATATATTTTCTGTTTCTTTTTACGCCTAAAATAAAATCGTTCACATTGTGCTTATTTTTAATAATCATCTGATTTGGCTTTATCAATAGAACTACGAATAACTTTCTCCGGAAGATATACATTATCATCATCTGTGTTAATAGATCAACTCTTTCCGCTTCTGGAACTTTATATGTAAAAATCAAAAGTTTTTTCGTCTTCTAATCGAACTTTTTCATTTTGTATTTCCTCTGCAGTATATTATTAAATTTTTCTTTTACTTCTACTTCTTTCAAAGTTATCGGACTTTGTGGAAGGTTTAAAGCAGTGAAAATTATATAGAGTAACATTATTACGTTCTACGAATTAAGCGGCGTCATTCTGAAAAATAGTAGAATTAAATATTTGTCTCAAACTTTGATTATATTAAAAATAATACGAATTTTATAGTTAATGTGGAGTGGTTTTTTATGTTAGCTCTGACGTCGCCTCTTTCTTTTCTCTCTTCCTTGATAATATACAATCAAAAATATATCAATTTATTGAAATTGTAATTCTATGTTTTGGGTAATTGGTGACAATAGGAAGAAAACTGTATAAAATAGCGAATCAGATTTTGAAAAAAAAAAAAACAGAAAAATTAACTTTATCAATTAAAAATAATTTTAGTAAGTTCTTACAATTATGTCATTTTATTGGCAAAAATGATTCTTTATATAGCCACTAATAAAACTGGCTAAAGAGACGCAAAGAATTGTGTAAAAGCTGAATAAAAAATAATATCGAAGCAAAAAGTAACAAGCGTAAGTTTCTGAACCCACCATCATCTGATTTTCTTTCTTTTTTAAGAACAATGGTGTGAGTAGAATAATTCTTAAAAACTTACTATTTTTAAAAAAAAGGTAAAAAAAAGACGCCAAGTTCACGCGCCACGTGAAAAAGTGTTATACAAAAAAAAACAGTGTGCTTTAAATTACTGTAAAAAATTGGTCTAAAAAATAATGTCATTTTAACTTTATAGAATATAATTTTATTGTATAAAATAATAATTATAATTCTAGAAAAATAGATTACGTCAAGCTTATATAGTCTACACAAGGTAAATTTGACTAGATCGTTAACTATTTTATTAGTTTTAACATACTTTAAAATATGTTTCTTATATAGAAATTTTTTTTAAATTATTGAAAGTGGAGAAAAAATTGATTTTGTGGAAGGTGTACTCATCACAATAATGGAAAATGACAAAATATAATTTATTAACGCTGTATTATAAATTAGATAATTATAATGATAATTACTAAAATAATTGAAATAAAATTATTAAAATAATAGCAAAATTATAGAAATAATTATATACATCAATAAATATTTTATGAAAATTTATAAAGTACTAAAATAATTATCTGAAACAATTTTGAAAAATAGATGTACTTATAGTAATTAATAAAATTAATTTTAATAATTATTTTTATCATGTATTCTTAGCAAAAGCAAAATTAGCGGAAATTGGCGGAGAAATATAGAATTATTTGTTTTCTTAAACACTCTATATAAGTATATACGTGTGTATGTGTGTGTGTGTGTGTGTGTGTGTGCACACATTAATATATAAGTGTGATAAATAGTGCAAAAAATAATTTTTTATTATTAATAAGTTTATTTCTAAAAATAAATTACAATAATTGAATATATTTTTTATATAATCTCTCCATATTCTAATAGAATGACTTGATATAATTTATTTCTGACTTAATTTTTCTCGAATAATTTAAAAATTAAATTAGACTTATAAAAATTTTCGTGCTTTGATTAAAATTTTAGCAAGAAACTTAAAAGTTTGGCTGCGGGAATAATTTTCGTTTTTCACAGTTGTTTATTTTTTGTTTAGATTTCACTTAATCGTACATTTAAATTAAACAAAAAATTATTAAACTGAACATTAAATGTACTTAATAATTCTTGTAATTTAAGTATTATATTAATTAGAAAGCGAAGAATTATAATTATCGTTATTCGCAACAGAAAAACATTTTGCTCTCTCATTTTAATAACATTTACTAAATACCATTCAGCTATTGCATAGAACACGGTTGTAGATTCTTTTTTTCAACTATTTGCGCTATTGTTGACTTATTTAATCATAAATAAATTACTCATCTTTTTCCTTTTGTGCTCATATACTATACTATATTATATATAAAAAAATCATATATAAAAAAATATCAATTTAATTGTAAACGTGTTGTAACTAACTTGCGATTTATCTTCTTCCCTTCGTATCCGTATACCATATATAAAATATTATATATGTATATATATATATGTATATTTATATATATGTGTTTGTAAAAAATATTGTATTATCTTCCAATAATTTTGCTCCGTTTTAATACAGATTTCGTTTTTCAATTTTGAATTTTATAGGCTCCACAGTAGATAGTAGCAAGTCCATACTTAATTTTAATTTATCTATCGGAATACTTTTATCTATTTTGAACACAAATGTTCGTATCAAAGTTGCTAGGATAACTTTCATCGAAATCATTGCATATCTTGTACCTGCAAAAGTTTAGAAGTTACATGCAATTCAATTTTAATGTGATACATGCTGCTGTTTTATGATTTGTCCATATTTACCTATACAATTTCTGGTTCCTATGCTAAATGGCATGTAATTCTTATAAGATGTTCCTATTTTCTCAGGGAGAAATCTGTCCGGGTCAAATACCAACGGATTGGGCCAATATTTTTCGCTTCGATGTAATGTCATAATACTTATAACGACATTAGAATCTTTTGGTAAAATAACCTCTCCTGAAACATATATTTTTGTTTTTAATGTTATTATAATAGACGCATAACAAATAGCTTATGAAATAAAACAATAGGAAATAGTAATATAAAATCTATTTTTGTTTTATTCTACAAGCGTGTATATTTGATTTACAAAACAATATTTGTTGTTAAAATTAGAAATAATTTTTTCAAATTTCTTTTGTATTAAACTTAATGAGCACAATTTCTTGTGATCTTTTTTATATTTGATTTATTATATTCGACTTTTTCGATTTAATAATTTTTTGAAGATACATTATTTATAAAATATAGTTTCTTTAAAAGTAAATTTTTTTACATTTAAGCTATATACATACAATAATAATATGCATATAAAACTATTTATTTTTGAATGTAAACAAACCCATTTGTACGTCTTCCGTTAGATATCGCGCAATTATAGGAATAGTAGGAAATATTCTCATAGTTTCTTTTATAACACGATTTAAATAATCCATATGTTGTAAATCTTCGTATTTAACTGGGGCAGATTTTAGAGTTTTCGTCCCATAAATTTTCCATAATTCCTTATATACGTTTTCCTATATATATATTATTCTATATTATAAAATTATATAAGATACTTAATATTATATAAATATAAACATATGCAATATCTATCGTAAGAGAAATGTAATCTTATTATGCAATCATATTAATTATATTTATGAATTATTATGCAATCTTATTAATTACATTTATTTATATATCATTCTGGAATATAAATACTGACAGTGATAAATATTAATGTATACATTTTTCTATGGCTTTATTAAGATTCTTAATTTTATTGAAACATTATACACAAAGTTTTTATTTAAATAAATTTATAATTTTATAACAAATTTAGTTATTTTTATATGAAAAGATACTCTAACAATAAGCGCGTTATTATTTGAAATTTAGATGAAGCATAAAGGAGATCTTGATTTTAATATATATGTTGTCAAAATCATCCTAAATAATCTTCAAAAAGTTTTAACTGTCGACCATTACTTATTCAAAAGTATTAACAAATAATAAATTTTTATGCAAAACAAAATTCTAATCTGAACTGTCACAATAAAAAATTTAATTTTCCTTTATTATTGTTTTAGAAAAAAAATTTTTTTTCTGTATCCTAAAACTATATCATTCGTAATACTTTTTAAAACAAGTGAATAAATTATTATTGAGTAAATTTTAATTTGTACATACTTGTATATCTGGAAAATTTGCTAACATTAAGATCACAAAATTTAAAGTAACAGCAGTTGTGTCGGCGGCCTGATAAATAAATAATTATATATATTTATTTTTTATATACAATTATAATCATATATGTAAAAATACTTTACATACCCCAAGTAGCATATTAATAAAGTTATCGCGTACCATCTTTCGTGTCAACTTATTTTTATAAAATGCTTCCAATAAAACATGAAGAAGTGACCTATCTATATAATTTAAAGAATATAAGCTTTTTTGTGAGTGTTAAGTGCATGCGTATGTACGTTTATGAGTATATATGTAAGTATGTTAATTATTTTCTCAATTTTATGATAAAGATTTTATAATTATTTAAAAATTAATAAAAAAAAAATAAATAAATAAAGCAAGAATGAAAAAAAAGACGCTACAATGAATTTACAACAATGAAAAATATTAAATATTTTAATAATAAAACACATTATAATAATATTTTATCTAAAGCTATACATAAAAGAAACTCATTTTGTTATCTGTGCAATATCAAAATGCAAAGAGCTCAAAACGTACAAATAAAATACCAACAAACTTACGACTTGTTTTATCTTTAGTCTTGGTATTCATTTCATTTAATATATACATTTGCTGCTGTATTACCTATGTAATAATAAATTGTGTAATATATAATATGCTATGCAAGCAAGAGTAATAATATTTGCAATATTTACTTTATCCATAGCTGAATTTGCGATGTTTATAGTTTCTCGCTGTTTTCGTCCCACAGCAGTGAGATTGAATATAAAATTAGGGAATAGAAGTATATTTTTTAATCGTAATTTGAAAGTTTCTTTGAAGCTGAAAAATGTTTTTGTTTAAATAATATTTTGTAAAATATAGAAGCATATTTAACTAATCGTGTTTATTAAGTTCCATCAATAAAATTAAAAATAAATATTGATTTCTATAAATTTATATGTCAATAAATCTATTTATATAACAAAAATTTTATTTAGAATTCAAGTGTTTCCTTTATAAAATATTCTCTTAAAAGAAATTTAATTATCTTTATTTATATCAAACCTTATCTTACCTTTCTGTTGCTTTGAAATATTGGTTTACTACTTGATCCGTTATATATTCCTCTTTGAGGTCCGTCATTGCAACTTTATAATGTCAAATAAAAGTGAACTCATTATTCAAAATAGCTATAGTTATTGACTAATTATATTGAGTTACTTATTAAACATTAAATTTACCAAATAAATGTGATATGTAATTTTAAAATAGGAGATGGATGCTTCTTTAACAAGTATTTGAAAATAACAATCAGCTGTAAAAGACTGTATTTATGTCATTGTAGTTTATTGTAATTTTTGCAACATTAATTTATATTAGTGTCTCAAATGTTGGGGAATCTTTTACAGCATATTTTATTATTAGAATTGAATGTCTAAAATGAAAATATAAACTCAAAAACTCATAAATTGACACTTTTATATTATATTTTATACATATTTTAAGCGTATAATTATATTTAACTCGAATAAAATGTATAAATCTGATTCTATTGTTATAAAATTAGTACATAATTTAATAATCTTTAAAATCTTATTTTTAAACAAATAGCGTTTAACATTATTCAATTTATAAAATGTAATTACTGTTGTATACGATATGTACTTTTTTCATCCTTAGCGAATTTCGTGACTTTGTAAAAATTTTTATGATGCCATTTATGATATGAGATGTTTGACAATTAATTTAAAGTAGGTACATGACCTTACCACTTGCAATAGTTGAAGTACATTCTGATAAAGGTTGAAGAAAAAAAACTTCATTCCCGTTTAGTCCTTTTTCTAATTTGTCCGTCAATATTAAGGATTGTTCGACAAATATATTAAAATATTTTTGTAACATATTTGTATTAAAACTTGGCGCCATCATTTTTCGATATTCAGTCCATATAGGTGCTGAAATTAATTTTATAAGAAGATAATAAAGAAAGAAAGATAAATTTTACGAAAAAATTAAAAATAAATTAAAATATCATTTATTAAGTCACCGATCACTCTGATTTTCACATGTATTATAGTTTTGAATCACGCGCACTTTGAATCGCTACAAATTCTTCTAACAATAAGTCATATTACTTTAAAGAATTTTGTACTTTTTAAATCTGTTAAAAATAAATATCTTTCTAAAAGTAACTAATTATGTTTTATCTTTTTAAAAATACATCTTACCAGGAGCTGTCAATATTCCTTTGCCACATATTGGTTCAAATAATTTATATATTGTACTTTTATCCAAGCATCGACTGTTTTGTAAAATTGTCTACAATGTTATATAAAATTTTTAAAAATATTTTTCCAATACACATTTATTTGTGTCATTTCAAACAATTAACATACACTTCAGAAAATCACTTTGATTAGATATTATAAATATAAAAGTTATTTATTTTAAATAGATTTTCTTTCTATAAAAAATATAGATACTAATTTATTTATAAAAGATGTAAGTAATTTATAACAGTAAAACATATGTTATCTTTCTACCTGTATCTGATCTGATTCGTATATTATAAGGAATAACTTGTTGCCCATCCAAAATTGAAATGGAGATGAATAATCTCCTGCTAGATTAACTATAGTATCCAAAATTTCTAAAAAAATAATTTATGCTATATTGTGTGAAAGAAATAATTTATCTATATTTCATTATATTCATTATATTTATTACATATTAATGCAAAGTTAACAATAATTTATTTTTATTCTATTGATAGAATATTAATATATTAAAAATTTTATTATTAATTCCTTCTTCCTTTTTCTATAAATTATAAGCATTTTTCTATAAGTAAGCATATTTTTAATATTACCATCAGAACTCCGCTGCAGAAAATAGTAGGCACTTCCAATAAGCGGAAATGTTTTTGGACCAGGTAGAGTGTTTACTGTTTTAATAGAAGACTGTCGGCGATGGTAATTTAAGATAAAGTAACTTATTGTAGCAATACATGCCAGAATAATTAGTACAACACTTATAAATGTCATTGTACAAACAACGATAACAACAAAATAATAATATAATTTTATATTTATCTTACTACACAAATGTGCCGATATCTTTGACTCATTATTGCTTTTATTATGTTTTCCCCACTCAAACAAATGCGAATAAAAATGTATCTTACGCAATAATCAATACCTACAGTTTTTAGATTGAAAAGTCGTTAATCATTCTTAAAAGGTCAAGTGTAATACGTGGAAGATTGCAAGAATTTCTTAAACATTTAAATAAAATTAAAAATTATATAAATAAATTCTAGTTTAAAATCATCATCGATAAGGATATAGTAAAATCATAATTTTGATGTTACGCCACAAAAAATTCCACTTTTCTATTCTTGTTTAAATTATTTTAATGTAATATTAGCTATCATCTTTACAAAAGAATGAAGATATAAAAGAATTCAATCTAACATTGGCATATATGCATATATTATAATGTCCTTATCCGTATGTATTAATAGGTATATGTTTTGTATGCCATGTGATCTCGCACTTTTTGTTTTCAAGTAATTCCATAACATTTTTTTGTTAATTGCGTAATTTAATAGATCTTGAGCTAGTCCATAATTACTTGCATCAAGTATTTTGTTCACTTTTTTGTGTCAAGATGAACAATATGCCTTACATCAAGAGGCACTCCGTGTCTCTTTACGTAAATCGGACAGTTGAGAGTATCATAGATTTCGCAGTTACGCAATAACGGCTAAAGCAATCGAGTTCTTACTACGCTCATCAATCAATAGATTGAGTTCGAATTATATAAAAAGCGTCTTTATTTTTGCTCTATGTGTTTTATAAATGGAGATATTATCAAGCGACGCGACGCCAAATGTATAAAAAAATTCGATTAACGTCAGAGATATCGCGTTGCTACCAAGTAGCTTATCCGGAGTTTTCCTGTCAAATGATCTTTCTGTCAAAATATTTCCAGAACTAAAGCATTTTGCTTATATAATGTGAATATAAGCTTTCGATTGCGATCAGTTTAAAGATGATTGGTGCAGTCAATCCCGAGAACTCGAAAATTCGTACTTAAAAAAGTAATATTTAAGACTTTCAGTCTTCAGATCTCGCATACATAACTTCGCACGCATACACGCAAAGCGAGTTTGTCCCTAATGTATGACTGTTTAGCCAATCGGAGATGTCCTTCAAACAGCCATTTTTTATATATCGGTGCTTCACATTGATTGCCTCTTATAAGAAAAAGGTATAACCATGAAATGGATATTATTAAATGACATTATTGACGCAACGTAAGTGTCATATTATTATTTTTATTTTATCATATTTCATCATTATTATTATTATAATTGACATTAGAATTAAGTAATCGTTCAGACGCTCAAATTTCTATTATTGCCGGTTTCGTACTGTTTCTGTCGTCACCAATGTTACTGCTTCCGTTCGCATCGCCGCCGATCTTGATTATGAAGATAATATTAGAAAAGGTATTATTTTAATATTTTATACAATATTTAATTTATATTTGATAATAATACATCATATATTTTAATGTAAAGTACATACAGTTAAACAATGCATAGTTAAACAATTACATAATCATTATTAATGTAAAATATATTATATTGTTAATAACAATAATAATAATTATTATTATTAAGTAATAATATTATATATATATATATATATATACAGGGTGTCCAATTTTAATCTATCACCCCTCGTAACTTTGCAGGAAGCGATCGTAGAAAAAAATGTTTTATACAAAAATTTTTTGACTTCGAGAGAAACATAAGATAGTCGTTTGAAGATCACATAAAGGTCATCTTCAATTTCTTAAATGGAGCCTATTATTTTTCATTGCATATTCTTGTAGCTTATCTCGAGAGCTTTCCAAAACTATAATAAAGTAATTTTTTTAAAATTACTTTTTGTGAGTTATAAGGTTTGAAGTTAACAATTTTTTTTACATAAAATGTAAAATATCTTGTAAAATATTCAGTTTTCGGTAATGTCATCTTAATACTTTTATGCACGGAATAATAAGACCAATCAATTTGTCTAAAGAAAACACATAGTTGCTTTTAAAAAAAAGTACACAGTTGCATGTTACAAATTACATAAATTTTTAACAGTTAACATTAATAAATAATTCTTAATTATTATTAGTTTGATTATCATCAGTTTAATTAATTATTATTAATATAAATTAAACTAATCGCAAATTTAGCATTTGTTAAACAGCATTATGTTAAGCTCGATAGTAAGATTTCATTTTCATTATCCAAACAATTTTCAGGCTGAACGGATTTAAATAAATGTTTATATATCATTTTACAGTTTAGTATATTTCATTTGCAACTCGCAGTTATATATTGTTTCTTAAAAACGACTATACATTTTTTTTAATTCGATTAATTTTTTTTACATCTCTTATATTTTTTATATATAAAAGTATAGAAATAACATCATCGAAGACAATAAATATTTTGCGAGATCATAGTTTATGTAAAATTATATTAAATTGAAGTATAAAATATCCCCCTATAATAAAATAAACTATATACATATATTCACTTCTTGAAAATATGAAAGGATTTGTAATCCAGATCCTTAGGCTACTTCGTTTTGATTAGGTAGTATCGACGATTCGTAGTGTAAACATGGGCTTTAAGAAGATATTTACATAACATTATGTACTTCATATGTTATGATATTGTCGTCAGTTTTCGATTGTCGTTCGAAGAGGCAAGATTGAGCGATATACTTTTAGAGCTATATAAAATAACAGCTTGTGATTCAACTAATAGTGTAAGTAAAATACTGAACATTTAGATTTTTTTATTACATATGAATGTAAAAATATGTAGAGAAGGCATTGATTATTTATAGTTTTTTTTTTTTTTTTTTAATACAATTTTACTTAGTTTCGAAGAAAGTATTTACACATATTCCTTTCTCTATTTTAACTGTTGTCTTTATTTTCTGCATATTGCAGTTAACATGAAAACATTTAATTCACTGTAACATTACTTTTTGATCATTTAACATATAACGTATTAAAAATTAAAAATACTGCATATGTTTTGTTTGATACATTTTTTTTAAATGGAAATCTAGAGTCAATGTCTTCGAACATTATGTTAAATTAAATATAAATGTATATGATGAATTTATAAAAAAAGGATTAAACAATAGATTTTTTCTAAATAGAAAAATATGTATATAACGATAAATGGTAATAAATGGTAATAAATGGTAAGAAAACATTTCTTTTTTGTTAACGTTCAATTGGATTTGCTCATGAATGTTGATAAAATTTGAAATAAGTTAAATTTCAAATGGACAACAGCTCTAATTATTAGAAGGAGATATTTTATCATTTTTTGTACTTTTATATATATATATTTTATTTAATTTAAGATTTTTTTATGCTGTGTCTCTCAATCAATTGTTTTGTACGATATTACAATATGCATAAAAGAAATATATATATATATATATGCACATAATTGCATTAAAAAAATATAAAAAGAAACACATTTCATAAACTTGATAATTAAAAAAAATAAGCTTGCGAATTAAAACATGTTTAGTTTCTTTAATTTGAAGACAATTTGAGAAGTGTACATACACAATATAATTTACTAGCTGGAATTATAACTAATAATTTGAATACATGGATTTCTCTTTATTGGGCAAAATTCCATATTAATTAATAATAATTTTTGCCTTTCCGTTACCGTGTAATTTCTAGGAAAAATCTAACTCTTTCATTTTCGATCATTTGTATTATCGCTTTTTGAACGGCTTTGGACACAACATGTGCTCGTGCTAATTTTTCTGTGTTGACATCGAGATCACTCTTAGAAACATACATATTGTTCTTATATACACAAATACACATTAAAGTATCGTCAATTTTCGAGATCGATATACATACTTATTGTTAGACATACAAGAAAGCTATACAAGGTTTTTAGTAACTCAAGTAAAAAAAATCAAATATTGCTTTTATCACATAATAAATTTAGCGTTTTTGGTATGATAATTACAAAAAGTAGAAAAAAATTTTAATACATTGTGTTTTTATAAGACAACAATTTTATTTACATTGTGATTTTATAAGACGCATATCAATATTCTTTACTTTCTAAAAAATTAAATTTATAGAAAACATATGAATTTATCGATTTAAGATTAACATACATTGTGTAATACAAGCATATAAAACGCAATGTATATAAAAAAATGTTCATAAAAGTTTACAACAGTTTAAATAGATTGTATATTTTTCTAAATTGGTGCAATTTTTTGATATGTTTCCTTTTCCTCGAACAGAAGTTGACAGTTTTGCATTTTCTGTATAATAACTTGTGGTCCATTTTTGTTTTTTATTCTACTCTTAATAAAAATATTTTACAGATATTGGAAACAAAAACTGACATGTTCCTAAAACTGTCATTAAGTATTTTATTACACATTGTTGTAATGGCAATGGCTTTTTCGTCAAACTGTCTGGTACCATTTCATTATGATTTGAAGCTAAAACTGGAATCAAGACACATGTTAAAGGGCGAATCCAATATCACAGTTTCCATTAATTGTGCAACACAGAACATAACTTTTCATGTATCAACTTATATAACTATAATGAAAATAAATTTAATATCGGTTGAGAGTGGAAAGATCTATACACCAAAGTATATAAAAAATTTTGAAGATGGAACTGTCGTTCTTAATTTCGACCATCAACTATGGCCTGTAAATAATTTCGAATATGAAGCTTATATTGTGAATATAGAATTTTTAAATTTTATAACTGATCAACACATCTCGAATAAGTTTTCACGAACTTGGTACATAAACAAAAATGAAGATGAAAAGTGGGTAAATAAAAAAGTATAAAAATAAATTATATATATATATATATGTATAAAAATAATATATAAAAGTATATAAATATATACCATATAAATATGTCCCATTTTAAAGGACCCACTCAAATATCTCATTGTCAGAAACACTGCGTTAAATCGAAAAATGTTTCCTACAAAAGTTGTAGGGTTTCGAGGGGGACATAACATAGTAATATTTATTTGACCTTGGGCGGCATCTCCAAGGTCTAGTGAAGGTGAGAAGGTGAATTTTGAAGAAAATAAAAAAATGCTTCAGATAAAAGTTGTTCAAATTAATTAGTAGAAAAAGATGTTATAATAAAAAATATGGGTTTCCATTTAAAAAATTTATTCTCACCTTCACTTGACCTTGGAGACGCCGTCCAAGGTCATATGAATATTACTATGTTATGTCCCCCTCGAAACCCTACAACTTTTGTAGGAAACATTTTTTTATTTAACGCAGTGTTTCTGAGATATTTGATTGGGTCCTTTAAAATGGGACATCCGGTATAATAACAATACATTATACGTATACATATATTTATACATTAATCATATATTAATATTTATATTAATTTGTATATTATTATTTTTGTAAATATTATTTATTATATTTTACAAATTATTTATATTATCATCGAAAATTTTAATATGCATACTTTTGTTGTGAGTTTTATAATAAAATATATTATTTTACAATGTAAAAAACGTAAAACTTCTTTATCTCTGAGTTATGATTATACTTTACATATAATAAATATTAATAATCGAATTAAATAAATAATTGCTTTAAACGTATTTTCTTTAAGAAAGAAATTTGTGTAAGGGCTAAAAAGGAAGGCTATTTAAAAAATTTTTTTTTCTGCAAATAATTGTTTTTTTTAAATTATGTACTTTGTGATGTTAACACAAAAATTGCTAAAAAGTTGTCTAAAGTATGCCATTAAAATGTCGTAGGTGGATGATCGCGACACTAAACCAGCCGAAAAGAGCTCGAGAATTATTTCCATGTTTGGACGAGCCGGAATTAAGTGCCACTTTTAACATTACTATAGAACATGAAAGAATATATAGAGCTATGTCGAATATGTTGATACAAGAATTTGAAGATTTGAATACGACAATAATTACTTACTTCCATACGACACCTTCGATTTCTCCAAACGATGTAACAATTATAATATATGAGATTGGCCAAATGTATCCGGTTCTTGATTCGACTGTGATCAGAACCTGGTGTAGAAAGCATTTGACATCACAAATGAAATTCATGCAAAGTGTTGCCGAAAATGTAACTATATATTTAATGAAGAATTGGGATATTATAAAAAGCGTTCAAAAAGTTGATTACATCGCTATTCCCAATTTTGAGGACAAAATCTGGCAGACTTGGGGATTCGTATTTTACAAGTATACATTTGAGAAATAATTATAATTATAATTAATTAAAATGTAATATTATTTATAGCTATTAGAATTTCAAAGTACAAACAATGTGCATTCTCTACGCTTATTGTGAGAATTGGCTTAATTAAAGAAAGATTTATAATAGCATTTACATATGTAGAGGGAGTTTTATAATTCAAAAATATAGATTTATATATTCATGCTTATAGTAATTTCTATAATTAGTGATTTTAATAAATTACGATGACACATGTGTAATATTATAATAAAATTACAGCATAATTTACATTTATATATTGTGTAGTAGTTAGATTTATACGTTCAAAAACTATTTTGTTATTATATTGTCAAATCAAGATTTAAAAAAATTTTTAACTTGCTTTAGCAATTTTAAATTATAATGTTAAGAACATATGTTTAGTATGTCGTTATTATTGAATTCATTATATGAATATAAATTTTACATTTTTGTTTAATCAATTGTTAAAAGATTTATTTTATCACATCGAAAGAAAAATGTGAAGAGAATATTGGAAAGTAAAATTATCGCTTATTTTATATTTGAGAAAGAACGAGAAAGAGATGTGCACATAAAGTTAAACAAAATAATTACATATAATTAACATAATATATTTAATAAATTATTACAGAAAACTATTTTTTTTATTTATCAAAGTTTGACTAATCTATTCTTATAATTAAAATTTTGTTTTTACTTGATAATTTTTGAATTATTTTACACTAATATGTGTACAATATATTTAATTTTTCTTTAAATAAATTATACAAGCCTACAACAAAAAGAAGAATTACAGTAATATTTATAATTTTCAGTGAAACAGATCTTATCTACAAGGAAGATAATTTCTATTCTGTTACATATGAAACTACATTCAGGCTCTCAATAGCTCATGATATAATATATGAATGGTTTGGTGAGCTCTTCAATCCGTCATGTCGTTGTAACGAGTGGTTAAACAAAGGCTTTATTAAGTTCCTCGAAATATATATCGTCGACAAGGTTGTATTACATTTCTAACGTTAATTATAGGAAAATTTTTTTAATGTTATCCGTGATGATATAACAAATTTTGAAATTTTCTTCCATTTGTTTAGAATAGAAGAAATATCGATATATTATTTTTCTTTTTAATATCTTACAATAATTACTTAACTATTTAGAAGAAGCATTAGAAAAACATTAGAAAATAAAAAAAACCTTTAAAGAGCGATAACATATATATTTTAATATAATTTTTGTAATATAATTTTAAAAAATTTTGCAAGTATATATTTTGAATAATTTTAATAATATTTTTTAAGTCAAAAAGTTACATATTATATATTAATTTGCTTAAACCAATCTGTCTGCAGGCTTTTCCAAATTCCCGGATGATGGATTTGTTCGTAGTCCAAGCTACATATGAATTTCGTCGTCTAAACAATTATTATGCTAAATCTGCTATAAATAATGATATGAAACATGCAAGAGATATGCTTCAAATTAATCCATTTTTAACTTTTCCTCACATAGGTATGTATGTATATATATATATATACATATATATATATAAATATATATATATATATATATATATATATATATATAATATGAATGTAAATTTGTAAATATTATTAAACAATAGTTCAAATATAAATCGCTAACCATAAATATCTAAGAAAAGATTAAAATTTATATTTATTTTCTCTTAATTTAATTCCGCTGAGAAGAAAAAATTTTTAAATTTAAAATCAGTATAGATTTTTTGTATTTATTTGTTCTTAATTTAATTATTTTATAAATAAAAATTTTTTAAACTATATCAGCTATGTTTTGAAATTTATAAACCTTGTGTTTTAAATTTATTTAAGTTTATTGTATAATTCCTTATATTTTATGTTTCTACTGTAGGAGCCATATATTGGCGGAGTATGCTGGAAAGTGTAATAATTTCGCATGATTTATTTTGGATAGGCATCAAAACGTATTTAAAATCGAAGTAAGTAATACGTACCTTTATTGTAATATTATATAAATATATAGTTATATATTATATACATATATACATATATATATATATATATATGTATATTACTATATACTACTATATTATTATATATTACTATATGTATATTTATGTATAGTTATATACATATAGTAATATATTTGTAATATTATATAAATATAGTATAATAAATATATATTTAATTAGTATTTTATATTAACAAAGAAATTTATACGAGATCCATCTTACATTACACTGTGTTTTTAATATAAGTAATCTATATATAATTATGTGGTTTTATGTGAGCTTGTAAGATTTCTAATGCAAAACGAGGTTCACATGTAGACAAAAATAATTCTTCAACATACACAAAAATTACAAACCCATTAATAACTTTTGTCTACGTTTGAACCTGGAAAATTACATCAAAAGGTACAAATATATACATATTAATTGTTAATTTCCGCAATGTCAAATTTTACAGATTTACTTCTTTTAATTTGGACACCCCTGATAATCTATGGAACATTATGCAGAATGTCAAAGATAAACGAAATCCTCGGGGATACAATCTAAATGTAAAACGGATAATGGATGCTTGGGCCGCACAGGATCATTTTCCTGTGCTACTTGTCACCCGAAATTATACCCATGGTCGCGCGACAATATCGAGAGAGAAAGTAGATCGAATACCTTATTTTATACCCTTCACCTACACTACGAAAAGGCATATCGATTTTAATATAAGTTTGCCAAATATTAGTTATTGTTTAACGGAGTCGAAACCAGAGTTCAGAATAGATGTTGAGGGTGATGATAAATGGCTCATTGTCAACATACAACAAACTGGTAAATATTAAATCATAATGTTAATACTTAATATTTTATTACATTTATTTTCTAAAAATAATCTATCTTTATTACATATTTTTGTTCTTAAAATTTTGATAAAAATTGAAATTACATTTCGCATATGATATAAATAATAATATTCCATCAAATATTTGGTAATATATTTTATTAAATTTATTTTATAAAAATCTACTTTTATTACATATTTTTATTCTTATAAGTCTTATATTGCCGATTTTAATATTGATTGTACTTTGCGTATATAAATATTATATTTTTATAAATTAAATCAGGTAATTATAATTAAAATCAGTATATCAGTTTAAACAATGCTCCATATGCTAATCAATTTTTCAATTTTATTCTTTAATTCGATTATCGGCGTCAAATAATTTTACAATTAATAATATATAAAAGATTTGCATTTTTTAAATCATACTACATACTATATGTCCAATTTCTAATATATAGCTTGTATGTACATGTTTAAAACATGCGTTAATAATAAATATATATAAAATTTAAAATATTTTTTGTTATATACATTCAGAAGAAACTATAATATTTATTTGTTGAACAATAGGATATTATAGTGTCTACTATGATGCCGAGAATTGGCAAAGAATTGCCAGTCACTTGAATACAACAAATTATACGGATATACATGTTCTCAATCGAGCGCAATTGGTCCATGACGCATTTCAAATGGCACTGGAGAAAAAACTTGATTTCCCTATATTCTGGGAAGTCGCGAACTACTTAAGACTAGAGAGAAATTATTTGGGATGGTATCCTATGTTCAGAATCTTTGAATTAATATCGAATATATTTCCATATTCAAATTATCATTTTGCATATTTTAGGGTACTCACATTGTTTGTTATAAAGTTTTTCGATAAAATTATAGTAGAGATATCGAGTTAAGGCTCTTGGATCTCCTCGCTGCGGCCATGTTAGATTGTGACGTCAGAGGCGAGAAATTAAGCACAGGCTGAAAATTCTTAGATGCCATTTTTAAATGAAAAGATATTTCGATGAAACACTTTAGCACACTTTCAAAATACTTTCAAAAACTATTCTTTTCCTTTGACAGTCAATCAACAACCGTATAAAATGATCGTGCTATCAGATTTTGTCATGCGGAATGATTGCGCATGTGCAAAGACCAGATGGACTGGGTCTCATATTACAGTCATTTTACAGCTGTTTATTGATTATAAAGGGAAAAGAATAATTTTCGAGGTATTTTAAGAATGTGGCTAAAGTTATCCGAAGCTATTTCATCGAAATATCTTCTATTTTATTTCGAAATGGCATTTAAGAATTTTTAGCGTGTGTTTTCTCGCCTCTGACGTCACAATTCCAAAATGGTCGGTAAGGAGCCAGGAGCCTTAATGCATAAAAGTAACGATTTTGTATCATAGCTTTGACATATTTTCTTTAAAAAATATAATATTAAATTATTAAGGAAATACCTAATTATACATATGATAAATTTTTAATCGTACGCTAATTAGTTCTTTTCATTATCAAGAAGTAACGCATATCACCGTTATTCTTATAGTTATTTATGTTTGTATAAAATTGGAATAAAATAGTTTTATTGTTAGTCAATAAAAATGTATTTTTTTCACATATATTATATTTGTAAATAATTTAATGGCTGAACAGAAAGATTAATTTTTTTATCAAATTGTAGGAAGTATTGAATCTAACAAGAACTTGGTTTGAACAAATAGAAGAGAAAATGTACGATCAAATGGCACCCACCAATAACAATCTTGATAAATATTTCAAACAGGAACTGGCAAAATGGGGATGTCTTTTAGACAATCCTTCGTGCATGCATATGGCCGCACGTCAATTAGAATTGTATTTACATGATAGTGAAAAAAATAAGTAAGTGTCTCTTAATCATTATATTTCTATATAATATATACTTTTTTAAATCTTGTGCTCTTATATTTGATATATTACTGGGGAAAAGAAGGCGATATAAACGCAAATATAAATATGTATATGTATTAGGGTTGAGTACTCTGCGTTGATACCACTGCTTTTTCTCTTCAGAAACTATTTATTCAACAGATTTGAAATTTACACACAATATACATTATATACAGATGTTTCCTCTTTAGATATATTATTTTTTGACAGAGCATATATGTATGTCAACTTTTTTATTTGTATAATTTTTGTCCATATATACGGGAAAAATAACATAATGAATAATTAAAAAACAATTAAATAAATTAAAAAAATAATTTTTGCATTGTTTTTTTTCAGAAAAAATATAATTTTGTGAAAAGAAGATATATGTCCTTTTATATATAATCATATATAAATTTATATATTACTTTATATTGGTATTTTTTTTAGATTTTTTAATATTTTAATTTTTTTATAAAAAGTATAAAATACAAATCTTATTTTTTTTAATGACTTTTATATTACTCTTCTTAATCTATATACATTATTCTTTCTGTATATGTATATAGTTATACAAAAGAAAACGAACATATACGGATATGCATATTTTATATATAATTATATGTGTTTATAATTTATATTTGATTATATATGGACTTTATTTGGGGGAATTTATTAATAAAGAGACTGCGTGTGCTAAATATCAATACGATATATGTCAAAAAATGAAATATTTCTTTTTCGTATGTTATAGAATTTTGCCTGGATGGCAGAAATGGACTTATTGTAATGGTTTAAAGTATGCGAACATGTCTGTATGGGTTCATATATGGCAGAAAGCATTTAGAAGATACAAAGAAAAATCTGATCCTAAAATGTTGGAGTTCCTCAGTTGTTCTGAAAATCCCGAAATTATCGTTTATTATCTGTCGTTTCTTTTAAAAACAATTGAAAATTCTCAATTAGACAAAATTAAACATAAAACGCTAACACAAGAAGAAGAGCATAAGGTTTACGCTTTAACTACCAATATTTTTCTTTCTACTCTTGCAAGACATGCTACAAACTATATAATAATTGAAAGAATATCGAAGTTTTATGAAATTGTAAAGCACAGGTAATCCTTTTTATAAAAGTATACTGCTCATTATTATAGATTTTTTTATTTATGTATTAACTACAAATCTAGACATATTGGTTTACTCTTACAGCCGAATCAATATGATTGTAATAATAACTGTGGTTATTAATAATGTGTATTATATCAAATCATATGAAGAGGTAAATTTTATAAATATTTATTTATAAAGATTCATTATAATATTTATTTTTTTTATCAGAATGTATTACATATCTTATATTGTAATGTATGTATTTTCTTTTTTTTCTTTCTTAGATATTTTTATGATAATTAATTACGAAATTATTAATTGATGAAAAATTCAAAATTAAAATAGTATTTATTTTAGGTATATGAATTCGCGTTAAAAAATATGCCACCCTCATATTTGCCTATTGTTGAAGAGAAGTTAAAAGAACGACATAAATTTATGAATAACCATCTGGATTTTCTTCAAAGTTTGTACCAAAATATCGAAAGGAGATACCTAATAAGGGACTGGAAAATTAAAATTTTGGACATTTTTCGAAACATAACAGGTGTATTTCCATTTTATAAACAGTACAAAAGAGCCTAAATATTCTAAATAATATTATAAATATTATACATATATACAAATAGGTATAGGTTTAATATATTTATTATTTATTTATAAATTACTTATTATATGATTATTTGTTTCTAATTACTTTCATTGTATTATATTGTAAATGTATTTAAAACGTTGTTAGCTCTCATTATTCAGTTTTAGTATTTATGTAAATATCAATTATATTTATATGTAATGTTTATTATACAAATATATATATATATATATATATATATATGTATGTATATATGTATGTATATATGTATGTATGTGTATATAATATTATGCATATTGAATATATATAACGCTCTATTAAATATTAATACAAAGATATCTTAAATAAATACAAGATATTAAATTCTATATATATAATATAAACATTAATATTTTGATATCTTATTATTAATATTTACTTAGTACATTTAACATAATAATATTAAAATATTAAAATTACCATTATTAATTCATATTAATTTTTATAATAATTTTATTATTTATAGTATTTTATTATTAACATATTTATAAAATTATATATTATTTGTTTTTTTTTAACATTTATGTAAAATAAAAATTTTAATAACATTTGTATTCTGAGCATAACACTATAATTTAAAAGAAAAAAAGAATTTTATCCTTACTGCATAAAAAGAAGAAATTAAATTGTGTTTCTCACATAAAAGCTATATCAATTTTTCTTTACTTTATAAAAAGTTGAATTTTGCATTATTGATCTCGTACTTATCATTAGAACAGAATTTTTAATTCCTCTTACATTAAATTAGAATAACAACCCAGTAAAAAATTGAAAAAATATCAAATGTACTTATTTTATACATCATCCAATAAATTGTGACAAGGAAAAAAATAATTCCTTTTAAAAATCAGACAAATATAAAAAATATATATTTCTGTTTGCAAATAACATATAATTTCCTGATTAAATTTTTTGAAAATTATTTTAAATTGTAATAGACAAAATGTTTCTCGAGAACTTTTTAACTATGTATCAACTTTTATCGATTTAGTAATGATCGAATAAGACGTTTGTTATGTATAACCTTGAGAAGCTATTTACGTGAGATTATGTATTTCACATGTTATCATACTGCAAACGTCGTCAGATTTTGATGGTCCTTTGAAGAGATAACATCAGAATTAAGCGATACATTTTTGACTAAAGTGATTCGACTCGTGATTTTACAAAGATAGATCAAGGTAAGTCAAATACAAAACATTTAGATATATCTTTTGAATATAATTATATAAAAATACGTAAAGAATTCGCTATCTTATTATAGTTTTTATTTTCTAAAAAATATTTTATTTAATGTTTAAGTAAACTTTTAAATGTTTCTTTTATTTCAATTATTATCTTTATTTTCTTGCATATTGCAAATAACATGAAAACATTTATAGATGTAAATTGTAACAGTATTTATTGATTTTTTAATACGTAATAAATTTTAATACGTAATAAATTAAAAATTAAAGACAGATTAAGTCTTGTTTGATACATATTTTTTCCCGAATAGATATCTAGAATCAATATTTTCTCATATGTTATATTAAATGTGTAATAAATATAAAAAGATATAAATGGATATTAGTTTCTTAAAGAAATGTTTATACAATAATAAGTAAAAATGAAAAGTTTCTATGCATTATTTTGTTTAGTTTGATTAGCCGGTGAAACATATATAGACAAAAATTGAAATAAGCTTAATATCAATATTTTTATTATCACAGTATACGAATATGATTTGACAAGTGACATATAAACGTGATAATAATAACATATTACAAGCATTATGAATTCGAACGTACGAAGTTCAATTATTAGAAGAAATTATTTTATACATATTTTATGCTTAAATATATAGCATATATTTCTGAATTTAATATTTATAAAAGCTTTATGATGTATGTATCTCTCAATCAAACTTGTTTTATACAAAATTATCCAAAAGGTCAATCGCTCGTGAGATGATTAGGGACCCAAAAACAAGGACAAAAAAATTGGTATGAACATAGTTCTGGAAATTCATTAATTTAATATATAAATGTAATAAATAAAATAAACACATACACAAACAAATTAAGAGATGTACCTTCACGTTCTAGAGTGTTAAAGCTGTCTGCAACTTTTATTATTGACTATATTTTGTATAATTATGTTACAAAACTTATAAAAACTAGAGAAAGAAGTCCCTTCTTTCAATTTTGACAAAAAAACTCGAAAGTAAAGAAAATTGAAATTTTAACATAAAAATAACATTATCCGAAAATCAATGCAATTCCTATGTTTACACTAATTTTTTTCTTGTTTTGGGTCTTTAATCACCTCCAGATTTGTAAAACAACAATGAACAACTATTTAAATAGGTTGTGTACCTTTTTTTAAATTTTTGTAATTTTCTTTAATAATTTTTCTCTTTAATATATTTTCCTTTTTTCACTGGAATCGACAATTTTGCATTTCTTTTTCTTGCATTAACTTGTTCTTTGCTTTCGTTTTCTGTTTTACTTACTCTTAGCAAGGAAACGTTTTTGCAGATATCTAAAAAATGAGACTTGGCACGATGTTCCTAAAATTATCATTGAATACTTTATTATATATCCTTGTAATGACAATGGCTTTTTCTATCGATGTAAATGTGAGGGAAATATGGCGTAGAGAGTTTAAATATCGTTCGTTGAACTGTGTGATACCGCTTCGATATAACTTGAAGATGTCACTGATACCAGGATACGTGTCCTATGGAGAATCTAGTATTACTGTTTTTATTAATTGTGCAACACGCAACATAACTTTACTTATATCAAAATATATGAATGTAACAAAAGTAAATTTGGAGTCCTCCGACAGTGGTATAATCTATGTACCAAAGCTTTCATATAGCCATAATAAGGATACTGTCGTTCTTGATTTTGCCGAACAATCGTTGCCTGAAAATAACTTGGAATGCGGATCTTATACTCTATATGTCGATTTTTCAAACTCTATACATGACATGGACGAGCCTTTGCAAACTTGGTACATAGACGAGAAAGAGGATAAGAAAGAGTAAGTGTATAATAAGTTATATTAAAAAAATAAGCTTTTATATATATAAAGGTATATATAAATAAAAAAAAAATATATATTAGGTGTACAAATTAATTCTCGGCCCTAATATTAAATCAGCTGTAACATTTATTTAAGAGGAAAGTTTTTGCAGCCAACTTCAGGGCTGTATAGTACCAACATCATACACTATAAAACCGATATATATAATTGACATAACTTCAAATAATTCAACATAAGCACAGTAAACATGATGGCGTCTAATAAACAACACATTAGGCATTGTTTGCTCTTTGCATTTCAATTTAAAAAAACCGGGTAAAACTGTTACTGCTGAGCGTTACAAAATTCAACTTTTGCGTTTAAGTGACGAAATCGAGCGCAAAAGATTTTTTACGGGCAATGGACGAAGGCCGGTCATTCTGCTGCACGATAACGCGAGGCCACACACGGCTAAAGCGACTAAGGACACGCTTGATTTGTTGGGCTGGGAAATTTTGCCACATCCGGCGTATTCACCGGACCTAGCCCTGTCAGATTTTCACTTGTTCCGGTCCCTCCAACACTATTTGGCAGATTCCCACTTTAAAACGCTCGAAGAGGTCGAAAAATGCATTGCTGACTTTATTGACTCTAAACCGGCGTTCTTTTATCAAGAGGGGATTCGTCACCTACCCAAAAGATGGCAAAAATGTGTAGATGCCGCCGGAGATTACTTTATTGATTAAAGTTTATTCTAAGTTTGTTTAAATAAACGTTAATTTTCATTAAAAAAGGCCGAGAATTAATTTGTACACCTAATATATACACATACACATATAATAGATGATATAGTACGATTCAGTAAACTTATTTATTTACTTAGGCATTATTATTATTTTTTTTTTTTAATTCCTTCCTTATTTAAATGGGAATTTGAAAAAAATATTAAATTTTATATTTATAATTGAGATAATGCTTATTTATATTTTAGAAAAAAAACTTTATTTTTGTCACAATTTTTTAATTTTATTGTTAGAGTTACGATTTATAAATTTATGGGTACAATTTAGCAAACCGGTGTTGTAAATAGTACCAAATACTACCTTTTTTAAATTTCTAATTTACAATATAAAACAATGATAAATTTGTGTTAATGTTTAGCGTATATTTTTGACAAAGAACTATTAATTTAAATTAATATAAAAATTTTGTCAATTCTTTGATAATTTTAATATTTATCTTAGGGGATACAATTTAGCATACTATCTCTTAATAATAGGATAACAAAACAAATGCTATGAAACATTATACTTCTCAAACTCGTTTATAAATGGCATTCTGCGATCTTTAAGGCTTTTGGGTCCTCGCCGCGGCCATGTTAGATTGTGACGTCAGAGACGAGAAAGCACACGCTGAAAATTCTTAGATGCCATTTTTAAATGAAAAGATATTTCGATGAAACACTACTTCAGATGGCCTTAGCACACTCTTAAAATACCTCGAAAATTATTCTCTTTCCT
Organism: Prenolepis imparis; assembly: GCF_030444845.1. Taxonomy (NCBI): domain Eukaryota; kingdom Metazoa; phylum Arthropoda; class Insecta; order Hymenoptera; family Formicidae; genus Prenolepis; species Prenolepis imparis. The sequence continues at coordinate 6,753,477 of NW_028141172.1, read as the reverse complement.
TGACAGTCGATAAACAACCGTAAAATAATTGTGATATCAGATTTTGTCATGCGGAATGACTGCGCATGCGCAAAAACCAGACGAACTGGGCCTTATGTTACAATCATTTTACAGCTATTGATTGATTATAAAGGGAAAAGAATAGTTTTCGACGTATCTTAAGAGTGTGTTACAGCCATCCAAAGTGCGGTTTCATCGAAATATCTTTTTATTTCGCAATGACATCTAAGAATTTTTAGTGTGTGTTTTCTCGCCTCTGACGTCACAATTTCAACATGGTCGGCGAGAAATCAGGAGCCTTAATATTTCTGTACCAACAATTGCTAAAAATTTGTCATTAAAATGTATTAGGTTCGTCGCAACATTGTTCCAGCCCAGAAGAACCCTACAACTGTTTCCATGTTTGGGCGAGCCAAAATTAACTGCCACCTTTAACATCTCAGTAGAACATGATAATAGATACAAACTTTTATCAAATATGCCGAGAAAGAAGCATCAATTTCTGACTAATAACATGATGCTTACGCATTTCCTCACGACCCTTCCGATGTATGCAAACGATGTAACGTTAATTCTGATGACGTCTAATATGATATCTTCAGATCCCTTCAGATACGACCTTAATGCTGCGAAAAGAATGATAAAGACGTGGTGTAGATCGCACTTGATACCTCACATTAAATTTACGCAACATGTTGTCGGAAATGTAACCATGTATTTAGAAGACAATTGGAAGATTTTAAAGAGAGGCCCTAAAGTAGATTATGTCGTTATTCCGAATTTTGGAGACAAAATCAGGCAGACTTGGGGACTGCTATTGTACAAGTAATACATACATTTAAGAAATAATCATAATTATAACTCATTAAAATATATTCTATTTCCAGCTTTTCAAGATTAAAAAATTCGAACTCGCATTTTTATACGATTATTGTTAGAATTAAATAGAAGCTTGATTAAAGAGAGATTTATATAACAACATTTTCCGATTATTTTAACATTTAGAAAGAATTTTATAGTTTAGAAATATACATTAATGCTTAAAGTAATTTCCATAAGTGATTTTAATAATTGACAGTAACAGACGTATAATAAAATTATAGAATAACTTACATTCATATTTATCACGTAATAGTCACATTTATTTATTCATAAACTTTTTCGTTATTATATCAAATCAAAAATTCAAAAAATCAATTTCAAATTAATTGACTTACTATATACAACTTTAAGTTTTAATGTCATTAAGGATATATATTTATATCTTTATTATTGAACTTATTGTATGAGTTTGATATCTATGTTTTTTTTGTATTAATCAAAGAATTGTTAAGAGCTTTATTTTATCCTATCAAAGAAAAATTATAAAGAATATTGGAAAATAAAATATCCGCTTATTATATTTTTGAGAAAGAGAAAGTGCACATAAAGTTATATAAAATAATTAGATATAATTAACATAATGCATAAAAATACATTGTGACAAAAAATTAATTTTCTTTTGTTTTTCAGTGAAAGATATATTATCTACGATGAAGAATTACATCCTGCTGCGTTTAAAACTATAACAATGCGCTTAATAATTCATGATATAATATATCAGTGGTTTGGTAATCTCTTCAATCCTTGTTGTTGTTCTCACCGATGGTTAAATGAGGGCTTCATTAAGTTCGTCGAAACGCATATCGTTGATAAGGTTATATTATTATTATTATAAATTAATTATAAATTATTATTATAAATTTTCTAATGCTAATTATAAGACATTTTTTGTCGATATTGTGACAACATGAAAAGATTTGAAATTGTCTTCCCTTTATTCGTTAAGAATAGAAGAAATGCCGAAAAATATTAAATATTCATTTTTTCACTTTCTTACAATTTACAATATTTTAATAATTTAAAAAGAGACATTCTAGATTATTTATATAGCAACTATCTATGTTTAAATTTTGTATTATAATTTAGAAAAAACTTGCAAGTTTATTTTTTATATATAAGTTTAATAATATTTTTTATATGTCAAATACTTTATTGTCAAATGCTATAAAATTATGTAATATTATATTATATAAAATATAAAAGCTTTCTTTAGAAATAACAAGTAATTCCATATATATATCAATGCGTATTGTTAATGCAAGCTTCTTTTTCTGTTTTTAGGCCTTTCCAAACTCTCGGATAATAGACTTGTTCATAATCCAAGATCGACATGAATCTTGTCATCTAGACATTCATTTTCCTCCCGATATTTATGAAGAATTTGCAAGTGATTTAACATTTAAAATTGAGTCTACTATTCGTCATCATATTATAGGTGTGTATGCATATCTGAATTATAATTTGATTACTATAAAATGTATATTATATTATTTTATAAAAAAAATTATAAATAATACAATTCAACAATAGTGAAATGGCTAATCATAAATATCTAAAAAAAAATAAAAAATTTTAATTTTACATTTATTTGTTTCTTATTTTAATTATTTATTGCTATAATAGGACCCAATGTATGGCGCATGTTAGAAAGTGTAATTCCCAATAATATATTTTGGATGAGTATCAACACATATCTAAACATGAAGTAAGTGACAAATATATTGTAATATAATAATTATGTACCACAAAAAAATGTACACAAACAGAAAAGTATGTACGAAAGAAAAGTAAAAATGTAAATCTTTTCTAGACAACATAAAAAAATATACGTTAAGTTCATAAAAGTATATCCAATGAATATTCAATCTTACCTATGTAATAAAAATTTGAAAAATAAAAAATTAGTGAACGCTAATAAAAAGTTAAATCTGTCGACAAAGTAGTTAATAAAAACAGACAAGATCAATTCATAATTAAAATAAATAATTATGATTTTAAATTTTCTGAGTGTGAATCAAATATATTGTACATAGTTTTTATTTCTACAATGTTAAATTTTACAGGTTGACTTACTTAAATTCGACAACTCCCCATGATTTATGGAATATTATGCAGACCGCCATAGGTAAATCAAAAATTAAGAACTACAAACTAAACGTAACACAAATGATGGATATTTGGACTGAACAGAAGTTTTGTCCTGTGTTAAATGCGATACGGGATTATTATAGATCTCACATGAAAATATCGATAGACAAAACATTCGGTCAACTCCCAAAACCCTTTTTTATACCCGTCACCTATACTACGGAAACAAACATTAATTTCAACATAAGTTGGCCAACCATTGATTATTGTTTAACGGAGTCAAATCCCGAGCCGAAAATACCCATTAAAAATGGAGATCAATGGTTTATTGTCAATATACAACAAACTGGTAAATATCATCACATAAGTATTCTTATTAGTAGACATTTTAGTTAGTATTTTTATTAAGGGTCTTCGCCGCGGCCATGTTAGATTGTGACGTCAGAGGCGAAAAAGCACATGCTGAAAATTCTTAGATGACATTTTTCAATAAAAATATATTTCGATAAAACACTATTTCAGATGGCTTTAGCACATTTTTAAAATACCTCAAAAATTATTCTTCTCCTTTGATAAAAAATTTTCATTTTTCAATATAATATACATATGTATACATATGTTATTAAATTTATTTAATACAGCTTTACATGCTTAAAATATAAGAAAATAATATACATATATATATATCGAAATATTTTTTATTATATTCATTCAAAGACATATAATATGTATATGAAAAAATCGAAGGAATAAGTGAAAAAGTCGATAAAATTTATTTGTTAAATAATAGGATATTATCGTGTCAACTATGATCCCGAGAATTGGCGAAGAATTGTACGTTATTTAAATTCTGAAAATTATACAAATATACATGTTCTCAATCGAGCGCAAATTATCGATGACGCGTTTCATCTTGCGATGGAGAAAAGACTGAATTTCTCTATATTCTGGGATCTTGCAAGTTATTTACCGAAAAGAGAGAAAGATTATATAGCATGGTACCCTATGATCAAAGCTTTTGAATACTTGTCGAACATTTTTGCAATTATAAAAGTACCTGACATGGATCTTCCCCCCGTACTTCAGGTATTGTCACATGTTGTAAAGTTTATCGACAAAATCGTAATAGATATTAGAGGTATAAAGTAACAATTTATTACATTAGAAATTTAAGTGCATTTATTAAAATTCGGAGTTTATTTTAATCACTTACTGAAATTAAATAATTTGGCGAATAAGAATGCGTATTTTTTCACACATATATTTGATTTTATATATAATTCAATAACCGAATAGAAAAATATGTTTTTTAAATTGTAGGAAGTATTAGTAAAAATAAAAGGGTTGTTTGAACATAGAAAAGAGCATATATATACATTCATATATAAATACGAGAATATATATGATCAAATGAAACCCGTCGAAGACGATTTTAGTAAATATTTAAAACAGGATCTCACAAAATGGGGATGTGTTATCAATATTGGCTTGTGCATAGAAGTGGCTAATAATAAATTGGAATTGTATATAGGGAACCGCAATAGAAATAAGTAAGTTTTCTTACAATCTTAATTATTTTTGTGTAGATACACTTTTTTATATCCCCTTGCGCGTATATTAGATATATTACATTAAACAAAATGCTGCTATAAAAATCAAATGTATGTATATTATTATAGTATATTATTATATATGTATATTATTATATAAAATGTGTTTCTTGTTTCTCTAATAATTTCTGTTCGTATAAACAGAAATAAATGAAAAGCAATTATAAGAATGATCTGTACAAAGATTTTTTTTTACATGAAATAAATTTTGAAAAAATAAGAGAAAAAATTGCCCTTATATGTATATATATATATATATATATATATGTATATATAGGCATTGGAATCTTTTTTTAGATTTCTTAATAAATTTTTTTTTTTGACAGCGTGTGTATTTTAGTTTCTTCAAAAAATACAATACAAAAAATAATTCTTATAATTATTTTTCCATTATTCTTTTTATTATTGTTTCAGTATACATATAAATAGAATAGAGATTATAAAAAAGAAAGGAAACATTTGCGGATATATATATTTTATATATATAAGTATTATGTACCTATATTATATTTATATTTACTTATATATGAACATTTTTCCTGGATATTTTTATTAATATAAAGAAGCTATATTAAATATCAATAATAAATATGTCAAAAATTAGAATATTTTTGTTTGTTTGTCGTAGAATTTTGCCTGGGTGGGAGGAATGGACATATTGTAATGGTTTAAAGACAGCGAACGTTAGTGCATGGTACACTGTATATTTGATGGCATTAAATACGTACAAAGAAAAATTTCATTGTAAAATGTTGGAATATCTTGGTTGCTCTGAAAATCCTAACATTATCGTTAATTATCTGTGGCACGTAATACCGGAATTTGAAAAGCAAATGTTAAGAGATCATGAGATGCTTGCGCAAGAAAATGAGCGTAAAGTTTACACTTTAACTGCTAATATGTTTCTTTTTACTCTTGCGAGACATGCTAAGAACACTCCAGTACTTAAAGAGATATTAAAGTATTATGAATTTTTAAAACACAGGTAATAACTTTTATTTTATAAAAATATATAGCACATTATCGTGAGGATTTATTATGTATATTTAAATATATATCTATATATATAATTTTTTTATAGTCGAGTCAGTATAGAGGTGGCATTAAATGTGCTTATCAACAATGCGTACTCTGGTAAACAATTATTTAGCGAGGTAAATTTTATATTTATTTTTTATAAAATTCTTTTTATAATACTTATTTTTTATAATGCTTATTTTTTTATCACAATGTATTACGTATCGTATATTGTAAATAATGTACGTATTTTTCTGTTTCTTTCTAACAATGAGATCTCTTCTATATCAATATAATTTATGCTAACCATTTGAAAAACTCGGTTTTTATGATAATTAATTACAAAATTTCTAATTGATAAGACAATCAAAATTAAAATAATATTTATTTTAGATACGTGAATTCGCGAAACAAAATATGGGATTCTCATATTTCCAATTTTATATTCAGCAGAAGTTAAGAACACGTTCTCATAAAATAATCGGCCAGTTGCAATTCTTTTACAGTTTGTTCGAATAAGAGTTTAAAGTGAGAAGCTCAATACGCTTTACTACTAATAAGCTCTACTTGAATTGATATGGGTGCAACTGTAACACGTACATCAACAACTGCAACAGTAAAGCACCCATTTTTTATTAAATGTCCAACAATGCAGTATAAATAATTAAAATAATTTGTTACATATTTATAATGTTTTATATATTTCTTATTTATAAATTACTTGTTACTTTTATTTCAATTATTTTCTTGATTATTTCTAATTATATTGTATTATATTGTGAATGTATTTAAATGTATTTAATGTTGAATTAGCTCTTATATATTATTCAGTTTCATTTTTTATATAACATTAATTATATTTATGTAATGTTTATTACATACATTCACACACACACGTATAATTTTATGTATATTGATTATACTTATAACTCTCTCTTCATTATTAATATAGAAATATATTAAATAAATATAAGATATAAATATACATATAGGATATAAACATTAACATTTGACATATTATTAATATTTACTTAGTACATTTAATGTAATAGTTAATATTAATATTAATATTGCTATTTTATATTAATGTTTATAATAATTATTGATTATAATAAGTATTGAATACACTTTGAATTTCAAAATTAAAATTTTTTAGGGCATTAAGAACTAGATGGTACTGCGTAAGTTTAAAAAAAACTATTACTTCTTTTAAAGAAATTAAATAATTGCGTACAGCGCACAATTTCTAACAATTTCTAAAAAGTTATTGTAAAAACATCTATTTTTGTACATTAATAAAATTTTAAAAATATTATTTTTATTAAAGATTTTATTAAAGATAAAAAAAACTTTCTTTAAGAAATATTGTTTCAAAATATAATACGATGTTTAAATAAATATGTTTTTACTATAAAACTTTGTATTGCGTAAAGAAGTAATTAAATTGTGTGTTTCTCATATGAAAGCCACATCAATTTTCCTTTACTTTGTAAAAAGTTGAATTTTGCATTACTGATTCCGTATCATTAGAACAGAATTTTTAATTCCTCTCATATTACAGTAGAATAAAAATCCAGTAAAAAAGTAGATAAAATGTAAAATGCTGTACTTGTTTCATACATTATCTAATAAGTTGTAACAAGGAAAGAAATAATTTTTTATGAAAATCGGACAAAAATAAAAAATATAATTCTGTTTGTATATAACATACAATTTTCTTAATTAAATTTCTTGAAAATTATTTTATATGTAATATATAGACACAAAGTGATTCTTGAAAACTTTTTAATTATGTATTGACTTTTATCGATCTAGTAACGATCGAATGAGACGATTATATTACGTACAACCTTGAGAAGCTACTTGATACATAAGATTATGTATTTCATATGTTATCATACCGCAAACGTCGTCAGTTTTCGGTGGTCTTTCGAAGTGATAACATCAGAATTAAGGGATACATTTTTGGCTAAAGTGATTCGGCTCGTGATTCTACAAAAATAGATTAAGGTAAGTCAAATACAAAACATGTAGATATTTCTTTTACATATAATCATATAAAAATAAATAAAGAATTCGCTATCTTAGAGTTCTCAATTTCTAAAAGATATTTTGTGCAATATTTAAGTAAATGTTTTTTTTTAAATTTCAATACTTATCTTTATTTTTTGCATATAACATGAAAACATGAAAACAGATTTAGATGTCAATTGTAACAGCATATTTTTATTTTTTGATCATTTTAATACATAATAAATTAAAAATTAAAAATAGATTAAGCTTTGTTTGATATATTTTTCTCGAATAGATATTTAAAATCAATATTTTCTCATATATATTAAATTATATATGTATAATAAATATAAAAAAATATAAACGCAATGGATATTAATTTACCTTCTTAGAGAAATGTTTATACAATGATAAGTAAAAATGAAAAGTTTGCATTATTTTGTTTGAATTACTGATGAAACATATATCGACAAAATTTGAAATAAGATTAACATCAACATGTGTATTATTTGTTTCTTCAAAGTAAATAACATATAAACCTGGTGATTAGTATAACTTATTGGTAACAAGCATTATAAATTCCAACGTGTACGAAATCCAATTATTAGATGGAATTACTTTTTACATATTTTATGCCTAAATGTATATTACATATTTCGAAATGCAGTATTTATAAAAGCTTTATGATATAGGATCTTTAAATCAAATTTATACATTATTAGGATGTTCCAAAAGTGTAGTCAATCGCTCAGAAAGTGATTGGAGATCCAAAAACAAAAAAAAGTTGATACGTATGTTATAATTATGTTAATTATATGTTGCAAAACTTATAAAAACAATTTCTTCTTTCAATTTTGAAAAAAAATTTGAATGTAAAGGAATTTGAAATTTTAATTTCATAAAAATGGCCGTTATCTCAAAATTAATGTACTTCTAAACCTATGTTCATACCAACTTTTTTCTTATTTTTGTATTCCATTTATTAGTTACATTTATTATATTAATTTATCAGTTTTTTTATTTATTTATTTATTAGTATTTATTTATTTATTTTTTTATATATTAATTTATCAGTTTTTTTACTTATTATTATTATATTAATTTGTCAGTATTAGTATTATATTAATTTTTCAACATATATATATTTTATATTTTCAATATCCCTTTATGTTCTTAAATTAAATGTATGTAATATAATTGATTGATGTTTTAAAATATGGACAGTAAATTAATCAAGCATTGCATAAAATTGGGATTAAACTTGATCATCAAATTAAAAACAGCTATAAAATTATACAAACTTTAAAAAAATTCAGTTTTATAAAAATACAAATATTGCTATCATCAAACCTAGTTAATGAAATAATATTTAGCAAAATGGATTATTTGTACTTTCTTGGTTCTATTTTAATTATCCAAAGTATTAAGTAAACGCGCGCGTGCGCGAATCAGAAATTCAGAAAACAAGCCCTAAAAATATAATAATTAAAACTGTTTGTATATGTGTATTAAAAACGTTTAAGATAATTATAAGAAGTAGGAAAAAGTTAATATCATCAATAATATTATGTTAAAATAAATCATATTGTGTGAGTTACAAGTATGATTAAAAAACAATTGAGTTTAACAATTTATCTTTCTTAGGGCATTAAAGATTAGATTAAAAACAAAACGCGGATAGTATTGTGTAAATTTTGAGAAAAATTCTTTTCTCGAAACTAAATGGTTACAATTGCGCACAATTCTCACTTTATGTTTATTTTGATCATATATTGTGTGTAATAAAAAAATATATAATTTAAATTATATAAAAATACTTCATTTAAATTTCTGTAATTTTTTTTAATACGTTTTTCTTTTCCGACTGATCGATCAGTTTTGCATTTTTTGTATTAACTTGTTCTTTGCTTCCATTTTCTATTTTACTTACTCTTAGCAAGGAGATGTTTTTGCAGATGTCTAAAACGAGACTTGGCAAGATGTTCCTAAAATTGTCATTGAATATTTTATTATATATCCTTGTAATGAGAGAGACAATGGCTTTTTCTGTCGATGTAAATGCAAGGAATATATGGCATGATGAGACTGAATTTTGTCCGTTGAATCGTCTGGTACCGCATCATTATTATTTGAAGATATCGCTGATGCCAGGTTACGTGTCTCATGGAGAATCCAATATTACTGTTTATGTCAATTGTGCAACACGATACATAACTTTACTAATATCAGAATATATGAATATAACAAAAGTAAATTTAGAGTCGTCTGACAGTGGAATAATCTATGTACCTAAGCATTTATATAGTCATAATAAGAATATTGTCGTTCTTGATTTTGCCGAACAATCGTTGCCGGAAAATAACTTGGAATGCGGATTTTATACTCTACAGTTTAAAGACAGCGAACGATAGTACATGGTACACTGTATATTTGATGGCATCTAGTATGTACAGAGAAAACTCCGATTATAAAATGTTAGAATACCTTGGTTGTTCTGAAAATCCTAACATTATCGTTAATTATCTCCGGTTTGTAATACCAGAATTTGAAAATGTAATGTTAAGAGATAATGATCATAAGATGCCTGCTCGAGAAAATGAGCGTAAAGTTTATACTTTAACTACTAATATGTTTCTTTCTACTCTCGCGAGACATGCTAAGAACACTCCAGTACTTAAAGAAATACTGAAAAATTATACATATTTAAAACACAGGTAATAACTTCCATTCTACATGAATATATAGCACATAATAGTGAGGATTTATTATGTATATTTAAATATATATCTATATATATAATTTTTTTATAGTCGAGTCAGTATAGAAGTGATATTAAATGTGCTTATTAATAATGCGTATACTGGCAAACAATTATTTGGCGAGGTAAATTTTATACTTTTTTTATTATAAAATTTTTGTTATAATTACTTATTTTTTATCACAATGTATTATATATCATATATTGTAAATGATGTACGTATTTTTCTGTTTCTTTCGGAGATATCTTGTATATCAATATAATTTATGCTAACTATTTAAAAACTCGTTTTTTGTGATAATTAATAACAAAATTTCTGATTGATAAAACAATCAAAATTAAAATAATATATATTTTAGATACGTGAATTTGCGGGAAAAAATATAAGACCCTCATATTTAAAATATTGTATTCACTACAAGTTAATAACACGTTCTCATAAAATGGACGATCAGATGCAATTTTTTCACCGTTTGTTCGAATGAGAGAATCGAGAAGCTCAATACGTATATAATATAAATACAGTAAAGCACTCATTTTTATTAAACGTCCAATAATATATCATAAATATTTAAAATAATTTTTTACAAATTTTAATGTTTTATATATTTATTATTTATTTATAAATTACCTGTTTCTTACGTGAGCACTTGACTTCAATTAATTTCATGATTATTTCTAATTATATTGTATTATATTGTGAATGTGTTAAAATGTATTTAATGTTGAATTAGTTTTTATATATTATTCAATTTTATTGTTTATATAAACATTAATAATATTTACGTAATGCTTATTATACACATATATGTATATGTATGTGTATATGATATTATGTATATTAATTATACTTATAATACTCTATTAAATATTAATATAAAGATATGTTAAATAATATAATATAAATATAAGATATGAAATTAAATAATATAAATATAAGATAGAAAATTTAATATACAAATAGGATATAAACATTAATATTTGATTTATTATTAATATTTACTTAGTACAGTCAACGTAATAGTTAATATTAATATTAGCAATACTATTTTATATTAATGTTTACAATAATTAGTATTTTATTATTAATATCTTTATAATATTATATATTAATGGTTTATTTTTCTTGTAAAATAACGAAAATTTTAATAACGAACTTTAATGTAATTATAATTTCAACATGCCAAAATATATAATTTTACATATATGTTTATTTCGTATTTTCTAAAAAATTTTTCTACATGTATGTATGACATTGTGCAATAATATTAACTCCTTTTTCACATTACAATTTTTTAATCATGGAGAAAGATAAATAAAGTAAAATCAGAATGTATAAATGAATAAAATATGTATATGTATATTAATTACCATTAGTGATTTTCATTTATTTTTTCTAAAGAGGAAGGTAAAATACAAGAAGATAAAGAAAAATAAAATTCACACCTCGAAATTATTTTTTATTTATAATTAGGTATATTATTTACTATGCGCGTTTTAATAAGATAATTATAGAAAATAGGAAAAAATCAAGATAATATAAAATAAAAAAATTAATCAAATTGTGTGAGTTACTAATTTAACTACAAACACACATTAAATTTCAAAATTAAAATTGTTTAGGGCTTTAAGAACTAAATGATACTGATTAAATTAAAAAAAAGCTATTATTTTTTTTTAAGAAATTAAATAATTATGTACAAGTCCACAATTTCTAAAAATTCATTGTATAAACATCTCTATTTATGTACATTAATAGAATTGTGAAAAAAATGTTTTATGTTGAAGAAAAAAAAAATCTTTTTTAAAAAAGTATTGTGTTTCAAAATATGAATACGATGTTTAAATAGATGTGTTTTTACTATAAAACTTTTGTACTGCGTAAAAAGGTAATTAAATTGTGTTTCTCATATGAAAGCCACATTGATTTTACTTTACTTGTAAAAAGTTGAATTTTGCATTACTGATTCCGTATCATTAGAACAAAATTTTTAATTCTTCTCACATTACAGTAGAATAAAAATTCAGTAAAAAGATAGAAAAAATGTAAAATAATGTACTTATTTCATACATTATCCAATAAGTTGAAATTCATTGTTAAATATAAATTTTTATTTTTATGTAATCGCTCGTCTACAAAGTTCCAGGTCCCGAAATAAAATCTTGAATATGCCTCTGCTCCTAAGATAATTTATTTTGATGCAAAACTTCGTATTGCTAAATAATTAGTTATAATTTCAGACAAAAATTATCTCACAAAAAAGTCGTTTTTAATTAAAGTGGTAATCATCGATATTTTCTTGTCAATATGAAAACGGATTTTTTAGATACTTAATTATACAAACAAAGATTTTAAAAAATTAGAACGACACAAGCGCGATTCCTCAATTTTATGTTAAAGAGAATGATACAGAAATCAGCTGATCACTGTCAAAAAATATTAATCGAGTTTAAAGTACTATAACATTATATTTAAAATATACTATTATTTAAATTTTTACAACATAATATTATTTAAAAATTTAATTAGCAAATTAAGTTTCATCAGCTGATGTATGTCAAAAATATTAATAAAGCGTTAATTTGCTAATTAAATTTTAAAATAATAATATGTTAAAAAGATTAAAATAATAATATATTGTAAATAATACGTTATAATACTTTATCTTCGATTAATATTTTTTGACAGAAAACAGCTGATAATTGTCAAAAATATTAAAGTTTAAAGTAGCTGATTTCTATCAAAAAATATAAATAAATCCTTTCGTCAATAAAATCATAATTAATTTCGTTGTGATTATCTCGATTATCAATGGATTCTTGTAGAAATCCTATTTCTTTGTTCGCACTTTCTGTTTCAGATTTAAATACTGAATTTTTATGCATTGCATAATTATTTAATATATATTTTTTATGCGTTGATTGCAATACGTGTACGAATATATGTGAACTAATTATGTAATGCATAACAATTTATTATTAATATCTTTAACAGAGAACAAAAATAAATAGAATTTTCTACAAGACTTTTTCGATCAAAATATCTGCGCTTCTATTATATTCGCGCGTCTGTACCGCGCGAGACTGACCGCAAGACTCTTAGCAGCGGTATGGTTAAACACAACCCATACGTCCGCCACGCTGCGCGTCTCGCGCGAGACTGACGCTGACGATCAGTCTCGCAATCGCAATGTCTCGAGATCGAGAATCAGTCTCGCGCGAGACGCGCAGCGTGACGGACGTATAGCTGCGCTTGGCGATACCGCTGCTCTGAGTTTTGCCTGCTTGCGGTCAATCTTGCGCGAGATATGCAGCGAGATGGATGTGTACAGACGCGCGAATTTAATGGGAGCGCAGATATTTTGATCGAAAGTTTCTTGTAGAAAATTCTATCTTTTTGTTCTCTGTTAATGATTTAAATAATAAATTTGTATGCATTGCATAATTAAGTCACATATTTTTATGCATGTATTGCAATCAATGCTTAAAAAAATATATTAATTAATTATTAAATAATTATGCTGTGCAATAAAAATTTAGTATTTATATCATGAACAGAAAGTGTTAACAAAGAAATAGAATTTTCTACAAGAATCATTTGATAATCGAGACTAATTACGATTTTATTGACGAAAAGATTTATTAATATTTTTTGATAGAAATAAGCTACTTTAAACTCGGTTATTATTTTTGACAGTTATTTGCTGATTTCTGTCAAAAAATATTAATCGAGGATAAAGTATTATCAACATTACTACTTTAATTTCTATAACATTATTACTTTTAAATTTAATTATCTAATTAACGCTTTAGTAATATATTTTGACAGAAATCAGCTGATTAAAGTTAATTTGCTAATTAAATTTTAAAATAATATTATGTTGTAAAAATTTAAATAACAATATATTTTAAATATAATGTTATAGTACTTTGAACTCGATTAATATTTTTTGACAGTTATCAGTTGATTCTGTCAAAAAATTATTATTATTTTAATAATTATTCTATTTAATATAAAATCGAAGAATGTCGCGCTTGTGTTCTTCTAGTTTATAAAAAATTATATGTATCTATAATATAATATAATTGAGAATATATGCATTCGCGAGTGTATGTATGCTTGTTTATATATATGTTAATTTTTATTTGCGAATTCTAAAAATTGTTCGACTTCCTTTGGAAATACGCAGTGCTTTTTAACATTTTTCTAATAACGCAATATATGAATCTGAGCTTAAAAGCTCTCTTTTAAAAAGATCTTCATTACTGTCCCGTTTACTGGATTTCTTTGTGTGATGCTCACGATAATATCTGATATCTTTATTGTAAACAGCCTCAAGAGCCTCCTTTGAAAGTTGGTCAACGAATAATATATAATAAAAATTTTATTTTAGTCCCTGAACTAAGTTGTCAACATTTTTGCATTTATTGAGCAGTTTATAAAAGTAAATAAAACTATAGTCCATTGCTAAATTGTTAAATATGAATTTTTTTTATGTAATTGCTCGTCTACACAGTTTCAGTTTCCCGAAACAAAATTCTGAATATGCCACTGCTCCTAAGATAATTCCTTGTGATACAAAACTTCGTATTGCAAAATATATGTATAATTTCAGACAAAAATTATCTCATAAAAAAGTAGTTTTTAAATCAAGGTGGTAATCATCGATATTTTCTCGTCAATATATAAAAACCGATTTTCTAAATGCTTAATTATACAAACAAACATTAAATTAATATTTTAAAAATATAACGTTTCAATTTTAAAATAGAAATCATTGAATCTGTAGAAATTATCATTCATGCAATATTGCTCGATTGCTATCAAATTATGAAAGTAACACTCGCTGTTTATTTTGTTTGTTCTGCTTGTATCTTGTCTTATGTCATCTAATTATTTATTCTGTGTTATATAAATTCTATCTTGCGACTTGTCTGATTTCAAATTTCTGTGAATTTCAAATTATTTTGATATACGTTATAATATACAAAGATGTTGAAAGCGTTTAAATCAGCTGATTAAAGGCGTTAATTTGCTAATTTTAAAATAATAACCTGTTATAAAAACTAAAATAAAAATGTTGTTATTAATAATATGTTATAATACTTTAAACTCGATTAATATTTTTTTGACAGTTATCAACTGATTTCTGTTAATTATTAATTTCAATTTAATTAGGAAATTAATGCTTGAATCAGCTGCTTTCTGCCAAAAGATACACTTGGCAAAAAAAAAAAAAAAAAACGGTACACTTAAAAAGTAGTAAAAATGGTAAAAGTTCAAGAATTTATAATTCAGCTAATAATTATGATATCTAGGTGTTTAAAATACGAAAATAAAGCTTGAAGTCTGTAGTTTGAAAAAATTTTAGTGCCGATTACGTGAAATGATCAGTTTTGCAATGACAAATGACAGAGTGAGAACCTGCAAAACTAATAAATAGAAGGTTCACTTTTCTGAATTGCACGACGTAAATCAGTTGACGTTTATTTATCACAATAAAAAATAATAATATTTATTACAATAAAATATAAAATATGATTGATTAATTTTTCTAAAAGTATAGTAAAATTAATCAAACATATTTTTAAAATTTTTGTATACCATATTGTCTCACGATTACTAAATGTTTTTCTGGGGTAAATTCTAAAGTAGGTAAATTCTAAAAGAAAATTCTCTCTGTGTTAGAAAAAGTAACTGTTGGAAATAACATTGATTGTGAGTATCATCGATCAGGCAGAGCGAAATGAATCATACAGAGTGCAGCAAATAAGGCACGATCAGTCTAATCTGCGATGTCAGTTACGATTGTGATTGCCACGAGAAAAGACAACGTTCCGCATCATTTATTGATTCAAATACTGTTATATAAACGTCACACAACAATATGCACATATAGTGGATCCTAAAAACATGCGTAGTATACAATATGCATAAAAGAAGTAATCATAATTTTTTATATTTTAGTGAAACAAAAAATGACAAATATCTTAATGTGGATAATAATTTATGCTTGAATAGCGGTGAAAGTGACAGAAAATTTATAATTCTATGATTTTCGGATTGCTTATTAATTGTTCTTTTATATTTTTATTAATTATCTATTTACGAAATATTAAAAGAAATTACAACAAAGATAAATTATTATCTTGGATACAATCAAATAAATACGCGTTGCTTCGTATTCATTTTTGTTATTGGTTCCCATAGAAAAATTATAAAAATTACTATTTACTAGAATATTGTGATTGATCATAAAAGATATATTAAAGTGTAATATTGGAAGACAATAACGCGATTCGCAAACTAGATTCTAAAGAATTCATCGAGCACATATAAGTATCGAGTCGATTAGATGAAATCTGAATCATTTATAGAATAAAAAAAAACAATACAGGTGATTAAAAATTGAGCGCCAACATTCACCGAAGGAAGAGGTTATTATGTTTGAAATAAGATTATGCGTTTTATTGAAATGTTTAATGCTGATGAAGTCAGCTATCGCGATTTCGACAAAGAATCACACCGTTCCGGACAACCTTTTCACGCAGGTAAGAGATTTTTTTCGCTTCATTAAAAAACAATTAAATGTTATTACAAGTAATAGTGCAGTTTATTTGAGTAACTAAAACGTGTAATATAATAATATTACATACTGTATAATAAAATAAAACTATACATAAAACTAAAATGTATGATGCAATGAGGAAGGATGTATAAAGCTTGAAAATTTTATTTTGTTTTTAAATGGATGTATAATATAGTCCAAAATTAAACTTAATTAAGACGAAATATTAAAATTTGACTGTATTATGTTTGTGTTTCTATTGCTATTTCTAAGAATAATAATTATTAATATTAATGAGATTTTCTGTTAATTTTTCATTATTTTGATACATACATACATACATACATACATACATACATACATACATACATACATATATATATATATATATATATATATATATATATATATATATATGACACTTGAATTGAGTTTTATGTGATTTTTCATCAATTTGCAAAAAGATCTTATTTACTTTATTAAATATTTATAATTATTTAATAATATAATAAGACTTGTAAATAAATTTTTAGTAAACTAAATTAATTCAAAGAGTCAGCGTCATTTTGATGTGTCAAGGATAGTTGCATTTGTGCTATATACATATAAAGGAATGTCGACTAAATTGGTATAATAGAATTCAAATTGTATCAATTAACTTTATAGGGCCAATAGTTAAATAAACAATATACGTAACAGCAATCTATTCCAATTTAACTAATAAAAATTTATAGATGTATATATATAATATTGATAGTATATCCATATATATAGCCATATGAATATAGATATCCATTTAAATAGTTATATGTAGAATATGCACATATTCTTATATATCGTGGTAATGTCAATCGAAAGATTATGGTATCCTGTTTTCCAGAATTTGTTTGGGTTAAAAGATATAATCATAATCAAAAAGAATTTCGACAAGATTTTAAGTACAAAAATGTATATAATTTCTATAATCACACACAAACTCATATAAAAGAGAATACTTTAAACATTTGGATTCTTGAAATACAAACATTATTATTGAAATTTTAATTAAAACATACGGATTATTACAAAGTAAATTCGCTTATTTTAAAAAGTTAACTAACAATCGCAAAAAAACTAAATCATGAACTATAACTATCAGCAAAATCGCTTCAAGAATCGAAGAGAGTAACATTTTAATACAACATTTATTAAAAAAGAAACAATTATGAATTCTTATTAAATAATCCTTATTCTGCCTATTCTGCGTTAGTTTCTTTTTAATATAAGAATCATGTTTGATATTTCGCAAGAAAATATAATGAAAAATAATAAGAATAAATATTATAGAAATAAAATTACATAATATTAAACACATTATAAATTAGGAATGGAATTATAAAATATCAAGCTAAAATTATTACAAAACAAGAAATTTTATGCTTATTTTATTTATTTTGACATATGATGTTATTTTTTACGGTAATCTTATTTATATATATTTTTAGATATACTATTTTATTTATCATTAATGATACCGTAGAATTTCTGGCCTAGCTGTCTAACTTATTTTTTTTATATGTTATATTTTATTCAGGATATTCCAGTGCCCGAAAACAACAATCATCTCATTTTAGAAAATCTCCAGCCAGATCAGAATTATTCTGAAAGCGTGACTATAAGAAGTGAAGTCAATGAAGTAGATGAAGTTACATTTGCAAATATGTCCATGAACCCAGAATTTATTGGTAAGATGCAATAAATATATAGAACGTTAATAAAAAATTAACAAAAAATTTACAAGTTGTAAGTATAATGTAAATTCAAGAGAAAGTAAAAATTAAATTTAAAAAATATCAAACCATTTTCTAATAACAAGGATAATATAAAATTCATTCTGTCGAAAAGAAAGAAAAAATGTATACACTGTATGTAAAATAAAGCAAAATTTAGATAACACCATCAATTTCATTATTATTCTTGTTTGTTTTAAATCAGTCGCAAATAATGTACCTCTGATTTGTGAATAATAGGAAATTTTAGATAAGTGTTTGGCACTTTATTGGAAGTTTTTTTAATTATAACTTAGCAATTACTTTTCTAACACAAGACTTGAAACACATACACACACACAAATACACAAGGGTTTTATGTTATTTAATTATTTTAAAAACTTGCATGTTAATTTTGATATATAGGCTTATTTTTTTTCGTTTTTCTTTATTTTCATTGCACGTTAAATTATTATTATTTTTTTTTATTTATCAAAATAATCAACTTAAACATATTAATATGTACCACCTCAAAATCTCTAGGAAAAATTCCGAGCGAGCCAAGAGCATTCGTAGATTTCAATGGATTTCTAAATGGAAAAATCAACATTTCTGTGACATTCAGGTGAAGAATCAAAGTTTTTAGTCTATATCCTTTCTTTCTCTAAAATTTAACATAGACATATAAAAATATTGATTCTGTTAAAAATTTATTAAATATGAACAGGCTAAATTTTACCTTACAGGTGGAATCAACCTAAACATGAAAACAAAGTGATAAAAGGATATTCAGTGCAATGTTGGTTCATCGAGAACCTAAAAAAGATTCAAATCTTTGACGACAAAACTATTTTAACTACAATGGAATGCACAGAACATAATCTAAAACCTAATACAACGTACTATTATCGAGTACGAGCGCATACTAAAGCTGGAGCTGGTCCTTATACGGATTTAATGAACGTATCAACGACGCACGAAAATCCGATACCTCAATTATTGATTACAGTGAATAATACCATTGCAATATGGGATCTGGATTCAAGAACCTACGTCAATCTCTTTACCTTTAATAGCAAATATATTATAACCGATGTTTCTTATTCTGTAGCAGAACATAAAATTTATTGGATCCAGGAGACCAATAATGAGTATGAGTCTACACAAGATTTAATGATAGGGGATATGAATAAAAATAATATTACGAAAATAACTAGATTAAGAAAAAATGCATACTCTCTCTGGATCGATTGGATAGGAAGAAATCTATATTGGATGGAAAATCAGGAGTCAATTTTAAAGCTGGACTTAACAATGTGGCAAAATGGCATAGTCAAATATGATAAGATCTTGAGCAGAGAGAAAAGGCTTGCTTATTTAACTACACAGCCATCTATAGGGTACGCTACCTTTTATTCACTAAAACACTTATGTGTCTTTCGGTTAAGAATTTATAGTATTTTCTAATTTTGCAGTAATATACTATGATTTTGTAATAAAGATATAAAGAATCATAAAATCATTAATTATCATAAAATTGTTATAACTTAAGCTTATTATTTTATTTAACTTCACGTTTAAAATTATGTTTTATAATACACATATATAATAATATATATATTTTCCAGATTTTTATACTGGATAGAAATGTTTGATGCAGAGTCACATATACAGTATGTAATGATGAAATCGGATCTTGACGGAAGAAATGTGCAACCTTTTTTAAAATCCGATATGACCTTTTGTCCATACAATCTATCATTATTAATTTATTATCATATAGAGCTTGACATCACAAATACAGAGGAGCCAATAATATACTGGCTAGATAAACACGAATTATTTGTGGCGAACATTAAAATAAATAAATGCAATTCAATTTCAATCGCTGAAATTGGCACGGAGTTTCTGGGATATTTTATAATTGATGAAACAAACATTTATATAAGTGGATATAATTTAAAAATATCAGATTCTTATCTTTATATTTTAAAAAAGAAGTATGCACTTGTCGACAGTGAAAAAAACGCATCTAAACACGTGCAAATAATAAAAAGCACGGATTACTTTAAACCCATGATATCGTTTGGTAAATCATCCTCCTTACAACCATATCCTCGGAAGGAATGCCTTATATCTGATGAAAAAATTTATAATATTACAATAATAAGAATAACAGCGAACAGTATTGTTTTGAAATTTAATACGACAGAATCGACTCGCAAGCAAAAATGCAAAAACAACATACCAACTCCTAAATATATCATCTACGTAAGCTGTTTGAATAATAACCTTAGTAACAAGTTCGATGAATTCTATATGCAGACATACGAGCGGCATTATGAAATTCAGAATTTAACACCGTTTACAAAATACAAGCTGAAGCTAGCTGTGAGCAATTTTTACTCTGATCAATTATCGACGAACCTGCAATTCAGCTCGGAAGTAATATTGAAAACTAACGTGAGCAAGCTCAATGCACCGGAAAATGTAACGGTTCAGGTTCTGACGCCAACTACAGCGGCAGTTTATTGGATGCTACCCACGAAACTGAATTGTGAGACAGTAACTTATAGAGTATATTGGGAAACAATTAACTCGTGGAAAAGCACGCAACCGATAAAAAAGCCATTTATTAATAATAAAGTTGACAACAAATTTTTTACAATAATTCAATCGTTGCTGCCAAATCAGAAATACTTTGTGTATGTACGTGTGTATCCAGCCAACTACACCAATCTCTATAATGACAGTTCGATCAAAACCGTGTACACGTACTCGGAACCGAACAATATAACTTTGAGCGGAGTTAGCATAAACTATATGAATATTTCGTGGATTCCTAGCGTTAATTTGACGATCCATTACGTACTGGAATACAAAAATGATGTGATGCAAAAGTGGCAAATCGCAGATAGTTTTGAGAAGAATAATGATGAGACAGTAATGTATTATATAGAAAACTTGCTACCGGCAACTTTATACAAGTTTCGTTTGATACTGACATATCCTGAATACGAAAACTTTACATGGCCATCTGATGAGAGATTTATTTTTCAAACACTTGGTAAGCAAATATGATAAAATGTAGATATTTTAATATGATCTGTTTATTATCATACATATAAATGAATTACAGAATTTCAAATATGAAATATTTTTAATGATAAAATTATAAGTAGAAATATTCAAAAAAACCGGAAAATTAAAACTATATTTTTATGTAACAAAGGTGACGATTCGAGAATTCGATCTACCCAATATAATCTAACATTAATGTTAAGCCTTGCTGGTACCGTTATTGTAATCTGCATCTGCTACTTTATTTATTGTTGTAAGTATATTTATACACATTTTTTTAATACAAATTATGATTAATGTAATAAGTGGAGAGATTTTTCAGAAAAACATTAACTTGTTCATTAAAAGAGCAAAATTTAAAATTTGCAATGCATAATATTATTTAAATATATTATAACTTTATAACAGTATACCGACAACGCAAAGAAGATAACGAGCAAGTTTTGACTAGGATTCTACATGAGGTGCCTATCGGAAACGTTCAGCTCAATGCGCTATACAGTCCTGCGTTGCAATATAATCCAAATAAATTTATGCTGACTAAAATCAAACGTGAGCAAATCACACTAACGAAACTGCTTGGCAGCGGCGCATTCGGAATGGTAAATTTTTGGTAACGTCATATTTTAAGTCATTAATGTTTAGATGCAGAAGTAAGAAATGCACATTTCTTAGTAAATCTTACACCAAAAAAATTGTTTTCTTGAAATGCATTAATAAGTCCTCTAAACAGATAAGAATATTTCCAATTTTTAAATTGAGAATATATTTTTAATTTCTTTTGCAACTTCAGCGCCGCAATAAATAAATATAATAAATTAATAATAAATTTAAAATAAAAATTAATAAAATAAAATTATTTAAATTTATAATAAATTTATAAGTTTACAATTAATATTAAAAATAATAACATAATAAGCAAAAATGTGTATTTAACTATGTCAAATACATAAAAAATATTCAATTATATGTGTAACATTTAAATATACATGTAATAAGTAACTATATAAGTAAGTATAGGTCCATTTGTAAGACTGTTTTTTGTTATATCGATTAATAATTTTAATAATACACGGATAAAAAAACATCTCATCAAGTATATATTCTTGCATGTTAAAAATATCTCTTTAGAGAATTTTTCTTGTAAATTAAGAGGATCCTTTTGGCGCCTATTTTAGTAGAAAATATTATAAATATAAGTGGCATGTTCTTAAGATGAGAATACAATTTTTTCGGATATATAAATCAACATTTTAAAAGAGATAGTAATACATTAATTTTTAAGACATACATGTGCACTTCATTTTTTTCGTTGAATTATTTAAAATAAAACGAAATATATATGTATAATGTTATAAGAAATTAAATTATCTTTTCTTGTTTAATAAAAGTTACATTAATTTTCAATATTTCGCAGGTGTATCAAGGGAATGTCAAGGATTTAGAAGAACCGGGATCAGAGACATCCGTTGCCATAAAAATGTTAGAAAGGTGTGCTTCCGTCGAAGAAAAAAAGAAATTCTTGCAAGAAGCTAAGCTTATGAGTCACTTTAGACACGAATATGTGTTAAGATTACTAGCTGTCTGCTTAGACGACGATTCTCCATTACTCGTGTTGGAATTAATGGAAACTGATCTGCAAAAATATTTGAGAGAGTGTCGAATATTACAACCTTCTGATTTACACGCTTTGCGTCTTCATGATTTGCTCGCTATGTGCGAAGATGTTGCGCGCGGCTGTTGCTATTTAGAAGAGCTGCGCTTTGTGCATAGAGATCTCGCGTGCCGAAATTGTTTAGTGTCTGCGAGAGATCGTGAGAATCGTATCGTCAAAATCGGTGATTTTGGACTTGCTAGAGATATTTGCAGGGATGACTATTATCGCAAGGTAGATATAATTAATTAAAAAAGATGAAACTTTTTGAAAGTGTTTTTCTATTGTAGCGTCTTTATATTATTATATTATATCTTTAAGTCAAATAGAATTTAAGAAAAATGAAGACTATGTATATATTTTTATATATATTTCTCCAATATATATGTATATAATGTATAATGCAAAATATTAGTTAACAAAATGTATAATGCAAGATATTAGTTTTTTGCTTAAGAATACTTATTGCAAAAATGGATAATTAGAATAGGAGATTTATCTTTGTTAAAATTTTATTTTAGGAAGGAGAAGGTCTGCTTCCTGTTCGCTGGATGGCACCGGAATCCCTAGCGAACGGAGTATTTACTTCTCAGAGCGATGTTTGGTCATTCGGAGTACTAATGTGGGAGATTACATCATTGGGTGAGCAACCTTACCCTACAAAATCTAATCTCGAAGTGATGAATTACGTACGCGAGGGAGGCAGGTTGCAGATGTCTCTCGACTGTCCATCCTTGTTATATCTATTGATGCAGCGTTGCTGGGGTGTAGCAAATGCCAGACCAAATTTTAAAATTTGTCTGAACAATATTATAGATCTAAGATGCGACATAAAAGACGCAAAATTGCATCCAATATGAATATTATTTAGCCGGCACAATTAATTAATTATATGAACATGTGTATATTAAAGAGAAACGAATTTTTGCACATTTATTTGAAATATTTGAAAATATGTCTGCATTAGACATCTCTATATATGTTTGTAAGTAAATTGGTCATTGTCATTTTATAATCTTATTTTTCAAAGAAACGTAATAAACTATATGTTTACTAGATGTCTTATAACTTGATCGAATGCAGATGCAGCGTGATCTATTACAAAGGGAAATCTTAATATGTAAGAGTGAAAGAGATAGTATTTTGCGATTCGTTGATTAGCTTTAAAGAATTTATCGAATGATATACAAAAAACATATAATATTGGACATTAATATTTTAATTATTGTATTTATTCAATATCATAGCGCAAAAATTACGAGTGCTCTTTAATTATGTAAAGGCTAGTCAATGTTTTATTAGAAAGTGGGAGAATTGTTGCCTTGCTTCGTAAATTCGCCAGTGACCTACAATAGGTGTTATCTCAGAGAGGATATAAATGACTCTTTGAAAAATGGTTCTAATTTATTGGATTATGGCATTGCATGTTTAACTAAAAGTACTAACGAATAATCACGTACTTCTCGTAGGATTTAGGATATATTGCTGTTCTGTTCAGTTTCCAGAAAAAGTACTCTACTGTATATGGTTGTAAGTTTCACTCGAGTAAAAGATTTCTTTATTATAAAAAATTAAATATTTTTACATATGTTAATTTACATGTATAACTGTAAAACTATAAACAAAAAAGTTGATGTTAAAAAAATTTACTTAAATAATTTAAATTGCATAATCAAAGAGCTTGACATTATATAAGCTTGATATTAAAAGCTGAGATATAAAAAAGATGGATAAAGTTTGTTAATATTACATTTAAAATTACCACATGTAAAAATAGATGTTATGTAGTATAAAATTATGCTTTTATAATTATAAATATGGCCGTATACATATATTAAAACGTAACCATAATATAATACATGTATATGTTTTTGAAATTTTTATATTTAAAAATAAGGATTTTTAATATTAATGAATTTTTATTTTCTATATAAAAGTGTTAAAGTAGCATCAAAATTTTTACTCGGGATAGTTTTAGCATAATTCGTTTCACCATTTGACATTAAAATATGAGAAGAGATCAAGTTTTATCTATCAAGAAGTATCAGTTCAAATTGGTGATTATTTTCGATACTTTTGGAAATGACATATGAAGATAGATAAAATTACTATAAAATTTTTTGTTTTTTTAATATCCATTCTCGATATTCTATAATTTTTATTTTAAATTTATAATACACAACTAGAAACATGAAGATGAATTAATGTATAGTGTATTAAATACTTAATTAACTTTCTTACCGATAAATTCTTACCGATTTCATTATTTACAGTCATTTTCAGAATAATCTTGGACACAGATTCGTTGTTTGGTGACATTTAGTAATCCTTGATCTAGAAGTTGATTTAAAATGTTCTATTGATATACATTGTATAGCTTGGAAATGTGATCTATCTCGTTGGATCGCTTGAAAATATTTCAAAATAAATATTACATGTAATGGTTTGCATTATCTTTAATAAAAAATGAGATGTTAATTTTTAAAGTCAATAATTCGCTTACAATACCTTATAATTATATAATATATGTATAATGTTCTATATTACTATTAACACATTTGCATAAGAAAAATTTTAAACTTTACCATATATTTCGTTTACTAACACTGAAAAATAATAAAATAATTCAACTTCTTTTTTTATAAATGCGTTTATTATCACTCACAGTTTTAACAATGTTTATATTTCAACAATAAATGTTTTTATTATCATTTTTTTCCTCGTCATAGAAATTTTATAACTTTCTGTGTGCGTGCGCGCACGCGTGTGTGTGTGTGTGAGTGTGTGTGTAATATCTTGTTAAATTTCTTTTTCTATTGTTATATTTTTAACGCAAACAAATTTTGAAGAGCACGATATCATAAACTTTGTATCCCGTGAGAGAAAATATGTACCTAATATGTGTGTATATTAAAGTATACATATACATTAAGTGATAAATAGTATATAAATTCGCACATATAGCGAGTGATAGCTGTTGCGCATATTTATTGATTTATTGATTCAGATTGATTGAGCCAATTCGAAGATTCATTGTATTAATCTTTTACTTCGATACTTAGTAATTGTTTTGTTACAATTTATTTTAACTCTAAAATTTTGATTTTTTAATATTGTATTGAATAAAAAATAATTTGCCTTTTTCACTGTAAGTTCTATACAAAAATTTATAAATATAAATAGATATTTACAGATAAATAAAAATGTATAAAAAATTACAGAAAATTCATGAATAAATAAATCAAAGTGTCATATACATATGTATGTGTTTATCAATGTAACATTGAGTAAACGGACTCATTAATGTTACAATTTTTTATTTTTATATATAACAATTTTGAACATGACAACAAAAAAAATATATATTAGGTTTAAATTTTAATATCGCGTTTTAACTACGTTTAATTGGATAAATTTATTATCTTAAAAAATTAGAAACAACTTAAACATTTGTAAATTCGTGTATTTGCGCAAAATTAAAAAAATTTAAAAAGAAATAAAAAAATCAATTTTAAGCTATAAACAATGACAGATTTCTTTATATTTTGACATGAGAAATAACTGTAATAAATTTGAAAAAATCGGCGTCCAATTTTCTCCGAGGTTTACTTGTGAGAAGCGTTATAGAAGACGTAAAATTGCATGCAATAAACATTATCTAGTCGACACATTTAATTAATTATTTGTACATGTGCATATGAAGAAGAAACGAGTTTTTGCACATCTATTTGAGAATAGATGTCTGTATTATACGTGAATTGCACATTGTTATTTCATAGTATTATTTAAAAAAAAGAACGTAATAAACTATAATATATTTATTAGAAGTTTTATAACTTGATCATGTGCATCGTGATCTGTTACAAAAGGAAATATGTAAGAGTGAAAGATAATAACTTGCGATTCGTAGATTAGCTTTAAACAATTTACCGAATATATATAAAGATTTATATAAAGATATATATAAAGATTTAATTTATTGGATATTAATGTTTTAATCTTTGTCTTATTAATTCAGAGTATACATGGCGCGAAAATCACGAGCGCT
The DNA here is from genome assembly GCF_030444845.1 of Prenolepis imparis. Taxonomy (NCBI): domain Eukaryota; kingdom Metazoa; phylum Arthropoda; class Insecta; order Hymenoptera; family Formicidae; genus Prenolepis; species Prenolepis imparis. Next base: position 6,726,009 of record NW_028141172.1, on the reverse strand, counting down.
TTTTAATTATGTAAGGGCTAGTCAATGCTTTATTAGAAAATGATTATGTGTTACCTCAGAGAAGATTCAAACGACTCTTTGAAAAACGATTCCAATTTATCTTATTATAGCGTGACACATGTACGTATAATATATAACTAAAAGTACTATAATATTAATAAGCTGTCACGTACTTCTCGAAGGATCCAAGGTATATTGCAGCTCCGCTGTGTTCGGATCTAAACTTTAGTCAAGTATAAGATATTGTTATTAAAGAAAATTCAATGTTTTTACAAATGTTAATTTACATGTATAATTGTAAAACTGTACAAAAAAGACGTTAAAAAAATTTACTCAAATAAAAACTGCATAAGCAAAAAACTTGATACAAAAAAAAGATGTATGTATAAAGTTTGTTAATATTACATTTAAAATTGCCACATTTATAAATAGATGTTATGTAGTATAAAATTATGCTTTTATAATTATAAATGTGGCCGTATACGTATATTAAAACGTACCCCAAATATGTTTTTGAAACTTTTATATTTAAAAATAAAGATTTTTAAAATCAAACAATCAATAATAGACCAACTTGCGAGCCAAATAATCAAGATGTTAACAGATTCTTTATTAAGGAATAAATTAAGTTTATTAAAAAAACATGTAAACGTTTCGACAGTACAACTGTCTTTTTCAATACAAACTAAAATTAAAACGATGATATTTGTAATGTAGATGATAGCGACGCATTATAAGGCCAGCGTGAAATAAAATTAATAATATCAAAATTAAGATAAGGCTCGTGTATAATTAAAATCAAACAATCAATAATAGGCCAACTTGCGAGCCGAATAATCAAGATATTAACAGATTCTTTATTAAGGAATAAATTAAGTTTATTAAAAAAACATGTAAACGTTTCGACAGTACAACTGTCTTTTTCAATACAAACTAAAATTAGATTTTTAATATTAATGAGTCTTCATTTTCTATAAAATTGTTAAATTAGCATCAATACTTTTAGTAAAGCACATAATATTTTTAATGTTTCTAACATAATAATTTTCTTCTATGGTATTCGATCGATTTTTATGAGACTCTCGACTATGAGTGATCGATAAAAACGATAGAATAAAAAAACAAATAATATAATATTTATAATTATTATTAATTAATTATATTATTTATAAATTATATAATTATAAAATATTAAATTATAATTATAAAGTATTTTAATAAACTTGCTTTCTTGGAGTGTAAAAATTCCTAGATTTATTATGGATAATATAGATATTATTTTTATGCTTTTGATGTAGTAAACTTATTTACTACATCAATTATTTACTACATCATTATTGATGTAGTAAACTTATTCTTAATAGTATATGTTTTCATAAATTAATTATCTTGCAATCATATTTAGAGATTGAAGCTACTATAGATCGACATAAATAGAATACCTACAAGCAAACACAACTTGCCAATTATTTATTGCATTAATTATACTTTGGGACAATATTTGTCAGCATTTTTAATTTAAACATTTGACCATTAATTATAAGAGCATTTTATCATTTGCATGTATTTAAAAAAATCACTTAATGAATTACTGTTTCGTTTAAAGAATGGTCTATGATATATGTGAGGCTGTATATAATTTTAAATAAGGTATACATTATGCACTTCTTTTACTTTTTTCACGAAGATTGTAAATATAAACATTTTTTTATTTTAAATGTAAAGCAGTGCAATTAAAAAATTAAAACTCTCTGTGAACAGATTCCACGAATAATTATATTATATTTTCTCTGATTAATATTTATCACAATATAAAATAATAATATCTATTACATTAAAATATAAAATATGTTTGATTAATTTTACTAAAAGTAAAGTAAAATTAATCAAGCATATTTTTCATATTCTTTCCATACCATATTGTCTCACGATTTCCATGATTTTCAAAGTAAATTATAAGAAAAAATTCTCTGTGTTGGAATAAGTAACTGTTGGAGTAACACTGATTGTAAGTATCGTCGATCAAGCAGTGAGAAATGAATCATAAACAAAGCGCAGCAAATAAAGCATGATCAGATCAGTCTAGTCTGCGAAGTCAGTTACGATTGTGATTGCCACGAGAAAAGACAACGTTGCGCGTCAATTGATTCAAATACTGTCATATAAACGTCACACAACAATATGCACATATAGTGGATCCTAAAAGCATGCGTAGTATATAATATGCATACAAATGTAATCATAATTTTGTATATTTTAGTGAAACAAAAAATATGACAAATATCAACGTGGATAATATTATATGCTTAAATAGCGGTGAAAGTGACAGAAAATTTATAATTCTATAATTTTCGGATTGCTTATAAATTGTTCGATTATATTTTTATTGATTATCTTTTTACGAAATATTAAAAGAAATTACAACAAAGATATATTATTATTTTCGATAGAATCAAGTAAATACGTGTCGTTTCGTATTTATTTTTGTTATTGGTTCCCATAGAAAAATTATAAAAATTACTATTTACTAGAATATTGTGATTAATCATAAAAAGATATATTAAAATGTAATATTGGAAGACAATAACGCGATTCGCAAACTAGATTCTAAAGAATTCCATCAAGCACATAATAAAGTATCGATTCGATTAGATCAAATCTGAATCATCCATAGAATAAAAAAAATACAATACTGGTGATTAAAAATTGAGCGCCAACATTCACCAAAGGAAGATATTATTATGTTTAAGATGAGATTATGCGTTTTATTGAAAAGTTTAATGCTGGTGAAAGCAGCTATCGCAATTTTGACAAAGAATAATACCGTTCCGGAAAACCTTTTCACGCAGGTAAGAGATTTTTTTCGCTTCATTAAAAAACAATTAAATGTTATTACAAGTAATAGTGCAGTTTATTTGAGTAACTAAAACGTGTAATATAATAATATTACATACTGTATAATAAAATAAAACTATACATAAAACTAAAATGTATGATGCAATGAGGAAGGATGTATAAAGCTTGAAAATTTTATTTTGTTTTTAAATGGATGTATAATATAGTCCAAAATTAAACTTAATTAACCTTAATAAACATAACTGACGGATTATTAAAAAGTAACCTCGTTTATTTTGAAAAGTTAAAACTAACGATTGCAAAAAAACTAATCATTAGCTATAACTATCAGCAAAATAGCTTCAGGAATCGAAAAGAGTAACATTTTCATATATCATTTATTAAAAAAAAAACGATTATTAATTCTTATTAAATAATCCTTATTCTGTCTATTCTGCGCGACATTCTTTTTAATATAAGAATAATGTTTGATATTTCGCAAGAAAATATGTTGAAAAATAATAGGAATAAATATTTTTAAAATGAAATTACATAATATTTAACACATTATAAATGAGAAATGGAATTATAAATAAAAATATCAAGCTAATATTATTAAAAACAAAAAATGTTATGTTCATTTTAGTTATTTCGACATATATATGTTATTTTTTATGAAAATCTTATTTATATATATTTTTATATATACGACTATTTTATTTATCATTAAAGATACCGTGGAATTTCTGGCCTAGTTGCCTTACTTATTTTTTTTATATGTTATATTTTATTCAGGATATTCCAGTGCCCAAAAACAACAATCATCTCATTTTACAAAATCTCCAGCCGGATCAGAATTATTCTGAAAGCGTGACTATAAGAAGTGAAGTCCATGAAGTAGATGAAGTTACATTTGCAAATATGTCCATGAACCCAGAATCTATTGGTAAGATGCAATGAATATATAAAATGTTAATAAAAAATTTACAAAAAATTTACAAGTTGTAAGCACAATGTAAATTCAAGAGGGAGTAAAAATTATAAAAAATATATATTAAACCATTTTCTAATAACAAGGATAATATAATATTCATTCCGTCGAAAAGAGAGAAAAAATGTATAAACTGTATGTAAAATAAAGCACAATTTAGATAACACCATCAATTTCATTATTTTTTTGTTTGTTTTAATCTGTCGCAAATAATATACTACTGACTTGTGAAGAAGTAGGAAATTTTAGAAAAGGATTTGGCACTTTATTGGAAGGTTTTTCGATTATAACTTAGCAATTACTTTTCTAACATAAGTCTTGAAACACATACACACACACACATACACAGAGGTTTTATGTCATTTCATTATTTTAAAAACTTGCGATGTTAATTTTGTAATATATGTTTATTTTTCTCTTTTTTCTTTATTTTCATTGCACGTTATATTATTATTTTTTTTTTTAATTTACCGAGATAATCAACTTAAACATATTAATATGTACTATCTTAAAATCTCTAGGAATAATTCCGAGCGAGCCAAGAGCATTCGTAGAGTTCAATGGATTTCTAAATGAAAAATTCAACATTTCTGTGACATTCAGGTGAAGAATCAAAGTTTACAGTCTATATCCTTTTTTTCTCTAAAATTTAACATAGACATATAAAAATATTGATTCTGTTAAAAATTTATTAAATATGAAAAGGCTAAATATTATCTTACAGGTGGAATCAACCTAAACATGAAAACAAAGTGATACAAGGATATTCAGTGCAATGTTGGTTCATCGAGAACCTAAAAAAGATTCAAATCTTTGACGACAAAATTATTTTAACTACAATGGAATGCACAGAACATAATCTAAAACCTAATACAACGTACTATTATCGAGTACGAGCGCATACTAAAGCTGGTGCTGGTCCTTATACGGATTTAATGAACGTATCAACGACGCACGAAAATCCGATACCTCAATTATTGATTACAGTGAATAATACCATTGCAATATGGGATCTGGATTCAAGAACCTACGTCAATCTCTTTACCTTTAATAGCAAATATATTATAACCGATGTTTCTTATTCTGTAGCAGAACATAAAGTTTATTGGATCCAGGAGACCTATGAGTATGCTTATATAAAAGATTTAATGATATGGGATATGAATACAAATAATATTACAAAAATAACTAGCCTTAAAACAAGTTCACACAATCTCTGCATCGATTGGATAGGAAGAAATCTATATTGGATGGAAGATGACGACTCAGCGAAATCCATTATAAAGCTGGACTTAACAATGTGGCAAAATGGCATAATCAAATATGATAAGATCTTGAGCAGTGTCGCTGCTCATTTAACTATACAGCCGTCTGTGGGGTACGTTAACTTTTATTCACTTGAAAAAATAAACACTTTTGTGTCTTTCACTTAAGAATTTATATTATTTTCTAATTTTGCAATAATATACTATGATTTTGTAATAAAGATATAAAGAATCATAAAATCATTAATTATCATAAAATTGTAAGAAGTTAAGTTTAAAATTTTTTTAACTTTACGTTTAAAATTCCGTTTTATAATACACATATATAATAATATATATATTTTCCAGATTTTTATACTGGATAGAAATCTTAGATGCAGAGTCATATAAACAGTATGTAATAATGAAATCGGATCTTGACGGAAGAAATGTGCAATCTTTATTAAAAACCGATATGACCTTTTGTCCATACAAATTATCATTATTCAAAATTTATTATAGAATAAAGCTTGACATCACAAATACAGAGGAGCCAATAATATACTGGCTAGATAAACACGAATTAATTGTGGCGAACATTAAAATAAATAAATGCAATTCAATTTCAATCGCTGCAATTGGCACGGAGTTTCTGCAATATATTAAAATTGATAAAACAAACATTTATATAATTATAGTTAATGAAAATGAACTCATTTTTCATATTTATATTTTAAAAAAGAAGTATGCATTTGTCGACAGTGAAAAGAACGCATTTAAACACGTGAAAATAATAAAAAGCACGGATGACTTTTCTCCCATAATATCGTTTGGTAAATCATCCTTCTTACAACCATATCCTCGGAAGGAATGCCTTATATCTGATGAAAAAATTTATAATATTACAATAATAAAAATAACAGCGAACAGTATTGTTTTGAAATTTAATACGACAGAATCGACTCGCAAGCAAAAATGCAAAAACAACATACCAACTCCTAAATATATCATCTACGTAAGCTGTTTGAATAATAACCTTAGTAACAAGTTCGATGAATTCTATATGCAGACATACGAGCGGCATTATGAAATTCAGAATTTAACACCGTTTACAAAATACAAGCTGAAGCTAGCTGTGAGCAATTTTTACTCTGATCAATTATCGACGAACCTGCAATTCAGCTCGGAAGTAATATTGAAAACTAACGTGAGCAAGCTCAATACACCGGAAAATGTAACGGTTCAGGTTCTGACGCCAACTATAGCGGCAGTTTATTGGATGCCACCAAATCAGAACTGTGCGCCAGCAACTTATAGAGTATATTGGGAAACAATTAACTCGTGGAAAAGCACGCAACCGATAAAAAAGCCATTTATTAATAATAAAGTTGACAACAAATTTTTTACAATAATTCAATCGTTGCTGCCAAATCAGAAATACTTTGTGTATGTACGTGTGTATCCAGCCAACTACACCAATCTCTATAATGACAGTTCGATCAAAACCGTGTACACGTACTCGGAACCGAACAATATTACTTTTAGCGGAGCTAGCATAAACAATATGAATATTTCGTGGATTCCTAGCGTTAATCTGACGATACATTACATACTGGAATACAAAAATGATGTGATGCAAAAGTGGCAAATCGCAGATAATTTCGAGACAAATAATGAGACAGTAATGTATTATATAGAAAACTTGCTACCGGCAACTTTATACAAGTTTCGTTTGATACTGACATATCCTGAGTACGAGAACTTTACATGGCCATCTGATGAAAGATTTATTTTTGAAACACTTGGTAAGCAAAAATGATAATATGTAGATATTTTAATATGATCTGTTTATTTTACATACATATAAATGAATTACATAGTTTTAAGAATGAAATATTTTTAATGATAAAATTATAAGTAGAAATATTCAAATTAGACAAAAAAATTAAAACTATATTTTTATGTAACAAAGGTGACGATTTGATAATTCGAACTACACAATATAATCTAACATTAATGTTAAGCCTTGCTGTTACCGTTATTGTAATCTGCATCTGCTACTTTATTTATTGTTGTAAGTATATTTGATACACATTTTTTAAATTACAAATTATGATTAATGTAATAAGTGGAGAGATTTTTCAGAAAAACATTAACTTGTTCATTAAAAGATCAAAATTTAAAATTTGCAATGCATAATATTATTTAAATATATTATAACTTTATAACAGTATACCGACAACGCAAAGAAGATAACGAGCAAGTTTTGACTAGGATTCTACATGAGGTGCCTATCGGAAACGTTCAGCTCAATGCGCTATACAGTCCTGCGTTGCAATATAATCCAAATAAATTTATGCTGACTAAAATCAAACGTGAGCAAATCACACTAACGAAACTCCTTGGCAGCGGCGCATTCGGATTGGTAAATTTTTCGTAACGTCATATATTAAGTCATTAATGTTTTGATGTAGAAATGAGAAATACACATTTCTTAGTAAATCTTACACCGAAAAAATTGTTTTCTTGAAATGCATTAATAAGTCCTCTTAATAGATAAGAATATTTCCATTTTTTAAATTGAGAATATTTTTTCAATTTCTTTTGCAACTTCAGCGCCGCAATAAATAAATATAATAAATTAATAATAAATTTAAAATAAAAATTAATAAAATAAAATTATTTGAATTTATAATAAATTTATAAGTTTACAATTAATATTAAAAATAATAACATAATAAGCAAAATGTGTATTTAACTATGTCAAATACAAAAAAAATATTCAATTATATGTGTAACATTTAAATATACATGTTATAAGTAACAAATGTCCATTTGTAAGACTGTTTTTTGTTATATCGATTAATAATTTTAATAATACACGGATAACAATACATCTCATCAAGTATATATTCTTGCATGTTAAGAATATCTCTTTAGAGGATTTTTCTTCTAAATTAAGAGGATCCTTTTGGCGTTTATTTTAGTAGAAAATATTATAAATATAAGTGGCATGTACTTAAGATGAGAATACAATTTTTTCGGATATATAAATCAACATTTTAAAAGAGATAGTAATACATTAATTTTTAAGACATACATATGCACTTCATTTTTTTCGTTGAATTATTTAAAATAAAACGAAATATATATGTATAATGTTATAAGAAATTAAATTATCTTTTCTTGTTTAATAAAAGTTACTTTAATTTTCAATATTTCGCAGGTGTACCAAGGGAATGTCAAGGATTTAGAAGAACCGGGATCAGAGACATCCGTTGCCATAAAAATGTTAGAAAGGTGTGCTTCCGTCGAAGAAAAAAAGAAATTCTTGCAAGAAGCTAAGCTTATGAGTCACTTTAGACACGAACATGTGTTAAGATTACTAGCTGTCTGCTTAGACGACGATTCTCCATTACTCGTGTTGGAATTAATGGAAACTGATCTGCAAAAATATTTGAGAGAGTGTCGAATATTACAACCTTCTGATTTACACGCTTTGCGTCTTCATGATTTGCTCGCTATGTGCGAAGATGTTGCGCGCGGCTGTTGCTATTTAGAAGAGCTGCGCTTTGTGCATAGAGATCTCGCGTGCCGAAATTGTTTAGTGTCTGCGAGAGATCGTGAGAATCGTATCGTCAAAATCGGTGATTTTGGACTTGCTAGAGATATTTGCAGGGATGACTATTATCGCAAGGTAGATATAATTAATTAAAAAAGATGAAACTTTTTAAAAGTGTTTTTCTATTGTAGCGTCTTTATATGATTATATTATATCTTTAAGTCAAATACATTGCAAAAAATGGGCGTGTTCGATGTGTGTTCAATGTGTGTAGAAATAAGACATAACACACTTTGCTCACGTGTACTGAACGGCTGCTGTGTTGATACTACACATTTTGAATTGAATATTCGTTTTACAATACACGTAAATGTGTAGTTTTAATATGGTTAGGTGTTATACACACTTCTCGATTACAACTCGTTAACAACACGTTAATTCAAACACACTTAAAGCGTTGATATAATACAGAAAGTACTATGTTACACATATTGTACGGTACAACACACGTTGATAATAACGCACGAGCGAAACTAACACGGAAAAAAGAAACACATTTATAAGTGTGTAAAAAAAATTAATTGAAAAAAAATACAAAGAACTAAAGAAAATATATAATGACTAACTCTGTAATGGGTGACTATTATAACTATGTAATAAAAATGTATAATATATAAGCTAACTAATATATAGACCTATCTATATAACATGCTACCTAACTAAAATATATATATGTAAACACAACTCTATACAAATATATGTATAACAAAATATTATAATTTATAAAATCATTAATAATTGATCAGATCAGTATTAAAAGTTTGTATTTTGTGTTTAAATTCGTATAAAAGAAATAAAAATTTAATATAAACATATAAATAAATTAATCCTACGGTTGCCGAAACCGTCATGGGTTTGCTGGCTACATATTATATTTGGGACACAGCGTATCCATTGGCGTACGTTAATGTAATGGGTTTTATTGACCATAAGATACTTGGAACCGACATTAAAAATCACACGATCCACAAATTCATACGAAAAATGAATCAAAAAAATTAGAAATCCCGCTGTAAAACAATTTTAGGGGTGTTCGACGGCTGTAGAAGTAACGCGCAAAATGTTGCATTATGTGTATATATATATATATATATATATATATATATATATATATATATATAAGAACTCCCCCAGATAACACCCCTACAATTTTGGCGGCAATTATCCAACACGAACACGCGTAAAACGTGTAAAAACAACACGCATAGATGCATACATACAACACACGTGTGTTCTTATTTTACACACGATGATACGTGTAAAAAGTGTCTACAGAATAACACGCTTAAAATGTGTAAAAGTAACACACTTGTTTTTGCAGTGTAGAATTTAAGAAAAATGAAGACCATGTATATATTTTTATATATATTTCTCTAATATATATGTATATAATGTATAATGCAAAATATTAGTGAACAAAATGTATAATGCAAAATATTAGTTTTTTGCTTAAGAATACTTACTGCAAAAATGGATAATTAGAATAGGAGATTTATCTTTGTTAAAATTTTATTTTAGGAAGGAGAAGGTCTGCTTCCTGTTCGCTGGATGGCACCGGAATCCCTAGCGAACGGAATATTTACTTCTCAGAGCGATGTTTGGTCATTCGGAGTACTAATGTGGGAGATTACATCATTGGGTGAGCAACCTTACTCTACAAAATCTAATCTCGAAGTGATGAATTACGTACGCGAGGGAGGCAGGTTGCAGATGTCTCTCGACTGTCCATCCTTGTTATATCTATTGATGCAGCATTGCTGGGGTGTAGCAAATGCCAGACCAAATTTTAAAATTTGTCTGAACAATATTATAGATCTAAGAAGCGACATAAAAGACGCAAAATTGCATCCAATATGAATATTATTTAGCCGGCACAATTAATTAATTATTTGAACATGTGTATATTAAAGAAAAACGAATTTTTGCACATTTATTTGAAATATTTGAAAATAAGTCTGTACTAGACATCTCTATGTATGTTTGTAAGTAAATTGGTCATTGTCATTTTATAATCTTATTTTTCAAAGAAACGTAATAAACTATATGTTTACTAGAAGTTTTATAACTTGATCGAATGCAGATGCATCGTGAACTATTACAAAGGGAAATCTTAATATGTAAGAGTGAAAGAGATAGTATTTTGCGATTCGTTGATTAGCTTTAAAGAATTTATCGAATGATATACAAAAAACATCTAATATTGGACATTAAAATTTTAATTATTGCATTTATTCAGTACCATAGCGCGAAAATTACAAGTGCTCTTTAATTATGTAAAGGCTAGTCAATGTTTTATGAGAAAGTGGGAGAATTGTTGCCTTGCTTCGTAAATTCGCCAGTGACCTACAATAGGTGTTATCTCAGAGAGGATATAAATGACTCTTTGAAAAATGGTTCTAATTTATTGCATTATGGCATTGCATGTTTAACTAAAAGTACTAACGAATAATCACGTACTTCTCGTAGAATTTAGGATATATTGCAGTTCTGTCCAGTTTCCAGAAAAAGTACTCTACTATATATGGTCGTAAGTTTCACTCGAGTAAAAGATTTCTTTATTATAAAAAATTAAATATTTTTACATATGTTAATTTACATGTATAACTGTAAAACTATAAACTAAAAATTTGATGTTAAAAAAATTTACTTAAATAATTTAAATTGCATAATCAAAGAGCTTGACATTATATAAGCTTGATATTAAAAGCTGAGATATAAAAAAGATGTATAAAGTTTGTTAATATTACATTTAAAATTGCCACATTTATAAATAGATGTTATGTAGTATAAAATTATGCTTTTATAATTATAAATGTGGCCGTATACGTATATTAAAACGTAGTCCAAATATGTTTTTGAAACTTTTATATTTAAAAATAAAGATTTTTAATATTAATGAGTCTTCATTTTCTATAAAATTGTTAAATTAGCATCAATACTTTTAGTAAAGCACATAATATTTTTAATGTTTCTAACATAATAATTTTCTTCTATGGTATTCGATCGATTTTTACGAGACTCTTGACTATGAGTGATCGATAAAAACGATAGAATAAAAAAACAAATAATATAATATTTATAATTATTATTAATTAATTATATTATTTATAAATTATATAATTATAAAATATTAAATTATAATTATAAAGTATTTTAATAAACATGCTTTATTGGAGTGTAAAAATTCCTAGATTTATTATGAATAATATAGATATTATTTTTATGTTTTCGATGTAGTAAATTTACTTCTTAATAGTATATGTTTGCATAAATTAATTTATCTTGCAATCCTAGAGAATCCTAGAGAATCTTTAGAGAATAAAGCTACTATAGATCGACATGAATAGAATACCTACAAGCAAACACAACTTGCCAATTATTTATTGCATTAATTATACTTCGAAACAATATTTGTAAGCATTTAATTTAAACATATGACCATTAATTAAGAGCATTTAATGATCATTTCCATGTATTAAAAAATCACTTAATGAATTACGGTTTCCTTTAAAGCTTTAAAGAATGGTCTATGATATATGTGAAGCTATATATAATTTTAAATAGGGTATACATTATGCATTTTTTTATTTTTTTCACGAAGATTGTAAATATAAACATTTTTTAATTTTAAATGTAAAGCAGTGCAATTAAAAAATTAAAACTCTCTGTGAACAGTTTCCACGAATAATTATATTATATTTTCTCTGATTAATATTTATCACAATATAAAATAATAATATCTATTACATTAAAATATAAAATATGTTTGATTAATTTTACTAAAAGTAAAGTAAAATTAATCAAGCATATTTTTCAAATTCTTTCCATACCATATTGTCTCACGATTACCATGATTTTCAAAGTAAATTATAAGAAAATATTCTCTGTGTTGGAATAAGTAACTGTTGGAGTAACACTGATTGTAAGTATCGTCGATCATGCAGTGAGAAATGAATCATAAACAAAGCGCAGCAAATAAAGCATGATCAGATCAGTCTAGTCTGCGAAGTCAGTTACGATTGTGATTGCCACGAAAAAAGACAACGTTGCGCGTCAATTGATTCAAATACTGTCATATAAACGTCACGCAACAATATGCACATATAGTGGATCCTAAAAGCATGCGTAGTATATAATATGCATACAAATGTAATCATAATTTTGTATATTTTAGTGAAACAAAAAATATGACAAATATCAACGTGGATAATATTATATGCTTACCCATACGGCACAAAAATACTGCAGCAATGATGATTGCAGAAATATTTCTTTGCAAGATTGCAAGATTGCAGAAATGTTGCAAAATGTTGCTGCAACATTGCTGCAATATTGCAGCAACGGTAAAATGTCCGCTTTCAGCAATATTGCAATACAATATTGCAGCAATATTGCAATGTAATATATATATTATAATGCTTTGTAATGACATAATAATTGGTATTTTTACATTCTAACAATCTATTGTCCTATCTACACCTAATAACACTGAAAAAACAATTTTGTTGACATAACCAAAGTTTGGTAAACCGTTCCAAATAATTTGGTTAATATATATGATTAACCAAATATTTTATTGTTCCAACTAAAATAAAATAAAAAACATTTCAAAAACGTGTATAGTAACTATATATATATATACATATATATATATATATGTGTGTGTGTGTGTGTGTGTGTGTGTGTGTGTGTGTGCGCGCGCGCGTATGTGGGTGTGTAAGTTGATAATAATTCCTTATTTTAATATTTTATAATTCACAAGCGGTCACCACCCATCCAAGTATTAACCGTGTCAAACGCTGCTTAACCTTCAGTGATCGGACGAGAACTGGTGCTGTTGTTGAAGCTATTTAAGTTGTTTATTATGCCAATTTGAGTAACAATTTTTACAAAACTAATAAACAAGTTTTTACATGTATGACTGTTGGCAATATTTTATAATTTAAAATACTTGTATATAATACGTTTTTTTATGAAGGTATTATAATTTGCACATACATTATATTATACATATATGCAATTAATAAACTGATTTTTTGAAAATATTTTTTAATAATATTCAAATTTTATATATATATATATAATTTTACAATGTTGCTGCAACATCATTATCGCATTATTGCAGCAACGTTCCATATTTATATTTCAATAATGTTGCTGCAATATTGCATTGCAATATGGAAGATTGCAATATTGCTGCAATATTGCTGCAAGGTCCTGTGCCGTATGGGTAAATAGCGGTGAAAGTGACAGAAAATTAATAATTCTATAATTTTCGGATTGCTTATAAATTGTTCGATTATATTTTTATTGATTATCTTTTTACGAAATATTAAAAGAAATTACAACAAAGATATATTATTATTTTCGATAGAATCAAGTGAATACGTGTCGCTTCGTATTTATTTTTGTTATTGGTTCCCATTGAAAAATTATAAAAATTACTATTTACTAGAATATTGTGATTAATCATAAAAAGATATATTAAAATGTAATATTGGAAGACAATAACGCGATTCGCAAACTAGATTCTAAAGAATTCCATCAAGCACATAATAAAGTATCGAGTCGATTAGATCAAATCTGAATCATCCATAGAATAAAAAAAATACAATACTGGTGATTAAAAATTGAGCGCCAACATTCACCAAAGAAAGATATTATTATGTTTAAGATGAGATTATGCGTTTTATTGAAAAGTTTAATGCTGGTGAAAGCAGCTATCGCAATTTTGACAAAGAATCATACTGTTCCGCACAACCTTTTCACGCAGGTAAGAGATTTTTTTCGCTTCATTGAAAAACAATTAAATGTTATTACAAGTAATAGTGCAGTTTATTTGAGTAAAAACGATTTAAAAGAGATAGTAATACAATAATTTTTATTAGACATGCATATGCATTTTATTCTATTTCGTTGAATTACTTGAAATAAAACGAAATATATATGTGTTTAATGTTATATGAATTTAAATTATCTTTTTTTTTTAATATAAGTTACATTAATTTTCAACATTTCGCAGGTGTTTAAAGGGAACGTCAAGGATTTAGAAAAACCGAAATCAGAGACATCCGTTGCCATAAAAATGTTGGGAAAGTGTGCTTCCATGGAAGAAAAAAAGAAATTCTTGCAAGAGGCTAGGCTTATGAATCACTTTAGACATGAAAATGTGTTAAGACTGTTAGCTGTCTGCTTAGACGAGGATTTTCCATTACTCGTGTTGGAATTAATGGAAAGTGATCTGCAACAATATTTGAGAGAGTGTCGAATATTCCAACCTTCTGATTTACACGCTTTGCGTCTACACGACTTGCTCGCCATTTGCGAAGATGTTGCGCGAGGCTGTTGTTATTTGGAAGAGCTGCGCTTTGTGCATAGAGATCTCGCGTGCCGAAATTGCTTAGTGTCTGCGAGAGATCGCGAGAATCGTATCGTCAAAATCGGTGATTTCGGACTTGCCAGAGATATTTACAGGGATGACTATTACCGCAAGGTAGATATAATTAATTAAAAAAGATAAAACTATTTGGAAGTATTTTTCTATTGTAGCGTCTTTATAATATTATTGTATATCTTTAAGTCAAATTGAATTTAAGAAAAATTTAAACTATTTATATATTTTCATATATATTTCTCCAATATTCATTTATGTATATAATGTATAATGCAAAATATTAGTAAACGTTTTTTGCTTAAGAATACTTATTTAAAAAATTGATAATTAGAATAGAAGATTTAACTTTATTGAAATTATATTTTAGGAAGGAGAAGATCTGCTTCCTGTTCGTTGGATGGCACAGGAATCCTTAGTGGACGGAATATTTACTTCTTATAGCGATGTTTGGTCATTCGGAGTACTAATGTGGGAGATTACATCGTTAGGTGAGCAACCTTACTCTACCAGAACTAATCTCGAAGTGATGGATTATGTACGCACGGGAGGCAGATTGCAGATGCCTCTCAACTGTCCATCCTTGTTATACCAACTATTGCAGCGTTGCTGGAGTGCAGCAAATGACAGACCAAACTTTAAATTTTGTCTGAACAATATTATAGTTTTAAGAAGCCACACAGAAGACGCAATATTGAATCCGACGCATCAATGAATATTATATAGCCGGCAATTAATTAATTGTTTGTATATGTGTATTTTAAGAAGAAAAGATGAGTATTACATCTATGAGATATTTGAAATTATACTGTCTGTATTATACGTTTATTTATATACATATATATCTGTATGTGAACTGGTCATTGTCATTTCATAATTAATTTTTCAAACATACGTAATAGACTATATATTTACTAGAAGTTTTATAACTGCTCGAATGCAGATGCCTGATCTGTCACAAAGGGAACTCTTAATACGTAAGAGAAAGATATAACTTGCGATTCGTAAATTAGCTTTAAAGAATTTACCGAAAGATAAATAAAATGTATATCATTTTAGAGATTAAAGTTTTATTTATTATCTTATTAATTCAGTATCATAGCACGAAAATGACAAAGCTTTTTAATTAGGTCAAGTATATGCTTTATTAGAAAGTGGTAGAGAATTCCGTACTCTGTAAATTCGCTAGTTGCATAGATGTTATCTCAGAGAAGAATCAAATGACATCTTGAAAAACGATTCCAACTTATCTCATTATGGCATTGCATGTTTATTTCAAACTTTAAACAAGTAAGACATTTTTTTCTCTATTTTTTCTCTAAGTATGAACTATTTCTCTTAGTAAATAAATCATGGGAGCTTGACTTTCTTCGATTGTTGAAGGAATTTTGTCTCATAATTCAGTTTTTATATTAGTTTCAAATTAATTAATTAATATCATCTGATAAGTAACTCTATCTTAACTTGTCTATCTTTTTCACGAGTGCGTTTGTTATCACTAAAATTTCAATAATGTTTATATTTTAACATATATATATGATATATATATTTTTATTATCATTTTCTTCATGATCATAAAAATTTTATAAATTCCTGTATTTAAAAACATCTTATTGCGTATTTTTCGCGTATATATTGCGAGAAAATAAATAGCGCGCGCTTGTGTTGTTCTAGTCCCTTTATAAAAAAAGACATGTTAAGTCGATTCTCGAAAGTCTCGAAGTATTGTTGCTTCTTTTCCGCAATGCTGGCTGTCTCAATTCGCGTTGTGCGTTATATTCGTAGCATCGAGATTATCAGCTGATAACTGTCAAAGATATTAACAGAGTTTTAAATACTGTAACATTATTTAAAACATATTTTATTATTATTTTATTTAATTTTATTTTGAACAAACTGTTAAACTATTAATCCTCGCAATGACAACCTTTCGATGCTATGGATATAACGTACAACGCAAATCGAGGCAGTTAATCAACATCGCAAAAAAAGGCAACAATACTTGCGAGAATCGACTTAACATGCCATTTTTAGAACGGGACTAGAACGACACAAGCGCGATTCCTCAATTTTATGTTAAAGAGAATGATACAGAAATCAGCTGATCACTGTCAAAAAATATTAATCGAGTTTAAAGTACTATAACATTATATTTAAAACATACTATTATTTAAATTTTTACAACATAATATTATTTTAAAATTTAATTAGCAAATTAAGTTTCATCAGCTGACGTATGTCAAAAATATTAATAAAGCGTTAATTTGCTAATTAAATTTTAAAATAATATGTTAAAAAGATTAAAATAATAATATATTGTAAATAATACGTTATAATACTTTATCTTCGATTAATATTTTTTGACAGGAAACAGCTGATAATTGTCAAAAATATTAAAGTTTAAAGTAGCTGATTTCTATCAAAAAATATAAATAAATCCTTTCGTCAATAAAATCATAATTAATTTCGACGTTGTGATTATCTCGATTATCAATGGATTCTTGTAGAAATCCTATTTCTTTGTTCGCACTTTCTGTTTCAGATTTAAATACTGAATTTTTATGCATTTTTTTATGCGTTGATTGCAATACGTGTACGAAAATATGTGAACTAATTATGTAATGCATAACAATTTATTATTAATATCTTTAACAGAGAACAAAAATAAATAGAATTTTCTACAAGACTTTTTCGATCAAAATATCTGCGCTTCTATTATATTCGCGCGTCTGTACCGCGCGAGACTGACCGCAAGACTCTTAGCAGCGGTATGGTTAAACACAACCCATACGTCCGCCACGCTGCGCGTCTCGCGCGAGACTGACGCTGACGATCAGTCTCGCAATCGCAATGTCTCGAGATCGAGAATCAGTCTCGCGCGAGACGCGCAGCGTGACGGACGTATAGCTGCGCTTGGCGATACCGCTGCTCTGAGTTTTGCGGCTTGCGGTCAGTCTTGCGCGAGATATGCAGCGAGATGGATGTGTACAGACGCGCGAATTTAATGGGAGCGCAGATATTTTGATCGAAAGTTTCTTGTAGAAAATTCTATCTTTTTGTTCTCTGTTAATGATTTAAATAATAAATTTGTATGCATTGCATAATTAAGTCACATATTTTTATGCATGTATTGCAATCAATGCTTAAAAAAATATATTAATTAATTATTAAATAATTATGCTGTGCAATAAAAATTTAGTATTTATATCATGAACAGAAAGTGTTAACAAAGAAATAGAATTTTCTACAAGAATCATTTGATAATCGAGACTAATTACGATTTTATTGACGAAAAGATTTATTAATATTTTTTGATAGAAATAAGCTACTTTAAACTCGGTTATTATTTTTGACAGTTATTTGCTGATTTCTGTCAAAAAATATTAATCGAGGATAAAGTATTATCAACATTACTACTTTAATTTTTATAACATTATTACTTTGAAATTTAATTATCTAATTAACGCTTTAGTAATATATTTTGACAGAAATCAGCTGATTAAAGTTAATTTGCTAATTAAATTTTAAAATAATATTATGTTGTAAAAATTTAAATAATAGTATATTTTAAATATAATGTTATAGTACTTTGAACTCGATTAATATTTTTTGACAGTTATCAGTTGATTCTGTCAAAAAATTATTATTATTTTAATAATTATTCTATTTAATATAAAATCGAAGAATGTCGCGCTTGTGTTCTTCTAGTTTATAAAAAATTATATGTATCTATAATATAATATAATTGAGAATATATGCATTCGCGAGTGTATGTATGCTTGTTTATATATATGTTAATTTTTATTTGCGAATTCTAAAAATTGTTTGACTTCCTTTGGAAATACGCAGTGCTTTTTAACATTTTTCTAATAACGCAATATATGAATCTGAGCTTAAAAGCTCTCTTTTAAAAAGATCTTCATTACTGTCCCGTTTACTGGATTTCTTTGTGTGATGCTCACGATAATATCTGATATCTTTATTGTAAGCAGCCTCAAGAGCCTCCTTTGAAAGTTGGTCAACGAATAATATATAATAAAAATTTTATTTTAGTCCCTGAACTAAGTTGTCAACATTTTTGCATTTATTGAGCAGTTTATAAAAGTAAATAAAACTATAGTACATAGCTAAATTGTTAAATATGAATTTTTTTTATGTAATTGCTCGTCTACACAGTTTCAGTTTCCCGAAACAAAATTCTGAATATGCCACTGCTCCTAAGATAATTCCTTGTGATACAAAACTTCGTATTGCAAAATATATGTATAATTTCAGACAAAAATTATCTCATAAAAAAGTAGTTTTTAAATCAAGGTGGTAATCATCGATATTTTCTCGTCAATATATAGAAACCGATTTTCTAAATGCTTAATTATACAAACAAACATTAAATTAATATTTTAAAAATATAACGTTTCAATTTTAAAATAGAAATCGTTGAATCTGTAGAAATTATCATTCATGCAATATTGCTCGATTGCTATCAAATTATGAAAGTAACACTCGCTGTTTATTTTGTTTGTTCTGCTTGTATCTTGTCTTATGTCATCTAATTATTTATTCTGTGTTATATAAATTCTATCTTGCGACTTGTCTGATTTCAAATTTCTGTGAATTTCAAATTATTTTGATATACGTTATAATATACAAAGATGTTGAAAGCGTTTAAATCAGTTGATTAAAGGCGTTAATTTGCTAATTTTAAAATAATAACCTGTTATAAAACTAAAATAAAAATGTTGTTATTAATAATATGTTATAATACTTTAAACTCGATTAATATTTCTTTGACAGTTATCAACTGATTTCTGTTAATTATTAATTTCAATTTAATTAGGAAATTAATGCTTGAATCAGCTGCTTTCTGCCAAAAGATACACTTGGCAAAAAAAAAAAAAAAAACGGTACACTTAAAATTAGTAAAAATGGTAAAAGTTCAAGAATTTATAATTCAGCTAATAATTATGATATCTAGGTGTTTAAAATACGAAAATAAAGCTTGAAGTCTGTAGTTTGAAAAAATTTTAGTGCCGATTACGTGAAATGATCAGTTTTGCAATGACAAATGACAGAGTGAGAACCTGCAAAACTAATAAATAGAAGGTTCACTTTTCTGAATTGCACGACGTAAATCAGTTGACGTTTATTTATCACAATAAAAAATAAAAATATTTATTACAATAAAATATAAAATATGATTGATTAATTTTTCTAAAAGTATAGTAAAATTAATCAAACATATTTTTAAAATTTTTGTATACCATATTGTCTCACGATTACTAAATGTTTTTCTGGGGTAAATTCTAAAGTAGGTAAATTCTAAAAGAAAATTCTCTCTGTGTTAGAAAAAGTAACTGTTGGAAATAACATTGATTGTGAGTATCATCGATCAGGCAGAGCGAAATGAATCATACAGAGTGCAGCAAATAAGGCACGATCAGTCTAATCTGCGATGTCAGTTACGATTGTGATTGCCACGAGAAAAGACAACGTTCCGCATCATTTATTGAATCAAATACTGTTATATAAACGTCACACAACAATATGCACATATAGTGGATCCTAAAAACATGCGTAGTATACAATATGCATAAAAGAAGTAATCATAATTTTTTATATTTTAGTGAAACAAAAAATGACAAATATCTCAATGTGGATAATAATTTATGCTTGAATAGCGGTGAAAGTGACAGAAAATTTATAATTCTATGATTTTCGGATTGCTTATTAATTGTTCTTTTATATTTTTATTAATTATCTATTTACGAAATATTAAAAGAAATTACAACAAAGATAAATTATTATCTTGGATACAATCAAATAAATACGCGTGCTTCGTATTCATTTTTGTTATTGGTTCCCATAGAAAAATTATAAAAATTACTATTTACTAGAATATTGTGATTGATCATAAAAGATATATTAAAGTGTAATATTGGAAGACAATAACGCGATTCGCAAACTAGATTCTAAAGAATTCATCGAGCACATATAAGTATCGAGTTGATTAGATGAAATCTGAATCATTTATAGAATAAAAAAAAACAATACAGGTGATTAAAAATTGAGCGCCAACATTCACCGAAGAAAGAGGTTATTATGTTTGAAATAAGATTATCCGTTTTATTGAAATGTTTAATGCTGATGAAGTCAGCTATCGCGATTTCGACAAAGAATCACACCGTTCCGGACAACCTTTTCACGCAGGTAAGAGATTTTTTTCGCTTCATTAAAAAACAATTAAATGTTATTACAAGTAATAGTGCAGTTTATTTGAGTAACTAAAACGTGTAATATAATAATATTACATACTGTATAATAAAATAAAACTATACATAAAACTAAAATGTATGATGCAATGAGGAAGGATGTATAAAGCTTGAAAATTTTATTTTGTTTTTAAATGGATGTATAATATAGTCCAAAATTAAACTTAATTAAGACGAAATATTAAAATTTGACTGTATTATGTTTGTGTTTCTATTGCTATTTCTAAGAATAATAATTATTAATATTAATGAGATTTTCTGTTAATTTTTCATTATTTTGATACATACATACAGACATACATACATACATACATACATATATATATATATATATATATATATATATATATATGACACTTGAATTGAGTTTTATGTGATTTTTCATCAATTTGCAAAAAGATCTTATTTACTTTATTAAATATTTATAATTATTTAATAATATAATAAGACTTGTAAATAAATTTTTAGTAAACTAAATTAATTCAAAGAGTCAGCGTCATTTTGATGTGTCAAGGATAGTTGCATTTGTGCTATATACATATAAAGGAATGTCGACTAAATTGGTATAATAGAATTCAAATTGTATCAATTAACTTTATAGGGCCAAAAGTTAAATAAACAATATACGTAACAGCAATCTATTCCAATTTAACTAATAAAAATTTATAGATGTATATATATAATATTGATAGTATATCCATATATATAGCCATATGAATATAGATATCCATTTAAATAGTTATATGTAGAATATGCACATATTCTTATATATCGTGGTAATGTCAATCGAAAGATTATGGTATCCTGTTTTCCAGAATTTGTTTGGGTTAAAAGATATAACCATAATCAAAAAGAATTTCGACAAGATTTTAAGTACAAAAATTTATATAATTTCTATAATCACACACAAACACATATAAAAGAGAATACTTTAAACATTTGGATTCTTGAAATACAAACATTATTATTGAAATTTTAATTAAAACATACGGATTATTACAAAGTAAATTCGCTTATTTTAAAAAGTTAACTAACAATCGCAAAAAAACTAAATCATGAACTATAACTATCAGCAAAATCGCTTCAAGAATCGAAGAGAGTAACATTTTAATATAACATTTATTAAAAAAGAAACAATTATGAATTCTTATTAAATAATCCTTATTCTGCCTATTCTGCGTTAGTTTCTTTTTAATATAAGATTCATGTTTGATATTTCGCAAGAAAATATAATGAAAAATAATAAGAATAAATATTATAGAAATAAAATTACATAATATTAAACACATTATAAATTAGGAATGGAATTATAAAATATCAAGCTAAAATTATTACAAAACAAGAAATTTTATGCTTATTTTATTTATTTTGACATATGATGTTATTTTTTACGGTAATCTTATTTATATATATTTTTAGATATACTATTTTATTTATCATTAATGATACAGTAGAATTTCTGGCCTAGCTGTCTAACTTATTTTTTTTATATGTTATATTTTATTCAGGATATTCCAGTGCCCGAAAACAACAATCATCTCATTTTAGAAAATCTCCAGCCAGATCAGAATTATTCTGAAAGCGTGACTATAAGAAGTGAAGTCAATGAAGTAGATGAAGTTACATTTGCAAATATGTCCATGAACCCAGAATTTATTGGTAAGATGCAATAAATATATAGAACGTTAATAAAAAATTAACAAAAAATTTACAAGTTGTAAGTATAATGTAAATTCAAGAGAAAGTAAAAATTAAATTTAAAAAATATCAAACCATTTTCTAATAACAAGGATAATATAAAATTCATTCTGTCGAAAAGAAAGAAAAAATGTATACACTGTATGTAAAATAAAGCAAAATTTAGATAACACCATCAATTTCATTATTATTCTTGTTTGTTTTAAATCAGTCGCAAATAATGTACCTCTGATTTGTGAATAATAGGAAATTTTAGAAAAGTGTTTGGCACTTTATTGGAAGTTTTTTTAATTATAACTTAGCAATTACTTTTCTAACACAAGTCTTGAAACACATACACACACACAAATACACAAGGGTTTTATGTTATTTAATTATTTTAAAAACTTGCATGTTAATTTTGATATATAGGCTATTTTTTTTCGTTTTTCTTTATTTTCATTCCACGTTAAATTATTATTATTTTTTTTTATTTATCAAAATAATCAACTTAAACATATTAATATGTACCACCTCAAAATCTCTAGGAAAAATTCCGAGCGAGCCAAGAGCATTCGTAGATTTCAATGGATTTCTAAATGGAAAAATCAACATTTCTGTGACATTCAGGTGAAGAATCAAAGTTTTTAGTCTATATCCTTTTTTTCTCTAAAATTTAACATAGACATATAAAAATATTGATTCTGTTAAAAATTTATTAAATATGAACAGGCTAAATTTTATCTTACAGGTGGAATCAACCTAAACATGAAAACAAAGTGATACAAGGATATTCAGTGCAATGTTGGTTCATCGAGAACCTAAAAAAGATTCAAATCTTTGACGACAAAACTATTTTAACTACAATGGAATGCACAGAACATAATCTAAAACCTAATACAACGTACTATTATCGAGTACGAGCGCATACTAAAGCTGGAGCTGGTCCTTATACGGATTTAATGAACGTATCAACGACGCACGAAAATCCGATACCTCAATTATTGATTACAGTGAATAATACCATTGCAATATGGGATCTGGATTCAAGAACCTACGTCAATCTCTTTACCTTTAATAGCAAATATATTATAACCGATGTTTCTTATTCTGTAGCAGAACATAAAATTTATTGGATCCAGGAGACCAATAATGAGTATGGGTCTACACAAGATTTAATGATAGGGGATATGAATAAAAATAATATTACGAAAATAACTAGATTAAGAAAAAATGCATACTCTCTCTGGATCGATTGGATAGGAAGAAATCTATATTGGATGGAAAATCAGGAGTCAATTTTAAAGCTGGACTTAACAATGTGGCAAAATGGCATAGTCAAATATGATAAGATCTTGAGCAGAGAGAAAAGGCTTGCTTGTTTAACTACACAGCCATCTATAGGGTACGCTACCTTTTATTCACTAAAACACTTATGTGTCTTTCGGTTAAGAATTTATAGTATTTTCTAATTTTGCAGTAATATACTATGATTTTGTAATAAAGATATAAAGAATCATAAAATCATTAATTATCATAAAATTGTTATAACTTAAGCTTATTATTTTATTTAACTTCACGTTTAAAATTATGTTTTATAATACACATATATAATAATATATATATTTTCCAGATTTTTATACTGGATAGAAATGTTTGATGCAGAGTCACATATACAGTATGTATTAATGAAATCGGATCTTGACGGAAGAAATGTGCAACCTTTTTTAAAATCCGATATGACCTTTTGTCCATACAAATTATCATTATTCAAAATTTATTATCGAATAAAGCTTGACATCACAAATACAGAGGAGCCAATAATATACTGGCTAGATAAACACGAATTATTTGTGGCGAACATTAAAATAAATAAATGCAATTCAATTTCAATCGCTGAAATTGGCACGGAGTTTCTGGGATATTTTATAATTGATGAAACAAACATTTATATAAGTGGATATAATTTAAAAATATCAGATTCTTATCTTTATATTTTAAAAAAGAAGTATGCACTTGTCGACAGTGAAAAAAACGCATCTAAACACGTGCAAATAATAAAAAGCACGGATTACTTTAAACCCATGATATCGTTTGGTAAATCATCCTCCTTACAACCATATCCTCGGAAGGAATGCCTTATATCTGATGAAAAAATTTATAATATTACAATAATAAGAATAACAGCGAACAGTATTGTTTTGAAATTTAATACGACAGAATCGACTCGCAAGCAAAAATGCAAAAACAACATACCAACTCCTAAATATATCATCTACGTAAGCTGTTTGAATAATAACCTTAGTAACAAGTTCGATGAATTCTATATGCAGACATACGAGCGGCATTATGAAATTCAGAATTTAACACCGTTTACAAAATACAAGCTGAAGCTAGCTGTGAGCAATTTTTACTCTGATCAATTATCGACGAACCTGCAATTCAGCTCGGAAGTAATATTGAAAACTAACGTGAGCAAGCTCAATGCACCGGAAAATGTAACGGTTCAGGTTCTGACGCCAACTACAGCGGCAGTTTATTGGATGCTACCCACGAAACTGAATTGTGAGACAGTAACTTATAGAGTATATTGGGAAACAATTAATTCGTGGAAAAGCACGCAACCGATAAAAAAGCCATTTATTAATAATAAAGTTGACAACAAATTTTTTACAATAATTCAATCGATGCTGCCAAATCAGAAATACTTTGTGTATGTACGTGTGTATCCAGCCAACTACTCCAATCTCTATAATGACAGTTCGATCAAAACCGTGTACACGTACTCGGAACCGAACAATATAACTTTGAGCGGAGTTAGCATAAACTATATGAATATTTCGTGGATTCCTAGCGTTAATTTGACGATCCATTACGTACTGGAATACAAAAATGATGTGATGCAAAAGTGGCAAATCGCAGATAGTTTTGAGAAGAATAATGATGAGACAGTAATGTATTATATAGAAAACTTGCTACCGGCAACTTTATACAAGTTTCGTTTGATACTGACATATCCTGAATACGAAAACTTTACATGGCCATCTGATGAGAGATTTATTTTTCAAACACTTGGTAAGCAAATATGATAAAATGTAGATATTTTAATATGATCTGTTTATTATCATACATATAAATGAATTACAGAATTTCAAATATGAAATATTTTTAATGATAAAATTATAAGTAGAAATATTCAAAAAAACCGGAAAATTAAAACTATATTTTTATGTAACAAAGGTGACGATTCGAGAATTCGATCTACCCAATATAATCTAACATTAATGTTAAGCCTTGCTGGTACCGTTATTGTAATCTGCATCTGCTACTTTATTTATTGTTGTAAGTATATTTATACACATTTTTTTAATACAAATTATGATTAATGTAATAAGTGGAGAGATTTTTCAGAAAAACATTAACTTGTTCATTAAAAGAGCAAAATTTAAAATTTGCAATGCATAATATTATTTAAATATATTATAACTTTATAACAGTATACCGACAACGCAAAGAAGATAACGAGCAAGTTTTGACTAGGATTCTACATGAGGTGCCTATCGGAAACGTTCAGCTCAATGCGCTATACAGTCCTGCGTTGCAATATAATCCAAATAAATTTATGCTGACTAAAATCAAACGTGAGCAAATCACACTAACGAAACTGCTTGGCAGCGGCGCATTCGGAATGGTAAATTTTTGGTAACGTCATATTTTAAGTCATTAATGTTTAGATGCAGAAGTAAGAAATGCACATTTCTTAGTAAATCTTACACCAAAAAAATTGTTTTCTTGAAATGCATTAATAAGTCCTCTAAACAGATAAGAATATTTCCAATTTTTAAATTGAGAATATATTTTTAATTTCTTTTGCAACTTCAGCGCCGCAATAAATAAATATAATAAATTAATAATAAATTTAAAATAAAAATTAATAAAATAAAATTATTTAAATTTATAATAAATTTATAAGTTTACAATTAATATTAAAAATAATAACATAATAAGCAAAAATGTGTATTTAACTATGTCAAATACATAAAAAATATTCAATTATATGTGTAACATTTAAATATACATGTAATAAGTAACTATATAAGTAAGTATAGGTCCATTTGTAAGACTGTTTTTTGTTATATCGATTAATAATTTTAATAATACACGGATAAAAAAACATCTCATCAAGTATATATTCTTGCATGTTAAAAATATCTCTTTAGAGAATTTTTCTTGTAAATTAAGAGGATCCTTTTGGCGCCTATTTTAGTAGAAAATATTATAAATATAAGTGGCATGTTCTTAAGATGAGAATACAATTTTTTCGGATATATAAATCAACATTTTAAAAGAGATAGTAATACATTAATTTTTAAGACATACATGTGCACTTCATTTTTTTCGTTGAATTATTTAAAATAAAACGAAATATATATGTATAATGTTATAAGAAATTAAATTATCTTTTCTTGTTTAATAAAAGTTACATTAATTTTCAATATTTCGCAGGTGTATCAAGGGAATGTCAAGGATTTAGAAGAACCGGGATCAGAGACATCCGTTGCCATAAAAATGTTAGAAAGGTGTGCTTCCGTCGAAGAAAAAAAGAAATTCTTGCAAGAAGCTAAGCTTATGAGTCACTTTAGACACGAATATGTGTTAAGATTACTAGCT
Source organism: Prenolepis imparis (assembly GCF_030444845.1). Classification (NCBI taxonomy): domain Eukaryota; kingdom Metazoa; phylum Arthropoda; class Insecta; order Hymenoptera; family Formicidae; genus Prenolepis; species Prenolepis imparis. The sequence goes on along the minus strand of NW_028141172.1, from coordinate 6,698,309 downwards.
GTCTGCTTAGACGACGATTCTCCATTACTCGTGTTGGAATTAATGGAAACTGATCTGCAAAAATATTTGAGAGAGTGTCGAATATTACAACCTTCTGATTTACACGCTTTGCGTCTTCATGATTTGCTCGCTATGTGCGAAGATGTTGCGCGCGGCTGTTGCTATTTAGAAGAGCTGCGCTTTGTGCATAGAGATCTCGCGTGCCGAAATTGTTTAGTGTCTGCGAGAGATCGTGAGAATCGTATCGTCAAAATCGGTGATTTTGGACTTGCTAGAGATATTTGCAGGGATGACTATTATCGCAAGGTAGATATAATTAATTAAAAAAGATGAAACTTTTTGAAAGTGTTTTTCTATTGTAGCGTCTTTATATTATTATATTATATCTTTAAGTCAAATAGAATTTAAGAAAAATGAAGACTATGTATATATTTTTATATATATTTCTCCAATATATATGTATATAATGTATAATGCAAAATATTAGTTAACAAAATGTATAATGCAAGATATTAGTTTTTTGCTTAAGAATACTTATTGCAAAAATGGATAATTAGAATAGGAGATTTATCTTTGTTAAAATTTTATTTTAGGAAGGAGAAGGTCTGCTTCCTGTTCGCTGGATGGCACCGGAATCCCTAGCGAACGGAGTATTTACTTCTCAGAGCGATGTTTGGTCATTCGGAGTACTAATGTGGGAGATTACATCATTGGGTGAGCAACCTTACCCTACAAAATCTAATCTCGAAGTGATGAATTACGTACGCGAGGGAGGCAGGTTGCAGATGTCTCTCGACTGTCCATCCTTGTTATATCTATTGATGCAGCGTTGCTGGGGTGTAGCAAATGCCAGACCAAATTTTAAAATTTGTCTGAACAATATTATAGATCTAAGATGCGACATAAAAGACGCAAAATTGCATCCAATATGAATATTATTTAGCCGGCACAATTAATTAATTATATGAACATGTGTATATTAAAGAGAAACGAATTTTTGCACATTTATTTGAAATATTTGAAAATATGTCTGCATTAGACATCTCTATATATGTTTGTAAGTAAATTGGTCATTGTCATTTTATAATCTTATTTTTCAAAGAAACGTAATAAACTATATGTTTACTAGATGTCTTATAACTTGATCGAATGCAGATGCAGCGTGATCTATTACAAAGGGAAATCTTAATATGTAAGAGTGAAAGAGATAGTATTTTGCGATTCGTTGATTAGCTTTAAAGAATTTATCGAATGATATACAAAAAACATATAATATTGGACATTAATATTTTAATTATTGTATTTATTCAATATCATAGCGCAAAAATTACGAGTGCTCTTTAATTATGTAAAGGCTAGTCAATGTTTTATTAGAAAGTGGGAGAATTGTTGCCTTGCTTCGTAAATTCGCCAGTGACCTACAATAGGTGTTATCTCAGAGAGGATATAAATGACTCTTTGAAAAATGGTTCTAATTTATTGGATTATGGCATTGCATGTTTAACTAAAAGTACTAACGAATAATCACGTACTTCTCGTAGGATTTAGGATATATTGCTGTTCTGTTCAGTTTCCAGAAAAAGTACTCTACTGTATATGGTTGTAAGTTTCACTCGAGTAAAAGATTTCTTTATTATAAAAAATTAAATATTTTTACATATGTTAATTTACATGTATAACTGTAAAACTATAAACAAAAAAGTTGATGTTAAAAAAATTTACTTAAATAATTTAAATTGCATAATCAAAGAGCTTGACATTATATAAGCTTGATATTAAAAGCTGAGATATAAAAAAGATGGATAAAGTTTGTTAATATTACATTTAAAATTACCACATGTAAAAATAGATGTTATGTAGTATAAAATTATGCTTTTATAATTATAAATATGGCCGTATACATATATTAAAACGTAACCATAATATAATACATGTATATGTTTTTGAAATTTTTATATTTAAAAATAAGGATTTTTAATATTAATGAATTTTTATTTTCTATATAAAAGTGTTAAAGTAGCATCAAAATTTTTACTCGGGATAGTTTTAGCATAATTCGTTTCACCATTTGACATTAAAATATGAGAAGAGATCAAGTTTTATCTATCAAGAAGTATCAGTTCAAATTGGTGATTATTTTCGATACTTTTGGAAATGACATATGAAGATAGATAAAATTACTATAAAATTTTTTGTTTTTTTAATATCCATTCTCGATATTCTATAATTTTTATTTTAAATTTATAATACACAACTAGAAACATGAAGATGAATTAATGTATAGTGTATTAAATACTTAATTAACTTTCTTACCGATAAATTCTTACCGATTTCATTATTTACAGTCATTTTCAGAATAATCTTGGACACAGATTCGTTGTTTGGTGACATTTAGTAATCCTTGATCTAGAAGTTGATTTAAAATGTTCTATTGATATACATTGTATAGCTTGGAAATGTGATCTATCTCGTTGGATCGCTTGAAAATATTTCAAAATAAATATTACATGTAATGGTTTGCATTATCTTTAATAAAAAATGAGATGTTAATTTTTAAAGTCAATAATTCGCTTACAATACCTTATAATTATATAATATATGTATAATGTTCTATATTACTATTAACACATTTGCATAAGAAAAATTTTAAACTTTACCATATATTTCGTTTACTAACACTGAAAAATAATAAAATAATTCAACTTCTTTTTTTATAAATGCGTTTATTATCACTCACAGTTTTAACAATGTTTATATTTCAACAATAAATGTTTTTATTATCATTTTTTTCCTCGTCATAGAAATTTTATAACTTTCTGTGTGCGTGCGCGCACGCGTGTGTGTGTGTGTGAGTGTGTGTGTAATATCTTGTTAAATTTCTTTTTCTATTGTTATATTTTTAACGCAAACAAATTTTGAAGAGCACGATATCATAAACTTTGTATCCCGTGAGAGAAAATATGTACCTAATATGTGTGTATATTAAAGTATACATATACATTAAGTGATAAATAGTATATAAATTCGCACATATAGCGAGTGATAGCTGTTGCGCATATTTATTGATTTATTGATTCAGATTGATTGAGCCAATTCGAAGATTCATTGTATTGATCTTTTACTTCGATACTTAGTAATTGTTTTGTTACAATTTATTTTAACTCTAAAATTTTGATTTTTTAATATTGTATTAAATAAAAAATAATTTGCCTTTTTCACTGTAAGTTCTATACAAAAATTTATAAATATAAATAGATATTTACAGATAAATAAAAATGTATAAAAAATTACAGAAAATTCATGAATAAATAAATCAAAGTGTCATATACATATGTATGTGTTTATCAATGTAACATTGAGTAAACGGACTCATTAATGTTACAATTTTTTATTTTTATATATAACAATTTTGAACATGACAACAAAAAAAATATATATTAGGTTTAAATTTTAATATCGCGTTTTAACTACGTTTAATCGGATAAATTTATTATCTTAAAAAATTAGAAACAACTTAAACATTTGTAAATTCGTGTATTTGCGCAAAATTAAAAAAATTTAAAAAGAAATAAAAAAATCAATTTTAAGCTATAAACAATGACAGATTTCTTTATATTTTGACATGAGAAATAACTGTAATAAATTTGAAAAAATCGGCGTCCAATTTTCTCCGAGGTTTACTTGTGAGAAGCGTTATAGAAGACGTAAAATTGCATGCAATAAACATTATCTAGTCGACACATTTAATTAATTATTTGTACATGTGCATATGAAGAAGAAACGAGTTTTTGCACATCTATTTGAGAATAGATGTCTGTATTATACGTGAATTGCACATTGTTATTTCATAGTATTATTTAAAAAAAAGAACGTAATAAACTATAATATATTTATTAGAAGTTTTATAACTTGATCATGTGCATCGTGATCTGTTACAAAAGGAAATATGTAAGAGTGAAAGATAATAACTTGCGATTCGTAGATTAGCTTTAAACAATTTACCGAATATATATAAAGATTTATATAAAGATATATATAAAGATTTAATTTATTGGATATTAATGTTTTAATCTTTGTCTTAATTCAGAGTATACATGGCGCGAAAATCACGAGCGCTTTTTAATTATGTAAGGGCTAGTCAATGCTTTATTAGAAAATGATTATGTGTTACCTCAGAGAAGATTCAAACGACTCTTTGAAAAACGATTCCAATTTATCTTATTATAGCGTGACACATGTACGTATAATATATAACTAAAAGTACTATAATATTAATAAGCTGTCACGTACATTCTCGAAGGATCCATGGTATATTGCAGCTCCGCTGTGTTCGGATCTAAACTTTAGTCAAGTATAAGATATTGTTATTAAAGAAAATTAAATGTTTTTACAAATGTTAATTTACATGTATAATTGTAAAACTGTACAAAAAAGACGTTAAAAAAATTTACTCAAATAAAAACTGCATAAGCAAAAAACTTGATACAAAAAAAAGATGTATGTATAAAGTTTGTTAATATTACATTTAAAATTGCCACATTTATAAATAGATGTTATGTAGTATAAAATTATGCTTTTATAATTATAAATGTGGCCGTATACGTATATTAAAACGTACCCCAAATATGTTTTTGAAACTTTTATATTTAAAAATAAAGATTTTTAAAATCAAACAATCAATAATAGACCAACTTGCGAGCCAAATAATCAAGATGTTAACAGATTCTTTATTAAGGAATAAATTAAGTTTATTAAAAAAACATGTAAACGTTTCGACAGTACAACTGTCTTTTTCAATACAAACTAAAATTAAAACGATGATATTTGTAATGTAGATGATAGCGACGCATTATAAGGCCAGCGTGAAATAAAATTAATAATATCAAAATTAAGATAAGGCTCGTGTATAATTAAAATCAAACAATCAATAATAGGCCAACTTGCGAGCCGAATAATCAAGATATTAACAGATTCTTTATTAAGGAATAAATTAAGTTTATTAAAAAAACATGTAAACGTTTCGACAGTACAACTGTCTTTTTCAATACAAACTAAAATTAGATTTTTAATATTAATGAGTCTTCATTTTCTATAAAATTGTTAAATTAGCATCAATACTTTTAGTAAAGCACATAATATTTTTAATGTTTCTAACATAATAATTTTCTTCTATGGTATTCGATCGATTTTTATGAGACTCTCGACTATGAGTGATCGATAAAAACGATAGAATAAAAAAACAAATAATATAATATTTATAATTATTATTAATTAATTATATTATTTATAAATTATATAATTATAAAATATTAAATTATAATTATAAAGTATTTTAATAAACTTGCTTTCTTGGAGTGTAAAAATTCCTAGATTTATTATGGATAATATAGATATTATTTTTATGCTTTTGATGTAGTAAACTTATTTACTACATCAATTATTTACTACATCATTATTGATGTAGTAAACTTATTCTTAATAGTATATGTTTTCATAAATTAATTATCTTGCAATCATATTTAGAGATTGAAGCTACTATAGATCGACATAAATAGAATACCTACAAGCAAACACAACTTGCCAATTATTTATTGCATTAATTATACTTTGGGACAATATTTGTCAGCATTTTTAATTTAAACATTTGACCATTAATTATAAGAGCATTTTATCATTTGCATGTATTTAAAAAAATCACTTAATGAATTACTGTTTCGTTTAAAGAATGGTCTATGATATATGTGAGGCTGTATATAATTTTAAATAAGGTATACATTATGCACTTCTTTTACTTTTTTCACGAAGATTGTAAATATAAACATTTTTTTATTTTAAATGTAAAGCAGTGCAATTAAAAAATTAAAACTCTCTGTGAACAGATTCCACGAATAATTATATTATATTTTCTCTGATTAATATTTATCACAATATAAAATAATAATATCTATTACATTAAAATATAAAATATGTTTGATTAATTTTACTAAAAGTAAAGTAAAATTAATCAAGCATATTTTTCATATTCTTTCCATACCATATTGTCTCACGATTTCCATGATTTTCAAAGTAAATTATAAGAAAAAATTCTCTGTGTTGGAATAAGTAACTGTTGGAGTAACACTGATTGTAAGTATCGTCGATCAAGCAGTGAGAAATGAATCATAAACAAAGCGCAGCAAATAAAGCATGATCAGATCAGTCTAGTCTGCGAAGTCAGTTACGATTGTGATTGCCACGAGAAAAGACAACGTTGCGCGTCAATTGATTCAAATACTGTCATATAAACGTCACACAACAATATGCACATATAGTGGATCCTAAAAGCATGCGTAGTATATAATATGCATACAAATGTAATCATAATTTTGTATATTTTAGTGAAACAAAAAATATGACAAATATCAACGTGGATAATATTATATGCTTAAATAGCGGTGAAAGTGACAGAAAATTTATAATTCTATAATTTTCGGATTGCTTATAAATTGTTCGATTATATTTTTATTGATTATCTTTTTACGAAATATTAAAAGAAATTACAACAAAGATATATTATTATTTTCGATAGAATCAAGTAAATACGTGTCGTTTCGTATTTATTTTTGTTATTGGTTCCCATAGAAAAATTATAAAAATTACTATTTACTAGAATATTGTGATTAATCATAAAAAGATATATTAAAATGTAATATTGGAAGACAATAACGCGATTCGCAAACTAGATTCTAAAGAATTCCATCAAGCACATAATAAAGTATCGATTCGATTAGATCAAATCTGAATCATCCATAGAATAAAAAAAATACAATACTGGTGATTAAAAATTGAGCGCCAACATTCACCAAAGGAAGATATTATTATGTTTAAGATGAGATTATGCGTTTTATTGAAAAGTTTAATGCTGGTGAAAGCAGCTATCGCAATTTTGACAAAGAATAATACCGTTCCGGAAAACCTTTTCACGCAGGTAAGAGATTTTTTTCGCTTCATTAAAAAACAATTAAATGTTATTACAAGTAATAGTGCAGTTTATTTGAGTAACTAAAACGTGTAATATAATAATATTACATACTGTATAATAAAATAAAACTATACATAAAACTAAAATGTATGATGCAATGAGGAAGGATGTATAAAGCTTGAAAATTTTATTTTGTTTTTAAATGGATGTATAATATAGTCCAAAATTAAACTTAATTAACCTTAATAAACATAACTGACGGATTATTAAAAAGTAACCTCGTTTATTTTGAAAAGTTAAAACTAACGATTGCAAAAAAACTAATCATTAGCTATAACTATCAGCAAAATAGCTTCAGGAATCGAAAAGAGTAACATTTTCATATATCATTTATTAAAAAAAAAACGATTATTAATTCTTATTAAATAATCCTTATTCTGCCTATTCTGCGTGACATTCTTTTTAATATAAGAATAATGTTTGATATTTCGCAAGAAAATATGTTGAAAAATAATAGGAATAAATATTTTTAAAATGAAATTACATAATATTTAACACATTATAAATGAGAAATGGAATTATAAATAAAAATATCAAGCTAATATTATTAAAAACAAAAAATGTTATGTTCATTTTAGTTATTTCGACATATATATGTTATTTTTTATGAAAATCTTATTTATATATATTTTTATATATACGACTATTTTATTTATCATTAAAGATACCGTGGAATTTCTGGCCTAGTTGCCTTACTTATTTTTTTTATATGTTATATTTTATTCAGGATATTCCAGTGCCCAAAAACAACAATCATCTCATTTTACAAAATCTCCAGCCGGATCAGAATTATTCTGAAAGCGTGACTATAAGAAGTGAAGTCCATGAAGTAGATGAAGTTACATTTGCAAATATGTCCATGAATCCAGAATCTATTGGTAAGATGCAATGAATATATAAAACGTTAATAAAAAATTTACGAAAAATTTACAAGTTGTAAGCACAATGTAAATTCAAGAGAGAGTAAAAATTATAAAAAATATATATTAAAACATTTTCTAATAACAAGGATAATATAATATTCATTCCGTCGAAAAGAGAGAAAAAATGTATAAACTGTATGTAAAATAAAGCAGAATTTAGATAACACCATCAATTTCATTATTTTTTTGTTTGTTTTAATCTGTCGCAAATAATATACTACTGACTTGTGAAGAAGTAGGAAATTTTAGAAAAGGATTTGGCACTTTATTGGAAGGTTTTTCGATTATAACATAGCAATTACTTTTCTAACATAAGTCTTGAAACACATACACACACACACATACACAGAGGTTTTATGTCATTTCATTATTTTAAAAACTTGCGATGTTAATTTTGTAATATATGTTTATTTTTCTCTTTTTTCTTTATTTTCATTGCACGTTATATTATTATTTTTTTTTTTAATTTACCGAGATAATCAACTTAAACATATTAATATGTACTATCTTAAAATCTCTAGGAATAATTCCGAGCGAGCCAAGAGCATTCGTAGAGTTCAATGGATTTCTAAATGAAAAATTCAACATTTCTGTGACATTCAGGTGAAGAATCAAAGTTTACAGTCTATATCCTTTTTTTCTCTAAAATTTAACATAGACATATAAAAATATTGATTCTGTTAAAAATTTATTAAATATGAAAAGGCTAAATATTATCTTACAGGTGGAATCAACCTAAACATGAAAACAAAGTGATACAAGGATATTCAGTGCAATGTTGGTTCATCGAGAACCTAAAAAAGATTCAAATCTTTGACGACAAAATTATTTTAACTACAATGGAATGCACAGAACATAATCTAAAACCTAATACAACGTACTATTATCGAGTACGAGCGCATACTAAAGCTGGTGCTGGTCCTTATACGGATTTAATGAACGTATCAACGACGCACGAAAATCCGATACCTCAATTATTGATTACAGTGAATAATACCATTGCAATATGGGATCTGGATTCAAGAACCTACGTCAATCTCTTTACCTTTAATAGCAAATATATTATAACCGATGTTTCTTATTCTGTAGCAGAACATAAAGTTTATTGGATCCAGGAGACCTATGAGTATGCTTATATAAAAGATTTAATGATATGGGATATGAATACAAATAATATTACAAAAATAACTAGCCTTAAAACAAGTTCACACAATCTCTGCATCGATTGGATAGGAAGAAATCTATATTGGATGGAAGATGACGACTCAGCGAAATCCATTATAAAGCTGGACTTAACAATGTGGCAAAATGGCATAATCAAATATGATAAGATCTTGAGCAGTGTCGCTGCTCATTTAACTATACAGCCGTCTGTGGGGTACGTTAACTTTTATTCACTTGAAAAAATAAACACTTTTGTGTCTTTCACTTAAGAATTTATATTATTTTCTAATTTTGCAATAATATACTATGATTTTGTAATAAAGATATAAAGAATCATAAAATCATTAATTATCATAAAATTGTAAGAAGTTAAGTTTAAAATTTTTTTAACTTTACGTTTAAAATTCCGTTTTATAATACACATATATAATAATATATATATTTTCCAGATTTTTATACTGGATAGAAATCTTAGATGTAGAGTCATATAAACAGTATTTAATAATGAAATCGGATCTTGACGGAAGAAATGTGCAATCTTTATTAAAAACCGATATGACCTTTTGTCCATACAAATTATCATTATTCAAAATTTATTATCGAATAAAGCTTGACATCACAAATACAGAGGAGCCAATAATATACTGGCTAGATAAACACGAATTAATTGTGGCGAACATTAAAATAAATAAATGCAATTCAATTTCAATCGCTGCAATTGGCACGGAGTTTCTGCAATATATTAAAATTGATAAAACAAACATTTATATAATTGTAGTTAATGAAAATGAACTCATTTTTCATATTTATATTTTAAAAAAGAAGTATGCACTTGTCGACAGTGAAAAGAACGCATTTAAACACGTGAAAATAATAAAAAGCACGGATGACTTTTCTCCCATAATATCGTTTGGTAAATCATCCTTCTTACAACCATATCCTCGGAAGGAATGCCTTATATCTGATGAAAAAATTTATAATATTACAATAATAAAAATAACAGCGAACAGTATTGTTTTGAAATTTAATACGACAGAATCGACTCGCAAGCACAAATGCAAAAACAACATACCAACTCCTAAATATATCATCTACGTAAGCTGTTTGAATAATAACCTTAGTAACAAGTTCGATGAATTCTATATGCAGACATACGAGCGGCATTATGAAATTCAGAATTTAACACCGTTTACAAAATACAAGCTGAAGCTAGCTGTGAGCAATTTTTACTCTGATCAATTATCGACGAACCTGCAATTCAGCTCGGAAGTAATATTGAAAACTAACGTGAGCAAGCTCAATACACCGGAAAATGTAACGGTTCAGGTTCTGACGCCAACTATAGCGGCAGTTTATTGGATGCCACCAAATCAGAACTGTGCGCCAGCAACTTATAGAGTATATTGGGAAACAATTAACTCGTGGAAAAGCACGCAACCGATAAAAAAGCCATTTATTAATAATAAAGTTGACAACAAATTTTTTACAATAATTCAATCGTTGCTGCCAAATCAGAAATACTTTGTGTATGTACGTGTGTATCCAGCCAACTACACCAATCTCTATAATGACAGTTCGATCAAAACCGTGTACACGTACTCGGAACCGAACAATATTACTTTTAGCGGAGCTAGCATAAACAATATGAATATTTCGTGGATTCCTAGCGTTAATCTGACGATACATTACATACTGGAATACAAAAATGATGTGATGCAAAAGTGGCAAATCGCAGATAATTTCGAGACAAATAATGAGACAGTAATGTATTATATAGAAAACTTGCTACCGGCAACTTTATACAAGTTTCGTTTGATACTGACATATCCTGAGTATGAGAACTTTACATGGCCATCTGATGAAAGATTTATTTTTGAAACACTTGGTAAGCAAATATGATAATATGTAGATATTTTAATATGATCTGTTTATTTTACATACATATAAATGAATTACATAGTTTTAAGAATGAAATATTTTTAATGATAAAATTATAAGTAGAAATATTCAAATTAGACAAAAAAATTAAAACTATATTTTTATGTAACAAAGGTGACGATTTGATAATTCGAACTACACAATATAATCTAACATTAATGTTAAGCCTTGCTGTTACCGTTATTGTAATCTGCATCTGCTACTTTATTTATTGTTGTAAGTATATTTGATACACATTTTTTAAATTACAAATTATGATTAATGTAATAAGTGGAGAGATTTTTCAGAAAAACATTAACTTGTTCATTAAAAGATCAAAATTTAAAATTTGCAATGCATAATATTATTTAAATATATTATAACTTTATAACAGTATACCGACAACGCAAAGAAGATAACGAGCAAGTTTTGACTAGGATTCTACATGAGGTGCCTATCGGAAACGTTCAGCTCAATGCGCTATACAGTCCTGCGTTGCAATATAATCCAAATAAATTTATGCTGACTAAAATCAAACGTGAGCAAATCACACTAACGAAACTCCTTGGCAGCGGCGCATTCGGATTGGTAAATTTTTCGTAACGTCATATATTAAGTCATTAATGTTTTGATGTAGAAATGAGAAATACACATTTCTTAGTAAATCTTACACCGAAAAAATTGTTTTCTTGAAATGCATTAATAAGTCCTCTTAATAGATAAGAATATTTCCATTTTTTAAATTGAGAATATTTTTTCAATTTCTTTTGCAACTTCAGCGCCGCAATAAATAAATATAATAAATTAATAATAAATTTAAAATAAAAATTAATAAAATAAAATTATTTGAATTTATAATAAATTTATAAGTTTACAATTAATATTAAAAATAATAACATAATAAGCAAAATGTGTATTTAACTATGTCAAATACAAAAAAAATATTCAATTATATGTGTAACATTTAAATATACATGTTATAAGTAACAAATGTCCATTTGTAAGACTGGTTTTTGTTATATCGATTAATAATTTTAATAATACACGGATAACAATACATCTCATCAAGTATATATTCTTGCATGTTAAGAATATCTCTTTAGAGGATTTTTCTTCTAAATTAAGAGGATCCTTTTGGCGTTTATTTTAGTAGAAAATATTATAAATATAAGTGGCATGTACTTAAGATGAGAATACAATTTTTTCGGATATATAAATCAACATTTTAAAAGAGATAGTAATACATTAATTTTTAAGACATACATATGCACTTCATTTTTTTCGTTGAATTATTTAAAATAAAACGAAATATATATGTATAATGTTATAAGAAATTAAATTATCTTTTCTTGTTTAATAAAAGTTACTTTAATTTTCAATATTTCGCAGGTGTACCAAGGGAATGTCAAGGATTTAGAAGAACCGGGATCAGAGACATCCGTTGCCATAAAAATGTTAGAAAGGTGTGCTTCCGTCGAAGAAAAAAAGAAATTCTTGCAAGAAGCTAAGCTTATGAGTCACTTTAGACACGAACATGTGTTAAGATTACTAGCTGTCTGCTTAGACGACGATTCTCCATTACTCGTGTTGGAATTAATGGAAACTGATCTGCAAAAATATTTGAGAGAGTGTCGAATATTACAACCTTCTGATTTACACGCTTTGCGTCTTCATGATTTGCTCGCTATGTGCGAAGATGTTGCGCGCGGCTGTTGCTATTTAGAAGAGCTGCGCTTTGTGCATAGAGATCTCGCGTGCCGAAATTGTTTAGTGTCTGCGAGAGATCGTGAGAATCGTATCGTCAAAATCGGTGATTTTGGACTTGCTAGAGATATTTGCAGGGATGACTATTATCGCAAGGTAGATATAATTAATTAAAAAAGATGAAACTTTTTAAAAGTGTTTTTCTATTGTAGCGTCTTTATATGATTATATTATATCTTTAAGTCAAATACATTGCAAAAAATGGGCGTGTTCGATGTGTGTTCAATGTGTGTAGAAATAAGACATAACACACTTTGCTCACGTGTACTGAACGGCTGCTGTGTTGATACTACACATTTTGAATTGAATATTCGTTTTACAATACACGTAAATGTGTAGTTTTAATATGGTTAGGTGTTATACACACTTCTCGATTACAACTCGTTAACAACACGTTAATTCAAACACACTTAAAGCGTTGATATAATACAGAAAGTACTATGTTACACATATTGTACGGTACAACACACGTTGATAATAACGCACGAGCGAAACTAACACGGAAAAAAGAAACACATTTATAAGTGTGTAAAAAAAATTAATTGAAAAAAAATACAAAGAACTAAAGAAAATATATAATGACTAACTCTGTAATGGGTGACTATTATAACTATGTAATAAAAATGTATAATATATAAGCTAACTAATATATAGACCTATCTATATAACATGCTACCTAACTAAAATATATATATGTAAACACAACTCTATACAAATATATGTATAACAAAATATTATAATTTATAAAATCATTAATAATTGATCAGATCAGTATTAAAAGTTTGTATTTTGTGTTTAAATTCGTATAAAAGAAATAAAAATTTAATATAAACATATAAATAAATTAATCCTACGGTTGCCGAAACCGTCATGGGTTTGCTGGCTACATATTATATTTGGGACACAGCGTATCCATTGGCGTACGTTAATGTAATGGGTTTTATTGACCATAAGATACTTGGAACCGACATTAAAAATCACACGATCCACAAATTCATACGAAAAATGAATCAAAAAAATTAGAAATCCCGCTGTAAAACAATTTTAGGGGTGTTCGACGGCTGTAGAAGTAACGCGCAAAATGTTGCATTATGTGTATATATATATATATATATATATATATATATATATATATATAAGAACTCCCCCAGATAACACCCCTACAATTTTGGCGGCAATTATCCAACACGAACACGCGTAAAACGTGTAAAAACAACACGCATAGATGCATACATACAACACACGTGTGTTCTTATTTTACACACGATGAAACGTGTAAAAAGTGTCTACAGAATAACACGCTTAAAATGTGTAAAAGTAACACACTTGTTTTTGCAGTGTAGAATTTCAGAAAAATGAAGACCATGTATATATTTTTATATATATTTCTCCAATATATATGTATATAATGTATAATGCAAAATATTAGTGAACAAAATGTATAATGCAAAATATTAGTTTTTTGCTTAAGAATACTTACTGCAAAAATGGATAATTAGAATAGGAGATTTATCTTTGTTAAAATTTTATTTTAGGAAGGAGAAGGTCTGCTTCCTGTTCGCTGGATGGCACCGGAATCCCTAGCGAACGGAATATTTACTTCTCAGAGCGATGTTTGGTCATTCGGAGTACTAATGTGGGAGATTACATCATTGGGTGAGCAACCTTACTCTACAAAATCTAATCTCGAAGTGATGAATTACGTACGCGAGGGAGGCAGGTTGCAGATGTCTCTCGACTGTCCATCCTTGTTATATCTATTGATGCAGCGTTGCTGGGATGTAGCAAATGCCAGACCAAATTTTAAAATTTGTCTGAACAATATTATAGATCTAAGAAGCGACATAAAAGACGCAAAATTGCATCCAATATGAATATTATTTAGCCGGCACAATTAATTAATTATTTGAACATGTGTATATTAAAGAAAAACGAATTTTTGCACATTTATTTGAAATATTTGAAAATAAGTCTGTACTAGACATCTCTATGTATGTTTGTAAGTAAATTGGTCATTGTCATTTTATAATCTTATTTTTCAAAGAAACGTAATAAACTATATGTTTACTAGAAGTTTTATAACTTGATCGAATGCAGATGCATCGTGAACTATTACAAAGGGAAATCTTAATATGTAAGAGTGAAAGAGATAGTATTTTGCGATTCGTTGATTAGCTTTAAAGAATTTATCGAATGATATACAAAAAACATCTAATATTGGACATTAAAATTTTAATTATTGCATTTATTCAGTACCATAGCGCGAAAATTACAAGTGCTCTTTAATTATGTAAAGGCTAGTCAATGTTTTATTAGAAAGTGGGAGAATTGTTGCCTTGCTTCGTAAATTCGCCAGTGACCTACAATAGATGTTATCTCAGAGAGGATATAAATGACTCTTTGAAAAATGGTTCTAATTTATTGCATTATGGCATTGCATGTTTAACTAAAAGTACTAACGAATAATCACGTACTTCTCGTAGAATTTAGGATATATTGCAGTTCTGTCCAGTTTCCAGAAATAGTACTCTACTATATATGGTCGTAAGTTTCACTCCAGTAAAAGATTTCTTTATTATAAAAAATTAAATATTTTTACATATGTTAATTTACATGTATAACTGTAAAACTATAAACAAAAAATTTGATGTTAAAAAAATTTACTTAAATAATTTAAATTGCATAATCAAAGAGCTTGACATTATATAAGCTTGATATTAAAAGCTGAGATATAAAAAAGATGTATAAAGTTTGTTAATATTACATTTAAAATTGCCACATTTATAAATAGATGTTATGTAGTATAAAATTATGCTTTTATAATTATAAATGTGGCCGTATACGTATATTAAAACGTAGTCCAAATATGTTTTTGAAACTTTTATATTTAAAAATAAAGATTTTTAATATTAATGAGTTTTCATTTTCTATAAAATTGTTAAATTAGCATCAATTCACTTTTAGTAAAGCACATAATATTTTTAATGTTTCTAACATAATAATTTTCTTCTATGGTATTCGATCGATTTTTACGAGACTCTCGACTATGAGTGATCGATAAAAACGATAGAATAAAAAAACAAATAATATAATATTTATAATTATTATTAATTAATTATATTTTTTATAAATTATATAATTATAAAATATTAAATTATAATTATAAAGTATTTTAATAAACATGCTTTATTGGAGTGTAAAAATTCCTAGATTTATTATGAATAATATAGATATTATTTTTATGTTTTCGATGTAGTAAATTTACTTCTTAATAGTATATGTTTGCATAAATTAATTTATCTTGCAATCCTATTTAGAGAATAAAGCTACTATAGATCGACATGAATAGAATACCTACAAGCAAACACAACTTGCCAATTATTTATTGCATTAATTATACTTCGGGACAATATTTGTAAGCATTTAATTTAAACATATGACCATTAATTAAGAGCATTTAATGATCATTTCCATGTATTAAAAAATCACTTAATGAATTACGGTTTCCTTTAAAGCTTTAAAGAATGGTCTATGATATATGTGAGGCTATATATAATTTTAAATAGGGTATACATTATGCACTTTTTTTACTTTTTTCACGAGGATTGTAAATATAAACATTTTTTAATTTTAAATGTAAAGCAGTGCAATTAAAAAATTAAAACTCTCTGTGAACAGTTTCCACGAATAATTATATTATATTTTCTCTGATTAATATTTATCACAATATAAAATAATAATATCTATTACATTAAAATATAAAATATGTTTGATTAATTTTACTAAAAGTAAAGTAAAATTAATCAAGCATATTTTTCAAATTCTTTCCATACCATATTGTCTCACGATTACCATGATTTTCAAAGTAAATTATAAGAAAATATTCTCTGTGTTGGAATAAGTAACTGTTGGAGTAACACTGATTGTAAGTATCGTCGATCATGCAGTGAGAAATGAATCATAAACAAAGCGCAGCAAATAAAGCATGATCAGATCAGTCTAGTCTGCGAAGTCAGTTACGATTGTGATTGCCACGAAAAAAGACAACGTTGCGCGTCAATTGATTCAAATACTGTCATATAAACGTCACACAACAATGTGCACATATAGTGGATCCTAAAAGCATGCGTAGTATATAATATGCATACAAATGTAATCATAATTTTGTATATTTTAGTGAAACAAAAAATATGACAAATATCAACGTGGATAATATTATATGCTTACACATACGGCACAAAAATACTGCAGCAATGATGATTGCAGAAATATTTCTTTGCAAGATTGCAAGATTGCAGAAATGTTGCAAAATGTTGCTGCAACATTGCTGCAATATTGCAGCAACGGTAAAATGTCCGCTTTCAGCAATATTGCAATACAATATTGCAGCAATATTGCAATGTAATATATATATTATAATGCTTTGTAATGACATAATAATTGGTATTTTTACATTCTAACAATCTATTGTCCTATCTACACCTAATAACACTGAAAAAACAATTTTGTTGACATAACCAAAGTTTGGTAAACCGTTCCAAATAATTTGGTTAATATATATGATTAACCAAATATTTTATTGTTCCAACTAAAATAAAATAAAAAACATTTCAAAAACGTGTATAGTAACTATATATATATACATATATATATATATATATGTGTGTGTGTGTGTGTGCGCGCGTATGTGTGTGTGTAAGTTGATAATAATTCCTTATTTTAATATTTTATAATTCACAAGCGGTCACCACCCATCCAAGTATTAACCGTGTCAAACGCTGCTTAACCTTCAGTGATCGGACGAAAACTGGTGCTGTTGTTGAAGCTATTTAAGTTGTTTATTATGCCAATTTGAGTAACAATTTTTACAAAACTAATAAACAAGTTTTTACATGTATGACTGTTGGCAATATTTTATAATTTAAAATACTTGTATATAATACGTTTTTTTATGAAGGTATTATAATTTGCACATACATTATATTATACATATATGCAATTAATAAACTGATTTTTTGAAAAAATTTTTTAATAATATTCAAATTTTATATATATATATATATAATTTTACAATGTTGCTGCAACATCATTATCGCATTATTGCAGCAACGTTCCATATTTATATTTCAATAATGTTGCTGCAATATTACATTGCAATATGGAAGATTGCAATAATGCTGCAATATTGCTGCAAGGTCCTGTGCCGTATGGGTAAATAGCGGTGAAAGTGACAGAAAATTAATAATTCTATAATTTTCGGATTGCTTATAAATTGTTCGATTATATTTTTATTGATTATCTTTTTACGAAATATTAAAAGAAATTACAACAAAGATATATTATTATTTTCGATAGAATCAAGTGAATACGTGTCGCTTCGTATTTATTTTTGTTATTGGTTCCCATTGAAAAATTATAAAAATTACTATTTACTAGAATATTGTGATTAATCATAACAAGATATATTAAAATGTAATATTGGAAGACAATAACGCGATTCGCAAACTAGATTCTAAAGAATTCCATCAAGCACATAATAAAGTATCGAGTCGATTAGATCAAATCTGAATCATCCATAGAATAAAAAAAATACAATACTGGTGATTAAAAATTGAGCGCCAACATTCACCAAAGGAAGATATTATTATGTTTAAGATGAGATTATGCGTTTTATTGAAAAGTTTAATGCTGGTGAAAGCAGCTATCGCAATTTTGACAAAGAATCATACCGTTCCGCACAACCTTTTCACGCAGGTAAGAGATTTTTTTCGCTTCATTAAAAAACAATTAAATGTTATTACAAGTAATAGTGCAGTTTATTTGAGTAAAAACGATTTAAAAGAGATAGTAATACAATAATTTTTATTAGACATGCATATGCATTTTATTCTATTTCGTTGAATTACTTGAAATAAAACGAAATATATATATGTTTAATGTTATATGAATTTAAATTATCTTTTTTTTTTAATATAAGTTACATTAATTTTCAACATTTCGCAGGTGTTTAAAGGGAACGTCAAGGATTTAGAAAAACCGAAATCAGAGATATCCGTTGCTATAAAAATGTTGGGAAAGTGTGCTTCCATGGAAGAAAAAAAGAAATTCTTTCAAGAGGCTAGGCTTATGAATCACTTTAGACATGAAAATGTGTTAAGACTGTTAGCTGTCTGCTTAGACGAGGATTTTCCATTACTCGTGTTGGAATTAATGGAAAGTGATCTGCAACAATATTTGAGAGAGTGTCGAATATTCCAACCTTCTGATTTACACGCTTTGCGTTTACACGACTTGCTCGTCATTTGCGAAGATGTTGCGCGAGGCTGTTGTTATTTGGAAGAGCTGCGCTTTGTGCATAGAGATCTCGCGTGCCGAAATTGCTTAGTGTCTGCGAGAGATCGCGAGAATCGTATAGTCAAAATCGGTGATTTCGGACTTGCCAGAGATATTTACAGGGATGACTATTACCGCAAGGTAGATATAATTAATTAAAAAAGATAAAACTATTTGGAAGTATTTTTCTATTGTTGCGTCTTTAAAATATTATTGTATATCTTTAAGTCAAATTGAATTTAAGAAAAATGAAGACCATGTATATATTTTTATATATATTTCTCCAATATATATGTATATAATGTATAATGCAAAATATTAGTAAACGTTTTTTGCTTAAGAATACTTATTTAAAAAATTGATAATTAGAATAGAAGATTTAACTTTATTGAAATTATATTTTAGGAAGGAGAAGATCTGCTTCCTGTTCGTTGGATGGCACAGGAATCCCTAGTGAACGGAATATTTACTTCTTATAGCGATGTTTGGTCATTCGGTGTACTAATGTGGGAGATTACATCGTTAGGTGAACAACCTTACTCTACCAGAACTAATTTCGAAGTGATGGATTATGTACGCGCGGGAGGCAGATTGCAGATGCCTCTCAACTGTCCATCCTTGTTATACCAACTATTGCAGCGTTGCTGGTGTGCATCAAATGACAGACCAAACTTTAAATTTTGTCTGAACAATATTATAGCTTTAAGAAGCCACACAGAAGACGCAATATTGAATCCGACGCATCAATGAATATTATATAGCCGGCAATTAATTAATTGTTTGTATATGTGTATTTTAAGAAGAAACGATGTGTTTTACATCTATGAGATATTTGAAATTATACTGTCTGTATTATACGTTTATTTATATACATATATATATATATATATATATATATATGTCTGTATGTGAACTGGTCATTGTCATTTCATAATTTATTTTTCAAAGATACGTAATAGACTATATATTTACTAGAAGTTCTATAACTGCTCGAATGCAGATGCCTGATCTGCCACAAAGGGAAATCTTAATACGTAAGAGAAAGATATAACTTGCGATTCGTAAATTAGCTTTAAAGAATTTACCGAAAGATAAATAAAATGTATATCATTTTAGAGATTAAAGTTTTATTTATTATCATATTAATTCAGTATCATAGCACGAAAATGACAAAGCTTTTTAATTAGGTCAAGTATATGCTTTATTAGAAAGTGGTAGAGAATTCCGTACTCTGTAAATTCGCTAGTTGCATAGATGTTATCTCAGAGAAGAATCAAATGACATCTTGAAATAAGATTCCAACTTATCTCATTATGGCATTGCATGTTTATTTCAAACTTTAAACAAGTAAGACATTTTTTTCTCTATTTTTTCTCTAAGTAAGAACTATTTCTCTTGGTAAATAAATCATTGGAGCTTGACTTTCTTCGATTGTTGAAGGAATTTTGTCTCATAATTCAGATTTTATATTAGTTTCAAATTAATTAATTAATTTCTTCTGATAAGTAACTCTATCTTAACTTGACTTTCTTTTTCACGAGTGCGTTTGTTATCACTAAAATTTCAATGTTTATATTTTAACATATATATATGATATATATATTTTTATTATCATTTTCTTCATGATCATAAAAATTTTATAAATTCCCGTATTAAAAAACATCTTATTGCGTATTTTTCGCGTATATATTGCGAAAAAAAAAAATAGCGCGCGCTTGTGTTGTTCTAGTCCCTTTATAAAAAAAGACATGTTAAGTCAATTCTCGAAAGTCTCGAAGTATTGTTGCTTCTTTTCCGCAATGCTGGCTGTCTCAATTCGCGTTGTGCGTTATATTCGTAGCATCGAGATTATCAGCTGATAACTGTCAAAGATATTAACAGAGTTTTAAATACTGTAACATTATTTAAAATATATTTTATTATTATTTTATTTAATTTTATTTTGAACAAACTGTTAAACTATTAATCCTCGCGATGACAACCTTTCGATGCTATGGATATAACGTACAACGCAAATCGAGGCAGTTAATCAACATCGCAAAAAAGAGGCAACAATACTTGCGAGAATCGACTTAACATGCTATTTTTAGAACGGGACTAGAACGACACAAGCGCGATTCCTCAATTTTATGTTACAGAGAATGATACAGAAATCAGCTGATCACTGTCAAAAAATATTAATCGAGTTTAAAGTACTATAACATTATATTTAAAACATAATATTATTTAAATTTTTACAACATAATATTATTTTAAAATTTAATTAGCAAATTAAGTTTCATCAGCTGATGTATGTCAAAAATATTAATAAAGCGTTAATTTGCTAATTAAATTTTAAAATAATAATATGTTAAAAAGATTAAAATAATAATATATTGTAAATAATACGTTCTAATACTTTATCTTCGATTAATATTTTTTGACAGAAAACAGCTGATAATTGTCAAAAATATTAAAGTTTAAAGTAGCTGATTTCTATCAAAAAATATAAATAAATCCTCTCGTCAATAAAATCATAATTAATTTCGACGTTGTGATTATCTCGATTATCAATGGATTCTTGTAGAAATCCTATTTCTTTGTTCGCACTTTCTGTTTCAGATTTAAATACTAAATTTTTATGCATTTTTTTATGCGTTGATTGCAATACGTGTACGAAAATATGTGAACTAATTATGTAATGCATAACAATTTATTATTAATATCTTTAACAGAGAACAAAAATAAATAGAATTTTCTACAAGACTTTTTCGATCAAAATATCTGCGCTTCTATTATATTCGCGCGTCTGTACCGCGCGAGACTGACCGCAAGACTCTTAGCAGCGGTATGGTTAAACACAACCCATACGTCCGCCACGCTGCGCGTCTCGCGCGAGACTGACGCTGACAATCAGTCTCGCAATCGCAATGTCTCGAGATCGAGAATCAGTCTCGCGCTAGACGCGCAGCGTGACGGACGTATAGCTGCGCTTGGCGATACCGCTGCTCTGAGTTTTGCGGCTTGCGGTCAGTCTTGCGCGAGATATGCAGCGAGATGGATGTGTACAGACGCGCGAATTTAATGGGAGCGCAGATATTTTGATCGAAAGTTTCTTGTAGAAAATTCTATCTTTTTGTTCTCTGTTAATGATTTAAATAATAAATTTGTATGCATTGCATAATTAAGTCACATATTTTTATGCATGTATTGCAATCAATGCTTAAAAAAATATATTAATTAATTATTAAATAATTATGCTGTGCAATAAAAATTTAGTATTTATATCATGAACAGAAAGTGTTAACAAAGAAATAGAATTTTCTACAAGAATCATTTGATAATCGAGACTAATTACGATTTTATTGACGAAAAGATTTATTAATATTTTTTGATAGAAATAAGCTACTTTAAACTCGGTTATTATTTTTGACAGTTATTTGCTGATTTCTGTCAAAAAATATTAATCGAGTATAAAGTATTATCAACATTACTACTTTAATTTTTATAACATTATTACTTTGAAATTTAATTATCTAATTAACGCTTTAGTAATATATTTTGACAGAAATCAGCTGATTAAAGTTAATTTGCTAATTAAATTTTAAAATAATATTATGTTGTAAAAATTTAAATAATAGTATATTTTAAATATAATGTTATAGTACTTTGAACTCGATTAATATTTTTTGACAGTTATCAGTTGATTTTGTCAAAAAATTATTATTATTTTAATAATTATTCTTTTTAATATAAAATCGAAGAATGTCGCGCTTGTGTTGTTCTAGTTTATAAAAAATTATATGTATCTATAATATAATATAATTGAGAATATATGCATTCGCGAGTGTATGTATGCTTGTTTATATATATGTTAATTTTTATTTGCGAATTCTAAAAATTGTTCGACTTCCTTTGGAAATACGCAGTGCTTTTTAACATTTTTCTAATAACGCAATATATGAATCTGAGATCTTAAAAGCTCTCTTTTAAAAAGATCTTCATTACTGTCCCGTTTACTGGATTTCTTCGTGTGATGCTCACGATAATATCTGATATCTTTATTGTAAGCAGCCTCAAGAGCCTCCTTTGAAAGTTGGTCAACGAATAATATATAATAAAAATTTTATTTTAGTCCCTGAACTAAGTTGTCAACATTTTTGCATTTATTGAGCAGTTTATAAAAGTAAATAAAACTATAGTACATTGCTAAATTGTTAAATATGAATTTTTTTTATGTAATTGCTCGTCTACACCGTTTCAGTTTCCCGAAACAAAATTCTGAATATGCCACTGCTCCTAAGATAATTCCTTGTGATACAAAACTTCGTATTGCAAAATATATGTATAATTTCAGACAAAAATTATCTCATAAAAAAGTAGTTTTTAAATCAAGGTGGTAATCATCGATATTTTCTTGTCAATATGAAAACGGATTTTTTAGATACTTAATTATACAAACAAAGATTTAAAAAAATTAGTATTTTAAAAATATAATGTTTCAATTTTAAAATAGAAATCGTTGAATTTGTAGAAAATCATTCATGCAATATTGCTCGATTGCTATCAAACTATGAAAGTAACACTAGCTGTTTATTTTGTTTTTTCTATTTGAATTTTGTCTCTATGTGATCTAATTATTAATTTTGTCTTATAAATTCCGCATTGCGACTTGTCTGATTTGAAATTTCTGTGAATTCCAGATTATTTTGACATACGGTATAATATACAAATAAGTTGTTAAAAGCGTTCAAATCAGCTGATTAAAGCGTTAATTTGCTAATTAAATTTTAAAATAATAATCTGTTATAAAAACTAAAATAAAAATGTTGTAAATAATATGTTATAATATTTAAAATTCGATTAATATTTCTTTGACAGTTATCAATTAATTTCTGTAAATTATTAATTTCAATTTAATTAGTAAATTAATGCTTGAATCAGCTGATTTCTGTCAAAAGATACACTCGGCCAAAAAAAACGGTACATTTAAAAAGTAGTAAAAAATTGTATTGTGATCTGTTACAAAAGGAAATATTTAAAAATGAAAGATTATAACTTGCAATTCGTAGATTAACTTTAAAGAATTTACCGAATATATATAAAGATTTAATTTTTTGGATATTCAAGTTTTAATTATTGTCGTATTAATTCAGTATACATATTAAAATCACGAGCGCTTTTTAATTATGTAAGGGCTAGTCAATGCTTTATTAGAAAATGATTATGTGTTACCTCAGGAAAGATTCAAATGACTATGAAAAACGATTCCAATTTATCTTATAATGGCATGGCACGTATAATATAGGTATAACTAAAAGTATTAATATTAATGGACTGTCACGTACTTCTCTGGAAGAATCCAAAATATATTACAGTTCCGGTCAGCTTCCAGAAAGCCATTTCACGGTGTTCGGATCTAAACTTTATTCAAGTAGAAGATTTCTTTATTAAAAAAAATTAAATGTTTTTACATATGTTTATTTACATGTATAACTGTAAAACTGTACAAAAAAGACGTTAAAAAATTTTATTTAAATAATTAAAACTGCATAAGCAAAAAACTTGATATAAAAAAACATATGTATGTACCTATAAAGTTTATTAATATTACATTTAAAATTGCCACATTTATAAATAGATGTTATGTAGTATAAAATTATGCTTTTATAATTATAAATGTAATCGTATACATATATTAAACGTAAACATAATATATGTTATGAAATTTTTATATTTAAAAATAAGAATTTTTTATATTAACGAGTCCTTACTTCCTAGAAAATTGTTAAAGTAGCATCAATACTTTTAGTAAAACACATAATATTTTTAATGTTCCTGACAACAATTTTCTTCTCTTTTACGCGATTTTTACGAGATTCTCGAGTAATCAATACTGATCAATGTTCCATGCGATCTTCTCAATGATTCAGATATACTCGAATCGATGTTCCTTCATGTCTCTCGATTACTTCTTTGTAACACGTCAACTTCGTGTGCGTGCGTGAATGTGTATAAATTATGAGTTTTTATATCTGAATATTACTTTGTGAAACTCTATTTCATGATTAATTATAATAATCTTTATGATCGAATTATAAAATAATTGATAAATCAATAATTACTGCATTTTCTTCGATCAAAATGTACGCAGTAAAATGTATGTAGTATATTCAATTGTATTAAAGATTGTTATACACACACACAGGCATAATCAAATTTTTTTCGCAATTTTCAAAATCTACAAGTAGAAAAACGATAGAATAAAAAAACAAATAATATATTATTTATAATTATAAATTATAATTATAAAATATTAAATTATAATTATAAAGTATTATAATTATAATTATAAAATATTAAATTATAATTATAAAGTATTATAATAAACTTGCTTTCTTGAAGCGTAAAAATTCCTAAATTTATTTTGGATAATATAGATATTATTTTTATGCTTTCAATGTATAGTAAACTTACTTCTTATTAGCATATATTTGCATAAATTAATTTATCTTGCAATCCTATTTAGAGAATGAAGCTACTATAGATCGACGTGAATAGAATACCTACAAGCAAACTCAACTTGCCAATTATTTATTGCATTAATTATACTTCGGGACAATATTTGTCCGCATCTTTTAATTTAAACATTTGACCATTAACCCAGCGAGAAATGATTGGTTGAATCGATGTCAATTGCACGATCGATTCAATCACGATTTCTCTGGAAAGAGCATTTTATGATCATTTGCATGTATCAAAAAATCACTTAATGAATTACTGTTTCATTTAAAGAAAGGTCTATGATATGTGTAAGGCTGTATATAATTTTAAATACACCTTATGCACTTCTTTAATTTTTTTCACGAAGATTGTAAATATAAATATTTGTTTTATTTTAAATGTAAGGCAGTGCAATTGACAAATTAAAACTCTCTGTGAACAGTTTCCACGAATAATTATATTCTATATATATATAGTTTCATGGAAACTGTTCACAGAGAGAAATTTTTTCTTAGAATTTACTCTGAAAATCATGATAATCGTGAGACCATATGGTTTGAAAATAATTTTATGAAAATTTCTTTGATTAATATTTATCACAATAAAAAATAATAATATCCATTAAAATAAAATATAAAATATGTTTGATTAATTTTACTAAAAGGATAGTAAAATTAATCAAGCATATTTAAAAAATTTTTTCATACTATATTGTCTCACGATTACCATGATCTTCTGGGGTAAATTCTAAAGAAGGTAAATTCTAAAAGAAAAATATCTCTGTGTTAGAAAAAGTAACTGTTGGAAATAACATTGATTATGAGTATCATCGATCATGCAGAGCGTAATGAATCATACAGAGCGCAGCAAATAAAGTACGTCCAAGTTCTCGGACCGACTTCTAGCATCATCAGATTAAAGTTTTATTTATTATCATATTAATTCAGTAGCACGAAAATGACAAACGCTTTTTAATTAGGCCAAGTCAATGCTTTATTAGAAAGTGGTAGAGAATTCCGTACTCCGTAAAACCGCTAGTTGCATAGATGTCATCTAAGAAAAGAATCAAATGACTTCTTGAAAAACGATTCCAACTTATCTCATTATGGCATTGCATGTTTATTTAAAACTTTAAACAGGTAAGACATTTTTTCTCTATTTTTTCTTTAAGTAAGAACTATTTTTCTTAGTAAATAAATCATGAGAGCTTGACTTTCTTCGATTGTTGAAGGAATTTTGTCTCATAATTCAGTTTTTATATTAGTTTCAAATTAATTATTTAATTTCTTCTGATAAGTAACTCTATCTTAACTTGACTTTCTTTTTCACGAGTGCGTTTGTTATCACTAAAATTTCAATAATGTTTATATTTTAATATATATATATGGTATATATATATTTTTATTATCATTTTCTTCATGATCATAAAAATTTTATAAATTCCTGTATTTAAAAACATCTTATATAATATTTTTTAATGCAAACGAATTTTCTGGAGAGCACAATGCTATAAACTTTTGATTTATGTCTGATAAAAATATGTACATACATATATAACACACACATATATATATATATATATATTAAGTGATAAATAGTGTATATAAATTCTCACATATAGCAAAAGTGACAGCTTATTGCGCATATTATTCATAGATTGATTAATTGTCCCCAATTCGAAGTTCAATTGCACCAATCTTTCACTTCGATGTTTAGTAGCTGTTGAGCATGCGAATTATTTTAACTCAAATTTTCTGATCTTCTATATAAATTTCGTTAAATAAAAAATAATTTACCCTGCAAGTTTTAAATAAAAATTAGTAAATTTAAACATATCTAAAGAAATATAAATGTTTTAGAAATTACAAACAATTTATGTAAATGTGTCACAAACTTATTAAGTAACAAAAAAGATGAAATCAACGAAAACATTAATTTTTTTAATTCTTTCTTTTAAATCTAACAATTATATTATAATAATACATATTGTTTAAAAATTTTAATATATTGTCTGAATTAAATTAAATTTTAAGTTTAAATTTGATTACATAACATTGATTTTTGAATGTGTGACGTAAAATTAATAAACTTTATATACATTTTTTTTTAAATTAAAACTCTCTTTAGTTTTACGTATTATACAGTTTTAATTACACAAATAGTGTATTATCTGCAATATATAACATTCAATTTTCTTCATGAAAAAAATCTTTTATTTGTGTAAAGTATATAAATTAGAGTATACGAGAATACTTTTCTTCGTAACTTCTTGGACCGAAGCTTCAAAGATCCTCCAGAATCCCTAGATTTCCTGACGAAAACGTTATGGTCATTCTCGTTAGCGTTAACAGTTTTAGTAAAACACATAATGTTTGTAACGTTTCTAACATAACAATTTTCTCTTCTTGTAGATATTTTTATACTCGATCGGCTTTCATACGATTCTCGACTATGACCAATGTTCCATGTAATCTTCACAATGATTTAAATACCACTAATCGAATTGATGTTCCTCCATGTATCTCGATAAATTTTGAGTTTTCTCTTACTTAATAAAACTCTTAGTTGATAAAACTATTTCAAGATCGATTATAATGATTTATATAATCAAGCTATAAAACTATATAGTATATTTTCTTCGATTAAACTCAATGTACAATGTAACGAGTGTAGTATATTCGATTGTATCAAAAACAATAATATAAGCGTAATTAAATTTCGCAATTTTTCAAAATTTTCAAGTAGAAAAGCGATCGAATGAAAAAAAATATATATTATTATTTTACAAAATATTACTATCTTAATATTTTTAATATATTATTATTCAAAATTAACTAACAAATTACCGCTTTATTAATATTTTTTGACAGAAATCAGCTATGTAAGACGTTCATTTGCTAACTAAATATTTATAATAATAATATATGTTACAGAATTAAAAATAATATATTTAAAATATCTTATAATACTTTAAACTCGATTAATATTTTTGACAATTATCAGCTAATTTCTGTGAAAAAAATATTAATCCAGGATAAAATATTATAACATATTATTTACAACATACCACTATTTTAATTTTTTTAACATATTATTTTACAACTTAATTAGCAAATTAACGCTTAAAATTAACACTTAAAAAAACAGCTATTTGATGCGTTTATTTGCTAATTAAAATTTCATATTAATATATTACATAAGTAAAAGTAATGTTTTAAATAATATGTTACAATATTTTGAACTGGATTGATATTTTTGACAGTTATAAACTGATATTTCTGTAAAAAAAGTATTATTCGCGGATAAGATATTATAGCATATTATTTTACAACATATTACTATCTTAATATTCTTAATATATTATTATTTTAACATTTAATTAACAAACTAACGTTTCATTAATATTTTTTGACAGAAATCAGCTATTTAAGACGTTTATACGGATTTAATGAACATATCAACGACGCACCAAAATCCAATCCCTTAATTATTGATTATATTGCATAAAAGTATTCAAATGGGATCTGCATTTAAGAACCTACGTTAATCTCTTTAATCATTATTTTAATACGATGTTTGAATTCGCTTGTTCGATAGCAGAACACAAAATTTATTGCAATAAAGTAAGCTAGAAATTTTTGATTATAATGAATTAAATTTATATGTCAAGATCTTTTCTTATTTCAAACCGGATCTTACTTTAAAAATGCGCCTCATATAGGATATACATATATATATATATATATATATATATATATATATATATATAGAATATTATTATTCGTGAAAACTGTTGGAATAAGTAACTGTTGGAAGAAACACTGAGTATCATCGATCAAGCTGAGGGAAATGAATCATAAAGAGAGGGCAGCAAATAAAACATGATCAGATCGGTCTAGTCTGGGGAGTCAGTTACGATTGCGATTGCCACGAAAAAGGACAATGTTGCGCGTTATTTGATTCAAATAATATACTGTCATATAAACATCACACATCAATATGCACAAATAGTGGATTCTAAAAACATGCATAGTATACAATATGCATAAAAATAGTAATCATAATTTTTTATATTTTTAGTGAAACAAAAAATATGACAAATATCAACGTGGATAATATTTGATGCTAGAATAGTGGTGAAAGTGACAGAAAACCTATAATTCTATAATTTTCGGATTGGTTATAAATTGTTCGTTTACATTTTTATTGATTATCTTTTTACGAAATATTAAAAGAAATTACAACAAAAATATATTATTATCTTCGATACAATCAAGTGAATACGTGTTGCTTCGTGCTGTTATTGGTTCCCATCGAAAAATTATAAAAATTACTATTTACTAAAAATTCCTTTATATGATCTAAGATATATATATTGTGATTGATTATAAAAAGATATATTAAAATGTAATATTGGAAGACAGTAACGCGATTCGCAAACTAGATTCTAAAGAATTCATCGAGCTCATAATAAAGTATCGAGTCGATTAGATCAAATCTGAATAATCCATAGAATAAAAAGAAAAAGAATATTGGTGACTAAAAATTGATCGCCAACATTCACCGAAGGAAGAGATTATTATGTTTAAGATGAGATTATGCGTTTTATTGAAAAGTTATATGATGGTGAAAGCAGCTATCGCCATTTTGACAAAGAATCATACCGTCCCGGACAATCTTTTTACGCAAGTAAGAAATTTTTTTGTTTATTAAAAAACAATTAAATGTTATTACAAGTAATTGTGCAGTTTATTTGAGTAACTCAAACTCACACATGTGTAATATAATATAATATTACAAATTGTATAATAAAATAAAACTACACATGAAACTAAAAAGTACGATGCAATGAGAAAGGATGTATAAAGCTTGAAAATTTTATTTTGTTTATAAATGGATGTATAATATAGTACAAAGTTAAACTTCATTAAGACGAAATATTAAAATTTGACTGTATTATGTTTGTGTTTCTATTGCTATTTTTAAGAATAATAATTATTAATATTAACGAGATGTTCTGTTAATTTTTCACTATTTTGATACATACATAAATACATAAACACACACACACAGACCCACACACACACACGCACACACACACACACACACATATATATATATGACACTTGAATTGTGTTTCATGTGATTTTTCATCAATTTGTAATAAAAACTAATTTACTTTATTAAATAATTATAATTATTTAATGATATAATAAGACTTGTAAATTAATTCTTATATAACTAAATTAATTCAAAGTGTCAGCGTCATTTTGATGTATCAAGGATAGTTGCATTTGTCCTATATACATATAAAGAAATGTCGACTATATTGGTATAATAAAATTCAAATTGTATTAATTAACTTTATAAGGCCAATAGTTAAATAAACAATATACGTAACAGCAATAACCAGCTACCCGCGTTTAAATTTATTGATGTATGTATATAATATTCGTAGTATATCCATTTATATAGCCATATATATTCTCATATATCGTAGCAATGTCAATCGAAAGTTTTTGGTATCGGGTTTTCCAGAATTTGTTTGGGTTAAAAGATATAACCATAATCAAAAAGAATTTCGACCAGATTTTAAGTACAAAAATTTATATCATTTTTATAATCACACACATACACATAAAAGAGAATATTTTAAACATTTTTATTCTTGAAATACAAACGTTATTATTGAAATTTTAAACATAACTGACGGATTATTAAAAAGTAACCTCGTTTATTTTGAAAAGTTAAAACTAACGATTGCAAAAAAACTAATCATTAGCTATAACTATCAGCAAAATAGCTTCAGGAATCGAAAAGAGTAACATTTTCATATATCATTTATTAAAAAAAAAACGATTATTAATTCTTATTAAATAATCCTTATTCTGCCTATTCTGCGAGACATTCTTTTTAATATAAGAATAATGTTTGATATTTCGCAAGAAAATATGTTGAAAAATAATAGGAATAAATATTTTTAAAATGAAATTACATAATATTTAACACATTATAAACGAGAAATGGAATTATAAATAAAAATATCAAGCTAATATTATTAAAAACAAAAAATGTTATGTTCATTTTAGTTATTTCGACATATATATGTTATTTTTTATGAAAATCTTATTTATATATATTTTTATATATACGACTATTTTATTTATCATTAAAGATACCGTGGAATTTCTGGCCTAGTTGCCTTACTTATTTTTTTTATATGTTATATTTTATTCAGGATATTCCAGTGCCCGAAAACAACAATCATCTCATTTTACAAAATCTCCAGCCGGATCAGAATTATTCTGAGAGCGTGACTATAAGAAATGAAGTCGATGAAGTCGATGAAGTTACATTTGCAAATATGTCCATGAACCCAGAATCTTTTGGTAAGATGCAATGAATATATACAACGTTAATAAAAAATTTACAAAAAATTTAAAAGTTGTAAGTATAATGTAAATTCAAGAGAAAGTGAAAATTAAATTTAAAAAAATATTAAACCATTTTCTAATAACAAGGATAATATAAAATTCATTCTGTCGAAAAGAGAGAAAAAATGTATGCACTGTATGTAAAATAAAGCAAAATTTAGATAACACCATCAATTTCATTATTATTCTTGTTTGTTTTAAATTAGTCGCAAATAATGTACCTCTGATTTGTGAATAATAGGAAATTTTAGAAAAGTGTTTGGCACTTTATTGGAAGTTTTTTTAATTATAACTTAGCAATTACTTTTCTAACACAAGTCTTGAAACACATACACACACACAAATACACAAGGGTTTTATGTTATTTAATTATTTTAAAAACTTGCTATGTTAATTTTGATATATATGTTTATTTTTTTTCCTTTTTCTTTATTTTCATTGCACGTTAAATTATTATTATTATTTTTTATTTATCAAAATAATCAACTTAAACATATTAATATGTACCACCTCAAAATCTCTAGGAAAAATTCCGAGCGAGCCAAGAGCATTCGTAGAGTTCAATGGATTTCTAAATGGAAAAATCAACATTTCTGTGACATTCAGGTGAAGAATCAAAGTTTTTAGTCTATATCCTTTTTTTCTCTAAAATTTAACATAGACATATAAAAATATTGATTCTGTTAAAAATTTATTAAATATGAAAAGGCTAAATTTTATCTTACAGGTGGAATCAACCTAAACATGAAAACGAAGTGATACAAGGTTATTCAGTGCAATGTTGGTTCATCGAGAACCTAAAAAAGATTCAAATCTTTGACGACAAAACTATTTTAACTACAATGGAATGCACAGAACATAATCTAAAACCTAATACAACGTACTATTATCGAGTACGAGCGCATACTAAAGCTGGTGCTGGTCCTTATACGAATTTAATGAACGTATCAACGACGCACGAAAATCCGATACCTCAATTATTGATTACAGTGAATAATACTATTGCAATATGGGATCTGGATTCAAGAACCTACGTCAATCTCTTTACCTTTAATAGCAATATTATTGTAGTAGAAATGACTTATTCTATAGCAGAACATAAAATTTATTGGATCCAGGAGACCAAAGAGGAGAATTTGTATATATATGATTTAATGATAGGGGATATGAGTACAAATAATATTACGAAAATAATTAGATTAAAACAATATGCATACTCTCTCTGCATCGATTGGATAGGAAGAAATCTATATTGGATGGAAAATCAGGAGTCAATTTTAAAGCTGGACTTAACAATGTGGCAAAATGGCATAGTCAAATATGATAAGATTTTGAGCAAACAAGCTTCTTTTCATTTAACTATACAGCCGTCTATGGGGTACGTTAACTTTTATTCACTTAAAAAAATAAACACTTTTGTGTCTTTCAGTTAAGAATCTATATTATTTTCTAATTTTGCAGTAATATACTATGATTTTGTAATAAAGAATCAAAAAATCATTAATTATCATATAATTGTTATAACTTAAGCTTATTATTTTTTTAACTTCACGTTTAAAATTATGTTTTATAATACACATATATAATATATATATATTTTCCAGATTTTTCTATTGGATAGAAGTGTTATTAAATATGCAGTTTGTAATAATGAAATCGGATCTTGACGGAAGAAATGTGCAATCTTTCTTAAGAACCGATATGACCTTTTGTCCAATCAATCTATCATTTTTACAATTGTATAATAAAATAAAGCTTGAAATCACAAATACAGAGGAGCCGCTAATGTCATGGAGTGTAAACAATAAATTATTTGTGGCGAACTTTAAAATAAATAAATGCAATTCGATTTTAACTGCTGAAATTGGCGCAAAGTTTGTGTCAAATATTATAACTGATAAAACAAACATTTATTTTAGTGGACATTATGTAAATACATCAGATTTTTATCTTTATATATTAAAAAAGAAGTATGCACTTGTCGACAGTGAAAAAAACGCATCTAAACACGTGCAAATAATAAAATACACGGATGATGTTACTACCATGATATCGTTTGGTAAATCATCCTCCTTACAACCATATCCTCGGACGGAATGCCTTATACCTGATGAAAAAATTTATAATATTACAATAATAAAGATAACAGCGAAAGGTATTGTTTTGAAATTTAATACGACAGAATCGACTCGCAAGCACAAATGCAAAAACAACATACCAACTCCTAAATATATCATCTACGTAAGCTGTTTGAATAATAACTTTAATAACAAGTTCGATGAATTCTATATACAGACATACGAGCAATATTATAATATTCAGAATTTAACACCGTTTACAAAATACAAGCTGAAGCTAGCTGTGAGCAATTTTTACTCTGATCAATTATCGACGAACCTGCAATTCAGCTCGGAAGTAATATTGAAAACTAACGTGAGCAAGCTCAATGCACCGGAAAATGTAAAGATTCAGGTTCTGACGCCAACTACAGCGGCAGTTTATTGGATTCCACCCACGAAACTGAATTGTACGACAGTAACTTATAAAGTATATTGGGAAACAATTAACTCGGTGAACAGCACGCAACCGATAGAAGAACCATTTATTAACAATAAAGTAGACAATAAACTTTTTACAATAATCCAACCGTTGCTGCCACAACAGAAATACTTTGTATATGTACGTGTGTATCCAGCCAACTACAGCAATATACATAATGACAGTTTGAGCGAAACTGTGAACACGTACTCGGAACCGAACAATATTACTTTGAGCGGAGTTAGCATAAACAATATGAATATTTCGTGGATTCCTAGCGTTAATTTGACGGTCCATTACGTACTGGAATATAAAAATGATGTGATGCAAAAGTGGCAAATCGCAGATAGTTTTGAGAAGAATAATGATGAGACAGTAATGTATTATATAGAAAACTTGCTACCGGCAACTTTATACAAGTTTCGTTTGATACTGACATATCCTGAATACGAGAACTTTATATGGCCATCTGATGAAAGATTTATTTTTCAAACTCTTGGTAAGCAAATATGATAATATGTAGATATTTTAATATGATCTGTTTATTTGACATGCATATAAATGTATTACAGAATTTTAAGAATTAAATATTTTTAATGATAAAATTATAAGTAGAAATATTCAAATAAGACAAGAAAATTAAAACTATATTTTTATGTAACAAAGGTGATGATTTGATAATTCGAGCTACACAATATAATCTAACATTGATGTTAAGCCTTGCTGCTATCGTTATTGTAACCTGCATCTGCTATCTTATTTATTGTTGTAAGTATTTGATACACATTTTTTTAATTACAAATTATGATTAATGTAGTAAGTAGAGAGATTTTCTAAAAAAAAGTTAACTTGTTAAAAGAGCAATATTTAAAATTTGCAATGCATAATATTATTAAAATATATTATAACTTTATAATAGTATACCGACAACGCAAAGAAGGTAACGAGCAGGTTTTGACTAGGATTCAACATGAGGTGCCTATCGGAAACGTTCAGCTCAATGCGCTATACAGTTCTGCGTTGCAATTTAATCCAAATAAATGTAGGCTGACTAAAATCAAACGTGAGCAAATCACACTAACGAAAATCATTGGCAGCGGCGCATTCGGAATGGTAAAATTTTTGAACGTCATATTTTAAGCCATTAATATTTAGATATAGAAATGAGAAATACACATTTCTTTGTAAAAGTTATATAAATCGACTTTTTAAAAGAGATAGTAATACAATAATTTTTATTAGACATACATATGCTTTTTATTCTATTTCGTTGAATTACTTGAAATAAAACGAAATATATATGTTTAATGTTATATGAATTTAAATTATCTTTTTTTTTTAATATAAGTTACATTAATTTTCAACATTTCGCAGGTGTTTAAAGGGAACGTCAAGGATTTAGAGAAACCGAAATCAGAGACATCCGTTGCCATAAAAATGTTGGGAAAGTGTGCTTCCATGGAAGAAAAAAAGAAATTCTTGCAAGAGGCTAGGCTTATGAATTACTTTAGACATGAAAATGTGTTAAGACTGTTAGCTGTCTGCTTAGACGAGGATTTTCCATTACTCGTGTTGGAATTAATGGAAAGTGATCTGCAACAATATTTGAGAGAGTGTCGAATATTTCAACCTTCTGATTTACACGCTTTGCGTCTACACGACTTGCTCGCCATTTGCGAAGATGTTGCGCGAGGCTGTTGTTATTTGGAAGAGCTGCGCTTTGTGCATAGAGATCTCGCGTGCCGAAATTGCTTAGTGTCTGCGAGAGATCGCGAGAATCGTATCGTCAAAATCGGTGATTTCGGACTTGCCAGAGATATTTACAGGGATGACTATTACCGCAAGGTAGATATAATTAATTAAAAAAGATAAAACTATTTGGAAGTATTTTTCTATTGTTGCGTCTTTATAATATTATTGTATATCTTTAAGTCAAATTGAATTTAAGAAAAATTAAAACTATTTATATATTTTCATATATATTTCTCCAATATTCATTTATGTATATAATGTATAATGCAAAATATTAGTAAACTTTTTTTGCTTAAGAATACTTATTTAAAAAATTGATAATTAGAATAGAAGATTTAACTTTATTGAAATTATATTTTAGGAAGGAGAAGATTTGCTTCCTGTTCGTTGGATGGCACGGGAATCCTTAGTGGACGGAATATTTACTTCTTATAGCGATGTTTGGTCATTCGGAGTACTAATGTGGGAGATTACATCGTTAGGTGAGCAACCTTACTCTACCAGAACTAATCTCGAAGTGATGGATTATGTACGCGCGGGAGGCAGATTGCAGATGCCTCTCAACTGTCCATCCTCGTTATACCAACTAATGCAGCGTTGCTGGAGTGCACCAAATGACAGACCAAACTTTAAATTTTGTCTGAACAATATTATAGCTTTAAGAAGCCACACAGAAGACGCAATACTGGATCCGACGCATCAATGATTATTATATAGCCGGCAATTAATTAATTGTTTGTATATGTGTATTTTAAGAAGAAAAGATGAGTATTACATCTATGAGATATTTGAAATTATACTGTCTGTATTATACGTTTATTTATATACATATATATCTGTATGTGAACTGGTCATTGTCATTTCATAATTAATTTTTCAAACATACGTAATAGACTATATATTTACTAGAAGTTCTATAACTGCTCGAATGCAGATGCCTGATCTGTCACAAAGGGAACTCTTAATACGTAAGAGAAAGATATAACTTGCGATTCGTAAATTAGCTTTAAAGAATTTACCGAAAGATAAATAAAATGTATATCATTTTAGAGATTAAAGTTTTCTTTATTATCTTATTAATTCAGTATCATAGCACGAAAATGACAAAGCTTTTTAATTAGGTCAAGTATATGCTTTATTAGAAAGTGGTAGAGAATTCCGTACTCTGTAAATTCGCTAGTTGCATAGATGTTATCTCAGAGAAGAATCAAATGACATCTTGAAAAACGATTCCAACTTATCTCATTATGGCATTGCATGTTTATTTCAAACTTTAAACAAGTAAGACATTTTTTTCTCTATTTTTTCTCTAAGTATGAACTATTTCTCTTAGTAAATAAATCATGGGAGCTTGACTTTCTTCGATTGAAGGAATTTTGTCTCATAATTCAGTTTTTATATTAGTTTCAAATTAATTAATTAATATCATCTGATAAGTAACTCTATCTTAACTTGTCTATCTTTTTCACGAGTGCGTTTGTTATCACTAAAATTTCAATAATGTTTATATTTTAACATATATATATGATATATATATTTTTATTATCATTTTCTTCATGATCATAAAAATTTTATAAATTCCTGTATTTAAAAACATCTTATTGCGTATTTTTCGCGTATATATTGCGAGAAAATAAATAGCGCGCGCTTGTGTTGTTCTAGTCCCTTTATAAAAAAAGACATGTTAAGTCGATTCTCGAAAGTCTCGAAGTATTGTTGCTTCTTTTCCGCAATGCTGGCTGTCTCAATTCGCGTTGTGCGTTATATTCGTAGCATCGAGATTATCAGCTGATAACTGTCAAAGATATTAACAGAGTTTTAAATACTGTAACATTATTTAAAACATATTTTATTATTATTTTATTTAATTTTATTTTGAACAAACTGTTAAACTATTAATCCTCGCAATGACAACCTTTCGATGCTATGGATATAACGTACAACGCAAATCGAGGCAGTTAATCAACATCGCAAAAAAAGGCAACAATACTTGCGAGAATCGACTTAACATGCCATTTTTAGAACGGGACTAGAACGACACAAGCGCGATTCCTCAATTTTATGTTAAAGAGAATGATAAAGAAATCAGCTGATCACTGTCAAAAAATATTAATCGAGTTTAAAGTACTATAACATTATATTTAAAACATACTATTATTTAAATTTTTACAACATAATATTATTTTAAAATTTAATTAGCAAATTAAGTTTCATCAGCTGACGTATGTCAAAAATATTAATAAAGCGTTAATTTGCTAATTAAATTTTAAAATAATATGTTAAAAAGATTAAAATAATAATATATTGTAAATAATACGTTATAATACTTTATCTTCGATTAATATTTTTTGACAGGAAACAGCTGATAATTGTCAAAAATATTAAAGTTTAAAGTAGCTGATTTCTATCAAAAAATATAAATAAATCCTTTCGTCAATAAAATCATAATTAATTTCGACGTTGTGATTATCTCGATTATCAATGGATTCTTGTAGAAATCCTATTTCTTTGTTCGCACTTTCTGTTTCAGATTTAAATACTGAATTTTTATGCATTTTTTTATGCGTTGATTGCAATACGTGTACGAAAATATGTGAACTAATTATGTAATGCATAACAATTTATTATTAATATCTTTAACAGAGAACAAAAATAAATAGAATTTTCTACAAGACTTTTTCGATCAAAATATCTGCGCTTCTATTATATTCGCGCGTCTGTACCGCGCGAGACTGACCGCAAGACTCTTAGCAGCGGTATGGTTAAACACAACCCATACGTCCGCCACGCTGCGCGTCTCGCGCGAGACTGACGCTGACGATCAGTCTCGCAATCGCAATTTCTCGAGATCGAGAATCAGTCTCGCGCGAGACGCGCAGCGTGACGGACGTATAGCTGCGCTTGGCGATACCGCTGCTCTGAGTTTTGCGGCTTGCGGTCAGTCTTGCGCGAGATATGCAGAGAGATGGATGTGTACAGACGCGCGAATTTAATGGGAGCGCAGATATTTTGATCGAAAGTTTCTTGTAGAAAATTCTATCTTTTTGCTCTCTGTTAATGATTTAAATAATAAATTTGTATGCATTGCATAATTAAGTCACATATTTTTATGCATGTATTGCAATCAATGCTTAAAAAAATATATTAATTAATTATTAAATAATTATGCTGTGCAATAAAAATTTAGTATTTATATCATGAACAGAAAGTGTTAACAAAGAAATAGAATTTTCTACAAGAATCATTTGATAATCGAGACTAATTACGATTTTATTGACGAAAAGATTTATTAATATTTTTTGATAGAAATAAGCTACTTTAAACTCGGTTATTATTTTTGACAGTTATTTGCTGATTTCTGTCAAAAAATATTAATCGAGGATAAAATATTAACAACATTACTACTATAATTTTTATAACATTATTTCTTTGAAATTTAATTATCTAATTAACGCTTTAGTAATATATTTTGACAGAAATCAGCTGATTAAAGTTAATTTGCTAATTAAATTTTAAAATAATATTATGTTGTAAAAATTTAAATAATAGTATATTTTAAATATAATGTTATAGTACTTTGAACTCGATTAATATTTTTTGACAGTTATCAGTTGATTCTGTCAAAAAATTATTATTATTTTAATAATTATTCTATTTAATATAAAATCGAAGAATGTCGCGCTTGTGTTCTTCTAGTTTATAAAAAATTATATGTATCTATAATATAATATAATTGAGAATATATGCATTCGCGAGTGTATGTATGCTTGTTTATATATATGTTAATTTTTATTTGCGAATTCTAAAAATTGTTTGACTTCCTTTGGAAATACGCAGTGCTTTTTAACATTTTTCTAATAACGCAATATATGAATCTGAGCTTAAAAGCTCTCTTTTAAAAAGATTTTCATTACTGTCCCGTTTACTGGATTTCTTTGTGTGATGCTCACGATAATATCTGATATCTTTATTGTAAGCAGCCTCAAGAGCCTCCTTTGAAAGTTGGTCAACGAATAATATATAATAAAAATTTTATTTTAGTCCCTGAACTAAGTTGTCAACATTTTTGCATTTATTGAGCAGTTTATAAAAGTAAATAAAACTATAGTACATAGCTAAATTGTTAAATATGAATTTTTTTTATGTAATTGCTCGTCTACACAGTTTCAGTTTCCCGAAACAAAATTCTGAATATGCCACTGCTCCTAAGATAATTCCTTGTGATACAAAACTTCGTATTGCAAAATATATGTATAATTTCAGACAAAAATTATCTCATAAAAAAGTAGTTTTTAAATCAAGGTGGTAATCATCGATATTTTCTCGTCAATATATAGAAACCGATTTTCTAAATGCTTAATTATACAAACAAACATTAAATTAATATTTTAAAAATATAACGTTTCAATTTTAAAATAGAAATCGTTGAATCTGTAGAAATTATCATTCATGCAATATTGCTCGATTGCTATCAAATTATGAAAGTAACACTCGCTGTTTATTTTGTTTGTTCTGCTTGTATCTTGTCTTATGTCATCTAATTATTTATTCTGTGTTATATAAATTCTATCTTGCGACTTGTCTGATTTCAAATTTCTGTGAATTTCAAATTATTTTGATATACGTTATAATATACAAAGATGTTGAAAGCGTTTAAATCAGTTGATTAAAGGCGTTAATTTGCTAATTTTAAAATAATAACCTGTTATAAAACTAAAATAAAAATGTTGTTATTAATAATATGTTATAATACTTTAAACTCGATTAATATTTCTTTGACAGTTATCAACTGATTTCTGTTAATTATTAATTTCAATTTAATTAGGAA
This sequence comes from Prenolepis imparis, assembly GCF_030444845.1. Taxonomy (NCBI): domain Eukaryota; kingdom Metazoa; phylum Arthropoda; class Insecta; order Hymenoptera; family Formicidae; genus Prenolepis; species Prenolepis imparis. The sequence continues at coordinate 6,657,152 of NW_028141172.1, read as the reverse complement.
ATTAATGCTTGAATCAGCTGCTTTCTGCCAAAAGATACACTTGGCAAAAAAAAAAAAAAAAACGGTACACTTAAAATTAGTAAAAATGGTAAAAGTTCAAGAATTTATAATTCAGCTAATAATTATGATATCTAGGTGTTTAAAATACGAAAATAAAGCTTGAAGTCTGTAGTTTGAAAAAATTTTAGTGCCGATTACGTGAAATGATCAGTTTTGCAATGACAAATGACAGAGTGAGAACCTGCAAAACTAATAAATAGAAGGTTCACTTTTCTGAATTGCACGACGTAAATCAGTTGACGTTTATTTATCACAATAAAAAATAAAAATATTTATTACAATAAAATATAAAATATGATTGATTAATTTTTCTAAAAGTATAGTAAAATTAATCAAACATATTTTTAAAATTTTTGTATACCATATTGTCTCACGATTACTAAATGTTTTTCTGGGGTAAATTCTAAAGTAGGTAAATTCTAAAAGAAAATTCTCTCTGTGTTAGAAAAAGTAACTGTTGGAAATAACATTGATTGTGAGTATCATCGATCAGGCAGAGCGAAATGAATCATACAGAGTGCAGCAAATAAGGCACGATCAGTCTAATCTGCGATGTCAGTTACGATTGTGATTGCCACGAGAAAAGACAACGTTCCGCATCATTTATTGAATCAAATACTGTTATATAAACGTCACACAACAATATGCACATATAGTGGATCCTAAAAACATGCGTAGTATACAATATGCATAAAAGAAGTAATCATAATTTTTTATATTTTAGTGAAACAAAAAATGACAAATATCTCAATGTGGATAATAATTTATGCTTGAATAGCGGTGAAAGTGACAGAAAATTTATAATTCTATGATTTTCGGATTGCTTATTAATTGTTCTTTTATATTTTTATTAATTATCTATTTACGAAATATTAAAAGAAATTACAACAAAGATAAATTATTATCTTGGATACAATCAAATAAATACGCGTGCTTCGTATTCATTTTTGTTATTGGTTCCCATAGAAAAATTATAAAAATTACTATTTACTAGAATATTGTGATTGATCATAAAAGATATATTAAAGTGTAATATTGGAAGACAATAACGCGATTCGCAAACTAGATTCTAAAGAATTCATCGAGCACATATAAGTATCGAGTTGATTAGATGAAATCTGAATCATTTATAGAATAAAAAAAAACAATACAGGTGATTAAAAATTGAGCGCCAACATTCACCGAAGGAAGAGGTTATTATGTTTGAAATAAGATTATCCGTTTTATTGAAATGTTTAATGCTGATGAAGTCAGCTATCGCGATTTCGACAAAGAATCACACCGTTCCGGACAACCTTTTCACGCAGGTAAGAGATTTTTTTCGCTTCATTAAAAAACAATTAAATGTTATTACAAGTAATAGTGCAGTTTATTTGAGTAACTAAAACGTGTAATATAATAATATTACATACTGTATAATAAAATAAAACTATACATAAAACTAAAATGTATGATGCAATGAGGAAGGATGTATAAAGCTTGAAAATTTTATTTTGTTTTTAAATGGATGTATAATATAGTCCAAAATTAAACTTAATTAAGACGAAATATTAAAATTTGACTGTATTATGTTTGTGTTTCTATTGCTATTTCTAAGAATAATAATTATTAATATTAATGAGATTTTCTGTTAATTTTTCATTATTTTGATACATACATACAGACATACATACATACATACATACATATATATATATATATATATATATATATATATATATATATATATATATGACACTTGAATTGAGTTTTATGTGATTTTTCATCAATTTGCAAAAAGATCTTATTTACTTTATTAAATATTTATAATTATTTAATAATATAATAAGACTTGTAAATAAATTTTTAGTAAACTAAATTAATTCAAAGAGTCAGCGTCATTTTGATGTGTCAAGGATAGTTGCATTTGTGCTATATACATATAAAGGAATGTCGACTAAATTGGTATAATAGAATTCAAATTGTATCAATTAACTTTATAGGGCCAAAAGTTAAATAAACAATATACGTAACAGCAATCTATTCCAATTTAACTAATAAAAATTTATAGATGTATATATATAATATTGATAGTATATCCATATATATAGCCATATGAATATAGATATCCATTTAAATAGTTATATGTAGAATATGCACATATTCTTATATATCGTGGTAATGTCAATCGAAAGATTATGGTATCCTGTTTTCCAGAATTTGTTTGGGTTAAAAGATATAATCATAATCAAAAAGAATTTCGACAAGATTTTAAGTACAAAAATGTATATAATTTCTATAATCACACACAAACTCATATAAAAGAGAATACTTTAAACATTTGGATTCTTGAAATACAAACATTATTATTGAAATTTTAATTAAAACATACGGATTATTACAAAGTAAATTCGCTTATTTTAAAAAGTTAACTAACAATCGCAAAAAAACTAAATCATGAACTATAACTATCAGCAAAATCGCTTCAAGAATCGAAGAGAGTAACATTTTAATACAACATTTATTAAAAAAGAAACAATTATGAATTCTTATTAAATAATCCTTATTCTGCCTATTCTGCGTTAGTTTCTTTTTAATATAAGAATCATGTTTGATATTTCGCAAGAAAATATAATGAAAAATAATAAGAATAAATATTATAGAAATAAAATTACATAATATTAAACACATTATAAATTAGGAATGGAATTATAAAATATCAAGCTAAAATTATTACAAAACAAGAAATTTTATGCTTATTTTATTTATTTTGACATATGATGTTATTTTTTACGGTAATCTTATTTATATATATTTTTAGATATACTATTTTATTTATCATTAATGATACCGTAGAATTTCTGGCCTAGCTGTCTAACTTATTTTTTTTATATGTTATATTTTATTCAGGATATTCCAGTGCCCGAAAACAACAATCATCTCATTTTAGAAAATCTCCAGCCAGATCAGAATTATTCTGAAAGCGTGACTATAAGAAGTGAAGTCAATGAAGTAGATGAAGTTACATTTGCAAATATGTCCATGAACCCAGAATTTATTGGTAAGATGCAATAAATATATAGAACGTTAATAAAAAATTAACAAAAAATTTACAAGTTGTAAGTATAATGTAAATTCAAGAGAAAGTAAAAATTAAATTTAAAAAATATCAAACCATTTTCTAATAACAAGGATAATATAAAATTCATTCTGTCGAAAAGAAAGAAAAAATGTATACATTGTATGTAAAATAAAGCAAAATTTAGATAACACCATCAATTTCATTATTATTCTTATTTGTTTTAAATCAGTCGCAAATAATGTATCTCTGATTTGTGAATAATAGGAAATTTTAGAAAAGTGTTTGGCACTTTATTGGAAGTTTTTTTAATTATAACTTAGCAATTACTTTTCTAACACAAGTCTTGAAACACATACACACACACAAATACACAAGGGTTTTATGTTATTTAATTATTTTAAAAACTTGCATGTTAATTTTGATATATAGGCTTATTTTTTTTCGTTTTTCTTTATTTTCATTGCACGTTAAATTATTATTATTTTTTTTTATTTATCAAAATAATCAACTTAAACATATTAATATGTACCACCTCAAAATCTCTAGGAAAAATTCCGAGCGAGCCAAGAGCATTCGTAGATTTCAATGGATTTCTAAATGGAAAAATCAACATTTCTGTGACATTCAGGTGAAGAATCAAAGTTTTTAGTCTATATCCTTTTTTTCTCTAAAATTTAACATAGACATATAAAAATATTGATTCTGTTAAAAATTTATTAAATATGAACAGGCTAAATTTTATCTTACAGGTGGAATCAACCTAAACATGAAAACAAAGTGATACAAGGATATTCAGTGCAATGTTGGTTCATCGAGAACCTAAAAAAGATTCAAATCTTTGACGACAAAACTATTTTAACTACAATGGAATGCACAGAACATAATCTAAAACCTAATACAACGTACTATTATCGAGTACGAGCGCATACTAAAGCTGGAGCTGGTCCTTATACGGATTTAATGAACGTATCAACGACGCACGAAAATCCGATATCTCAATTATTGATTACAGTGAATAATACCATTGCAATATGGGATCTGGATTCAAGAACCTACGTCAATCTCTTTACCCTTAATAGCGAATTGTATATAATCGATGTTTCTTATTCTGTAGCAGAACATAAAATTTATTGGATCCAGGAGACCAATAATGAGTATGGGTCTACACAAGAATTAATGATAGGGGATATGAATAAAAATAATATTACGAAAATAACTAGATTAAGAAAAAATGCATACTCTCTCTGGATCGATTGGATAGGAAGAAATCTATATTGGATGGAAAATCAGGAGTCAATTTTAAAGCTGGACTTAACAATGTGGCAAAATGGCATAGTCAAATATGATAAGATCTTGAGCAGAGAAAAAAGGCTTGCTTATTTAACTACACAGCCATCTATAGGGTACGCTACCTTTTATTCACTAAAACACTTATGTGTCTTTCGGTTAAGAATTTATAGTATTTTCTAATTTTGCAGTAATATACTATGATTTTGTAATAAAGATATAAAGAATCATAAAATCATTAATTATCATAAAATTGTTATAATTTAAGCTTATTATTTTATTTAACTTCACGTTTAAAATTATGTTTTATAATACACATATATAATAATATATATATTTTCCAGATTTTTATACTGGATAGAAATGTTTGATGCAGAGTCACATATACAGTATGTAATAATGAAATCGGATCTTGACGGAAGAAATGTGCAACCTTTTTTAAAATCCGATATGACCTTTTGTCCATACAATCTATCATTATTCAAAATTTATTATCAAATAGAGCTTGACATCACAAATACAGAGGAGCCAATAATATACTGGCTAGATAAACACGAATTATTTGTGGCGAACATTAAAATAAATAAATGCAATTCAATTTCAATCGCTGAAATTGGCACGGTGTTTCTGAGTTATTTTATAATTGATGAAACAAACATTTATATAAGTGGATATAATTTCAAAATATCAGATTCTTATCTTTATATTTTAAAAAAGAAGTATGCACTTGTCGACTGTGAAAAAAACGCATCTAAACACGTGCAAATAATAAAAAGCACGGATCTTAAACCCATGATATCGTTTGGTAAATCATCCTCCTTACAACCATATCCTCGGAAGGAATGCCTTATATCTGATGAAAAAATTTATAATATTACAATAATAAATATAACAGCGAACAGTATTGTTTTGAAATTTAATACGACAGAATCGACTCGCAAGCAAAAATGCAAAAACAACATACCAACTCCTAAATATATCATCTACGTAAGCTGTTTGAATAATAACCTTAGTAACAAGTTCGATGAATTCTATATGCAGACATACGAGCGGCATTATGAAATTCAGAATTTAACACCGTTTACAAAATACAAGCTGAAGCTAGCTGTGAGCAATTTTTACTCTGATCAATTATCGACGAACCTGCAATTCAGCTCGGAAGTAATATTGAAAACTAACGTGAGCAAGCTCAATGCACCGGAAAATGTAACGGTTCAGGTTCTGACGCCAACTACAGCGGCAGTTTATTGGATGCTACCCACGAAACTGAATTGTGAGACAGTAACTTATAGAGTATATTGGGAAACAATTAACTCGTGGAAAAGCACGCAACCGATAAAAAAGCCATTTATTAATAATAAAGTTGACAACAAATTTTTTACAATAATTCAATCGATGCTGCCAAATCAGAAATACCTTGTGTATGTACGTGTGTATCCAGCCAACTACTCCAATCTCTATAATGACAGTTCGATCAAAACCGTGTACACGTACTCGGAACCGAACAATATAACTTTGAGCGGAGTTAGCATAAACTATATGAATATTTCGTGGATTCCTAGCGTTAATTTGACGATCCATTACGTACTGGAATACAAAAATGATGTGATGCAAAAGTGGCAAATCGCAGATAGTTTTGAGAAGAATAATGATGAGACAGTAATGTATTATATAGAAAACTTGCTACCGGCAACTTTATACAAGTTTCGTTTGATACTGACATATCCTGAATACGAAAACTTTACATGGCCATCTGATGAGAGATTTATTTTTCAAACACTTGGTAAGCAAATATGATAAAATGTAGATATTTTAATATGATCTGTTTATTATCATACATATAAATGAATTACATAGTTTTAAGAATGAAATATTTTTAATGATAAAATTATAAGTAGAAATATTCAAAAAAACCGGAAAATTAAAACTATATTTTTATGTAACAAAGGTGACGATTCGAGAATTCGATCTACCCAATATAATCTAACATTCATGTTAAGCCTTGCTGGTACCGTTATTGTAATCTGCATCTGCTACTTTATTTATTGTTGTAAGTATATTTATACACATTTTTTTAATACAAATTATGATTAATGTAATAAGTGGAGAGATTTTTCAGAAAAACATTAACTTGTTCATTAAAAGAGCAAAATTTAAAATTTGCAATGCATAATATTATTTAAATATATTATAACTTTATAACAGTATACCGACAACGCAAAGAAGATAACGAGCAAGTTTTGACTAGGATTCTACATGAGGTGCCTATCGGAAACGTTCAGCTCAATGCGCTATACAGTCCTGCGTTGCAATATAATCCAAATAAATTTATGCTGACTAAAATCAAACGTGAGCAAATCACACTAACGAAACTGCTTGGCAGCGGCGCATTCGGAATGGTAAATTTTTGGTAACGTCATATTTTAAGTCATTAATGTTTAGATGCAGAAGTAAGAAATGCACATTTCTTAGTAAATCTTACACCGAAAAAATTGTTTTCTTGAAATGCATTAATAAGTCCTCTAAACAGATAAGAATATTTCCAATTTTTAAATTGAGAATATATTTTTAATTTCTTTTGCAACTTCAGCGCCGCAATAAATAAATATAATAAATTAATAATAAATTTAAAATAAAAATTAATAAAATAAAATTATTTAAATTTATAATAAATTTATAAGTTTACAATTAATATTAAAAATAATAACATAATAAGCAAAAATGTGTATTTAACTATGTCAAATACATAAAAAATATTCAATTATATGTGTAACATTTAAATATACATGTAATAAGTAACTATATAAGTAAGTATATGTCCATTTGTAAGACTGTTTTTTGTTATATCGATTAATAATTTTAATAATACACGGATAAAAAAACATCTCATCAAGTATATATTCTTGCATGTTAAAAATATCTCTTTAGAGAATTTTTCTTGTAAATTAAGAGGATCCTTTTGGCGCCTATTTTAGTAGAAAATATTATAAATATAAGTGGCATGTACTTAAGATGAGAATACAATTTTTTCGGATATATAAATCAACATTTTAAAAGAGATAGTAATAAATTAATTTTTAAGACATACATATGCACTTCATTTTTTTCGTTGAATTATTTAAAATAAAACGAAATATATATGTATAATGTTATAAGAAATTAAATTATCTTTTCTTGTTTAATAAAAGTTACATTAATTTTCAATATTTCGCAGGTTTATCAAGGGAATGTCAAGGATTTAGAAGAACCGGGATCAGAGACATCCGTTGCCATAAAAATGTTAGAAAGGTGTGCTTCCGTCGAAGAAAAAAAGAAATTCTTGCAAGAAGCTAAGCTTATGAGTCACTTTAGACACGAATATGTGTTAAGATTACTAGCTGTCTGCTTAGACGACGATTCTCCATTACTCGTGTTGGAATTAATGGAAACTGATCTGCAAAAATATTTGAGAGAGTGTCGAATATTACTACCTTCTGATTTACACGCTTTGCGTCTTCATGATTTGCTCGCTATGTGCGAAGATGTTGCGCGCGGCTGTTGCTATTTAGAAGAGCTGCGCTTTGTGCATAGAGATCTCGCGTGCCGAAATTGTTTAGTGTCTGCGAGAGATCGTGAGAATCGTATCGTCAAAATCGGTGATTTTGGACTTGCTAGAGATATTTGCAGGGATGACTATTATCGCAAGGTAGATATAATTAATTAAAAAAGATGAAACTTTTTGAAAGTGTTTTTCTATTGTAGCGTCTTTATATTATTATATTATATCTTTAAGTCAAATAGAATTTAAGAAAAATGAAGACTATGTATATATTTTTATATATATTTCTCCAATATATATGTATATAATGTATAATGCAAAATATTAGTTAACAAAATGTATAATGCAAGGTATTAGTTTTTTGCTTAAGAATACTTATTGCAAAAATGGATAATTAGAATAGGAGATTTATCTTTGTTAAAATTTTATTTTAGGAAGGAGAAGGTCTGCTTCCTGTTCGCTGGATGGCACCGGAATCCCTAGCGAACGGAGTATTTACTTCTCAGAGCGATGTTTGGTCATTCGGAGTACTAATGTGGGAGATTACATCATTGGGTGAGCAACCTTACCCTACAAAATCTAATCTCGAAGTGATGAATTACGTACGCGAGGGAGGCAGGTTGCAGATGTCTCTCGACTGTCCATCCTTGTTATATCTATTGATGCAGCGTTGCTGGGGTGTAGCAAATGCCAGACCAAATTTTAAAATTTGTCTGAACAATATTATAGATCTAAGATGCGACATAAAAGACGCAAAATTGCATCCAATATGAATATTATTTACCGGCACAATTAATTAATTATTTGAACATGTGTATATTAAAGAGAAACGAATTTTTGCACATTTATTTGAAATATTTGAAAATATGTCTGCATTAGACATCTCTATATATGTTTGTAAGTAAATTGGTCATTGTCATTTTATAATCTTATTTTTCAAAGAAACGTAATAAACTATATGTTTACTAGATGTCTTATAACTTGATCGAATGCAGATGCAGCGTGATCTATTACAAAGGGAAATCTTAATATGTAAGAGTGAAAGAGATAGTATTTTGCGATTCGTTGATTAGCTTTAAAGAATTTATCGAATGATATACAAAAAACATATAATATTGGACATTAATATTTTAATTATTGTATTTATTCAGTATCATAGCGCGAAAATTACAACTGCTCTTTAATTATGTAAAGGCTAGTCAATGTTTTATGAGAAAGTGGGAGAATTGTTGCCTTGCTTCGTAAATTCGCCAGTGACCTACAATAGGTGTTATCTCAGAGAGGATATAAATGACTCTTTGAAAAATGGTTCTAATTTATTGCATTATGGCATTGCATGTTTAACTAAAAGTACTAACGAATAATCACGTACTTCTCGTAGAATTTAGGATATATTGCTGTTCTGTTCAGTTTCCAGAAAAAGTACTCTACTGTATATGGTTGTAAGTTTCACTCGAGTAAAAGATTTCTTTATTATAAAAAATTAAATATTTTTACATATGTTAATTTACATGTATAACTGTAAAACTATAAACAAAAAAGTTGATGTTAAAAAAATTTACTTAAATAATTTAAATTGCATAATCAAAGAGCTTGACATTATATAAGCTTGATATTAAAAGCTGATATAAAAAAGATGTATAAAGTTTGTTAATATTACATTTAAAATTACCACATGTAAAAATAGATGTTATGTAGTATAAAATTCGTTTCACCATTTGACATTAAAATATGAAAAGAGAAGTTTTATCTATCAAGAAGTATCAGTTCAAATAGGTGGTTATTTTCGATACTTTTGAAAATGACATATGAAGATAGATAAAATTACTATAAAATTTTTTGTTTTTTTAATATCCATTCTCGATATTCTATAATTTTTATTTTAAATTTATAATACACAACTAGAAACATGAAGATGAATTAATGTATAGTGTATTAAATACTTAATAAACTTTCTTACCGATAAATTCTTACCGATTTTATTATTTACAGTCACGTTTTCATAATAATCTTGGATACAGATTCGTTGTTTGGTGACATTTAGTAATCCTTGATCTAGAAGTTGATTTAAAATGTTCTATTGATATACATTGTATAGCTTGGAAGTGTGATCTATCTCGTTGGATCGCTTGAAAATATTTCAAAATAAATATTACATGTAATGGTTTGCATTATCTTTAATAAAAAATGAGATGTTAATTTTTAAAGTCAATAATTCGCTTACAATACCTTATAATTATATAATATATGTATAATGTTCTATATTACTATTAACACATTTGCATAAGAAAAATTTTAAACTTTAGCATATATTTCGTTTACTAACACTGAAAAATAATAAAATAATTCAATTTCTTTTTTTATAAATGCGTTTATTATCACTCACAGTTTTAACAATATTTATATTTCAACAATAAATGTTTTTATTATCATTTTCTTCCTCGTCATAGAAATTTTATAACTTTCTGTGTGCGTGCGCGCACGTGTGTGTGTGTGTGAGTGTGTGTGTAATATCTTGTTAAATTTCTTTTTCTATTGTTATATTTTTAACGCAAACAAATTTTGAAGAGCACGATATCATAAACTTTGTATTTCGTGAGAGAAATTATGTACCTAATATGTGTGTATATTAAAGTATACATATACATTAAGTGATAAATAGTATATAAATTCGCACATATAGCGAGTGATAGCTGTTGCGCATATTTATTGATTTATTGATTCAGATTGATTGAGCCAATTCGAAGATTCATTGTATTGATCTTTTACTTCGATACTTAGTAATTGTTTTGTTACAATTTATTTTAACTCTAAAATTTTGATTTTTTAATATTGTATTAAATAAAAAATAATTTGCCTTTTTCACTGTAAGATTTATACAAAAATTTATAAATATAAATAGATATTTACAGAGAAATAAAAATGTATAAAAAATTACAGAATATTCATGAATAAATAAATCAAAGTGTCATATATATATGTATGTGTTTATCAATGTAACATTGAGTAAACGGACTCATTAATGTTACAATTTTTTATTCTTATATATAACAATTTTGAACATGACAAAAAATAAATACATATTAGGTTTAAATTTTAATATCGCGTTTTAACTACGTTTAATCAGATAGATTTATTATCTTAAAAAATTAGAAACAATTTAAACATGTGTAAATTCGTGTATTTGCGCAAAATAAAAAAAATTTAAAAAGAAATGAAAAAATCAATTTTAAGCTATAAACAATGACAGATTTCTTCATATTTTGACATGAGAAATAACTGTAATAAATTTGAAAAAATCGGCGTCTAATTTTCTCCGAGGTTTACTTGTGAGAAGCGATATAGAAGACGTAAAATTGCATGCAATAAGTATTATCTAGTCGACAGTTAATTAATTATTTGTACATGTGCATATGAAGAAGAAACGAGTTTTTGCACATCTATTTGAGAATAGATGTCTGTATTATACGTGAATTGCACATTGTTATTTCATAGTATTATTTAAAAAAAAGAACGTAATAAACTATAATATATTTATTAGAAGTTTTATAACTTGATCATGTGCATCGTGATCTGTTACAAAAGGAAATATGTAAGAGTGAAAGATAATAACTTGCGATTCGTAGATTAGCTTTAAAGAATTTACCGAATATATATAAAGATTTATATAAAGATATATATAAAGATTTAATTTATTGGATATTAATGTTTTAATCTTTGTCTTATTAATTCAGAGTATACATGGCGCGAAAATCACGAGCGCTTTTTAATTATGTAAGGGCTAGTCAATGCTTTATTAGAAAATGATTATGTGTTACCTCAGAGAAGATTCAAACGACTCTTTGAAAAACGATTCCAATTTATCTTATTATAGCGTGACACATGTACGTATAATATATAACTAAAAGTACTATAATATTAATAAGCTGTCACGTACTTCTCGAAGGATCCAAGGTATATTGCAGCTCCGCTGTGTTCGGATCTAAACTTTAGTCAAGTATAAGATATTGTTATTAAAGAAAATTCAATGTTTTTACAAATGTTAATTTACATGTATAATTGTAAAACTGTACAAAAAAGACGTTAAAAAAATTTACTTAAATAAAAACTGCATAAGCAAAAAACTTGATACAAAAAAAAGATGTATGTATAAAGTTTGTTAATATTACATTTAAAATTGCCACATTTATAAATAGATGTTATGTAGTATAAAATTATGCTTTTATAATTATAAATGTGGCCGTATACGTATATTAAAACGTAGCCCAAATATGTTTTTGAAACTTTTATATTTAAAAATAAAGATTTTTAAAATCAAACAATCAATAATAGACCAACTTGCGAGCCAAATAATCAAGATGTTAACAGATTCTTTATTAAGGAATAAATTAAGTTTATTAAAAAAACATGTAAACGTTTCGACAGTACAACTGTCTTTTTCAATACAAACTAAAATTAAAACGATGATATTTGTAATGTAGATGATAGCGACGCATTATAAGGCCAGCGTGAAATAAAATTAATAATATCAAAATTAAGATAAGGCTCGTGTATAATTAAAATCAAACAATCAATAATAGGCCAACTTGCGAGCCGAATAATCAAGATATTAACAGATTCTTTATTAAGGAATAAATTAAGTTTATTAAAAAAACATGTAAACGTTTCGACAGTACAACTGTCTTTTTCAATACAAACTAAAATTAGATTTTTAATATTAATGAGTCTTCATTTTCTATAAAATTGTTAAATTAGCATCAATACTTTTAGTAAAGCACATAATATTTTTAATGTTTCTAACATAATAATTTTCTTCTATGGTATTCGATCGATTTTTATGAGACTCTCGACTATGAGTGATCGATAAAAACGATAGAATAAAAAAACAAATAATATAATATTTATAATTATTATTAATTAATTATATTATTTATAAATTATATAATTATAAAATATTAAATTATAATTATAAAGTATTTTAATAAACTTGCTTTCTTGGAGTGTAAAAATTCCTAGATTTATTATGGATAATATAGATATTATTTTTATGCTTTTGATGTAGTAAACTTATTTACTACATCAATTATTTACTACATCATTATTGATGTAGTAAACTTATTCTTAATAGTATATGTTTTCATAAATTAATTATCTTGCAATCATATTTAGAGATTGAAGCTACTATAGATCGACATAAATAGAATATCTACAAGCAAACACAACTTGCCAATTATTTATTGCATTAATTATACTTTGGGACAATATTTGTCAGCATTTTTAATTTAAACATTTGACCATTAATTATAAGAGCATTTTATCATTTGCATGTATTTAAAAAAATCACTTAATGAATTACTGTTTCGTTTAAAGAATGGTCTATGATATATGTGAGGCTGTATATAATTTTAAATAAGGTATACATTATGCACTTCTTTTACTTTTTTCACGAAGATTGTAAATATAAACATTTTTTTATTTTAAATGTAAAGCAGTGCAATTAAAAAATTAAAACTCTCTGTGAACAGATTCCACGAATAATTATATTATATTTTCTCTGATTAATATTTATCACAATATAAAATAATAATATCTATTACATTAAAATATAAAATATGTTTGATTAATTTTACTAAAAGTAAAGTAAAATTAATCAAGCATATTTTTCATATTCTTTCCATACCATATTGTCTCACGATTTCCATGATTTTCAAAGTAAATTATAAGAAAAAATTCTCTGTGTTGGAATAAGTAACTGTTGGAGTAACACTGATTGTAAGTATCGTCAATCAAGCAGTGAGAAATGAATCATAAACAAAGCGCAGCAAATAAAGCATGATCAGATCAGTCTAGTCTGCGAAGTCAGTTACGATTGTGATTGCCACGAGAAAAGACAACGTTGCGCGTCAATTGATTCAAATACTGTCATATAAACGTCACACAACAATATGCACATATAGTGGATCCTAAAAGCATGCGTAGTATATAATATGCATACAAATGTAATCATAATTTTGTATATTTTAGTGAAACAAAAAATATGACAAATATCAACGTGGATAATATTATATGCTTAAATAGCGGTGAAAGTGACAGAAAATTTATAATTCTATAATTTTCGGATTGCTTATAAATTGTTCGATTATATTTTTATTGATTATCTTTTTACGAAATATTAAAAGAAATTACAACAAAGATATATTATTATTTTCGATAGAATCAAGTAAATACGTGTCGTTTCGTATTTATTTTTGTTATTGGTTCCCATTGAAAAATTATAAAAATTACTATTTACTAGAATATTGTGATTAATCATAAAAAGATATATTAAAATGTAATATTGGAAGACAATAACGCGATTCGCAAACTAGATTCTAAAAAATTCCATCAAGCACATAATAAAGTATCGATTCGATTAGATCAAATCTGAATCATCCATAGAATAAAAAAAATACAATATTAAAACTGGTGATTAAAAATTGAGCGCCAACATTCACCAAAGGAAGATATTATTATGTTTAAGATGAGATTATGCGTTTTATTGAAAAGTTTAATGCTGGTGAAAGCAGCTATCGCAATTTCGACAAAGAATAATACCGTTCCGGAAAACCTTTTCACGCAGGTAAGAGATTTTTTTCGCTTCATTAAAAAACAATTAAATGTTATTACAAGTAATAGTGCAGTTTATTTGAGTAACTAAAACGTGTAATATAATAATATTACATACTGTATAATAAAATAAAACTATACATAAAACTAAAATGTATGATGCAATGAGGAAGGATGTATAAAGCTTGAAAATTTTATTTTGTTTTTAAATGGATGTATAATATAGTCCAAAATTAAACTTAATTAAGACGAAATATTAAAATTTGACTGTATTATGTTTGTGTTTCTATTGCTATTTCTAAGAATAATAATTATTAATATTAATGAGATTTTCTGTTAATTTTTCATTATTTTGATACATACATACATACATACATACATACATACATACATATATATATATATATATATATATGACACTTGAATTGAGTTTTATGTGATTTTTCATCAATTTGCAAAAAGATCTTATTTACTTTATTAAATATTTATAATTATTTAATAATATAATAAGACTTGTAAATAAATTTTTAGTAAACTAAATTAATTCAAAGAGTCAGCGTCATTTTGATGTGTCAAGGATAGTTGCATTTGTGCTATATACATATAAAGGAATGTCGACTAAATTGGTATAATAGAATTCAAATTGTATCAATTAACTTTATAGGGCCAATAGTTAAATAAACAATATACGTAACAGCAATCTATTCCAATTTAACTAATAAAAATTTATAGATGTATATATATAATATTGATAGTATATCCATATATATAGCCATATGAATATAGATATCCATTTAAATAGTTATATGTAGAATATGCACATATTCTTATATATCGTGGTAATGTCAATCGAAAGATTATGGTATCCTGTTTTCCAGAATTTGTTTGGGTTAAAAGATATAATCATAATCAAAAAGAATTTCGACAAGATTTTAAGTACAAAAATTTATATAATTTCTATAATCACACACAAACTCATATAAAAGAGAATACTTTAAACATTTGGATTCTTGAAATACAAACATTATTATTGAAATTTTAATTAAAACATACGGATTATTACAAAGTAAATTCGCTTATTTTAAAAAGTTAACTAACAATCGCAAAAAAACTAAATCATGAACTATAACTATCAGCAAAATCGCTTCAAGAATCGAAGAGAGTAACATTTTAATATAACATTTATTAAAAAAGAAACAATTATGAATTCTTATTAAATAATCCTTATTCTGCCTATTCTGCGTTAGTTTCTTTTTAATATAAGAATCATGTTTGATATTTCGCAAGAAAATATAATGAAAAATAATAAGAATAAATATTATAGAAATAAAATTACATAATATTTAACACATTATAAATTAGGAATGGAATTATAAAATATCAAGCTAAAATTATTACAAAACATGAAATTTTATACTTATTTTATTTATTTTGACATATGATGTTATTTTTTTTGGTAATCTTATTTATATATATTTTTAGATATACTATTTTATTTAACATTAATGATACCGTAGAATTTCTGGCCTAGCTGTCTAACTTTTTTTTTTTTATATGTTATATTTTATTCAGGATATTCCAGTGCCCGAAAACAACAATCATCTCATTTTACAAAATCTCCAGCCGGATCAGAATTATTCTGAAAGCGTGACTATAAGAAGTGAAGTCCATGAAGTAGATGAAGTTACATTTGCAAATATGTCCATGAACCCAGAATCTATTGGTAAGATGCAATGAATATATAAAACGTTAATAAATAATTTACAAAAAATTTACAAGTTGTAAGCACAATGTAAATTCAAGAGAGAGTAAAAATTATAAAAAATATATATTAAACCATTTTCTAATAACAAGGATAATATAATATTCATTCTGTCGAAAAGAGAGAAAAAATGTATAAACTGTATGTAAAATAAAGCAGAATTTAGATAACACCATCAATTTCATTATTTTTTTGTTTGTTTTAATCTGTCGCAAATAATATACTACTGACTTGTGAAGAAGTAGGAAATTTTAGAAAAGGATTTGGCACTTTATTGGAAGGTTTTTCGATTATAACTTAGCAATTACTTTTCTAACATAAGTCTTGAAACACATACACACACACACACATACACAGAGGTTTTATGTTATTTCATTATTTTGAAAACTTGCGATGTTAATTTTGTAATATATGTTTATTTTTCTCTTTTTTCTTTATTTTCATTGCACGTTATATTATTATTTTTTTTTTTAATTTACCGAGATAATCAACTTAAACATATTAATATGTACTATCTTAAAATCTCTAGGAATAATTCCGAGCGAGCCAAGAGCATTCGTAGAGTTCAATGGATTTCTAAATGAAAAATTCAACATTTCTGTGACATTCAGGTGAAGAATCAAAGTTTACAGTCTATATCCTTTTTTTCTCTAAAATTTAACATAGACATATAAAAATATTGATTCTGTTAAAAATTTATTAAATATGAAAAGGCTAAATTTTATCTTACAGGTGGAATCAACCTAAACATGAAAACAAAGTGATACAAGGATATTCAGTGCAATGTTGGTTCATCGAGAACCTAAAAAAGATTCAAATCTTTGACAACAAAATTATTTTAACTACAATGGAATGCACAGAACATAATCTAAAACCTAATACAACGTACTATTATCGAGTACGAGCGCATACTAAAGCTGGTGCTGGTCCTTATACGGATTTAATGAACGTATCAACGACGCACGAAAATCCGATACCTCAATTATTGATTACAGTGAATAATACTATTGCAATATGGGATCTGGATTCAAGAACCTACGTCAATCTCTTTACCTTTAATAGCAATATTATTGTAGTAGAAATGACTTATTCTATAGCAGAACATAAAATTTATTGGATCCAGGCGAGCAAAGAGGAGAATTTGTATATATATGATTTAATGATAGGGGATATGAGTACAAATAATATTACGAAAATAATTAGATTAAAACAATATGCAAACTCTCTCTGCATCGATTGGATAGGAAGAAATCTATATTGGATGGAAAATCGGAAGTCAATTTTAAAGCTGGACTTAACAATGTGGCAAAATGGCATAGTCAAATATGATAAGATTTTGAGCACAGAAAAAAGTGTTACTTATTTAACTATACAGCCATCTATAGGGTACGCTAACTTTTATTCACTAAAAAAATTAACACTTATGTGTCTTTCAGTTAAGAATTTATTAGTATTTTCTAATTTTGCAGTAATATACTATGATTTTGTAATAAAGATATAAAGAATCATAAAATCATTAATTATCATAAAATTGTAAGAACTTAAGTTTATTATTTTTTTAACTTCATGTTTAAAATTATGTTTTATAATACACATATATAATAATATATATATTTTCCAGATTTTTATACTGGATAGAAATCTTAGATGCAGAGTCATATAAACAGTATGTAATAATGAAATCGGATATTGACGGAAGAAATGTGCAATCTTTATTAAAAACCGATAAGACCTTTTGTCCATACAAATTATCATTATTAAAAAATAATTATCGAATAAAGCTTGACATCACAAATACAGAGGAGCCAATAATATACTGGCAAGATAAACACGAATTAATTGTGGCGAACATTAAAATAAATAAATGCAATTCAATTTCAATCGCTGCAATTGGCACGGAGTTTCTGCAATATATTAAAATTGATAAAACAAACATTTATATAATTATAGTTAATGAAAATGAACTCATTTTTCATATTTATATTTTAAAAAAGAAGTATGCACTTGTCGACAGTGAAAAAAACGCATCTAAACACGTGCAAATAATAAAAAACACGGATTATGTTAATACCATGATATCGTTTGGTAAATCATCCTCCTTACAACCATATCCTCGGAAGGAATGCCTTATATCTGATGAAAAAATTTATAATATTACAATAATAAAAATAACAGCGAACAGTATTGTTTTGAAATTTATTACGACAGAATCAACTCGCAAGCACAAATGCAAAAACAACATACCAACTCCTAAATATATCATCTACGTAAGCTGTTTGAATAATAACCTTAGTAACAAGTTCGATGAATTCTATATGCAGACATACGAGCGGCATTATGAAATTCAGAATTTAACACCGTTTACAAAATACAAGCTGAAGCTAGCTGTGAGCAATTTTTACTCTGATCAATTATCGACGAACCTGCAATTCAGCTCGGAAGTAATATTGAAAACTAACGTGAGCAAGCTCAATGCACCGGATAATGTAACGGTTCAGATTCTGACGCCAACTACAGCGGCAGTTTATTGGATGCTACCCACGAAACTGAATTGTGAGACAGCAACTTATAGAGTATATTGGGAAACAATTAACTCGGTGAACAGTACGCAACCGATAGAAAAGCCATTTATTAATAATAAAGTAGACAACAAATTTTTTACAATAATTCAATCGTTGCTGCCAGAACAGAAATACTTAGTATATGTACGTGTGTATCCAGCCAACTACACCAATCTCTATAATGACAGTTTGAGCACAACCGTGTACACGTACTCGGAACCGAACAATATAACTTTGAGCGAAGTTAACAAAAACAATATGAATATTTCGTGGATTCCTAGCGTTAATTTGACGATCCATTACGTACTGGAATACAAAAATGATGTGATGCAAAAGTGGCAAATAGCAGATAATTTTGAGACGAATAATAAGACAGTAACGTATTATATAGAAAACTTGCTACCGGCAACTTTATACAAGTTTCGTTTGATACTGACATATCCTGAGTACGAGAACTTTACATGGCCATCTGATGAAAGATTTATTTTTCAAACACTTGGTAAGCAAATATGATAATATGTAGATATTTTAATATGATCTGTGTATTTGACATGCATATAAATGTATTACAGAATTTTAAGAATTAAATATTTTTAATGATAAAATTATAAGTAGAAATATTCAAATAAGACAAGAAATTTAAAACTATATTTTTATGTAACAAAGGTGATGATTTGGTAATTCGAGCTACGCAATATAATCTAACATTGATGTTAAGCATTGTTGCTATCGTTATTGTAATCTGCATCTGCTACTTTCTTTATTGTTGTAAGTATTTGATACACATTTTTTTAATTACAAATTATGATTAATGTAGTAAGTAGAGAGATTTTCTAAAAAAAAGTTAACTTACTTGTTAAAAGAGCAAATTTTAAATTTGCAATGCATAATATTATTTAAATATATCATAACTTTATAATAGTATACCGACAACGCAAAGAAGATAATGAGCAGGCTTTGACTAGGATTCTACATGAGGTACCTATCGGAAACGTTCAGCTCAATGCGCTATACAGTCCTGCGTTGCAATTTAATCCAAATAAATTTATGCTGACTAAAATCAAACGTGAGCAAATCACACTAACAAAACACCTTGGAAGGGGCGCATTCGGAATGGTAAAATTATCGTAACGTCATATTTTAAGTCATTAATATTTAGATGTAGAAATGAAAAATACACATTTCTTAGTAAATTATACACCAAAAAAAATTGTTTTCTTGAAATGCGTTAATAAGTCCTCTTAATAGATATTCTTAATGAATAAGAATATTTCCATCTTTTATATTAAATTGAGAATATATTCTTATTTTTTTTGCAATTTCAGCGCCTCAATAAATAAATATAATAAATTAATAATAAATGTAAGATAAAAATTAATAAAATATTATTTAAATTTATAAGTTTACAATTAATATTAAAAATAATAACATAATAAGCAAAAGTGTGTATTTAACTATGTCAAATACATAAAAAATATTTAATTATATGTGTAACATTTAAATATACATGTAATAAGTAACAAATGTCCATTTGTAAGACTGTTTTTTGTTATATCGATAAATAATTTTAATAATACACGGATAGAAAAACATCTCATTAAGTATATATTCTTGCATGTTAAGAATATTTCTTTAGAGAATTTTCCTCCTAAATTAAGAGGATCCTTTTGGCGCCTATTTTAGTGGAAGATATTATAAAGATAAGTGGCATATACTTAAGATGAGAATACAATTTTTTCGGATATATAAATCAACTTTTTAAAAGAATTAGTAATACATTAATTTTTATGAGACATACATGTGCACTTAATATTTTTTCGTTGAATTATTTAAAATATATTAAAATATATATGTATAATGTTATATAAAATTAAATTATCTTTTCTTGTTTAATAAAAGTTACATTAATTTTCAATATTTTGCAGGTGTATCAAGGGAATGTCAAGGATTTAGAAGAACCGGGATCAGAGACATTCGTTGCCATAAAAATGTTAAAAAAGGGTGCTTCCGTGGAAGAAAAAAAGAAATTCTTGCAAGAGGCTAAGCTTATGAGTCACTTTAGACACGAACATGTGTTAAGATTACTAGCTATCTGCTTAGACGGGGATTCTCCATTACTCGTGTTGGAATTAATGGAAACTGATCTGCAAACATATTTGAGAGAGTGTCAAATATTACAACCTTCTGATTTACACGCTCTGCGTCTACAAGACTTGCTCGCTATGTGCGAAGATGTTGCGCGAGGCTGTTGCTATTTAGAAGAGCTGCGCTTTGTGCATAGAGATCTCGCGTGCCGAAATTGTTTAGTGTCTGCGAGAGATCGTGAGAATCGTATCGTCAAAATCGGTGATTTCGGACTTGCTAGAGATATTTACAGAAATGATTATTATCGCCAGGTAGATATAATTAATTAAGAAAGATGAAACTTTTTCAAAGAATTTTTTTATTTTAGCGACTTTTTATATTATTATATATTATATCTGTAAGTCAAATAGAATTTAAGAAAAATGAAGACTATGCATATATTTTTATATGTATTTCTCCAATATACAGGGTGTCCCATTTTAATCTCCCCAGGTAAACATCTCGAAAAATATCGAAGATATAGAAAAATGTTTCAGACAAAAGTGGTAGAACTTGAAGGGAAACAGATGATGAAAATGTGGATTTGACCTTGAGTGACCTATTGAAGGTCAGGTCAAGATCATCGATGTTTTCTTAAATGTAACCCCCTATTTTTTATTGCATATTCTTGTAGCCCTTGCCGAGACATTTTCAAAACACTACCTATTGATGTCTCTTACATAAGCCGTTTCCAAGATACGAAGCTTCAAAGTTGGCATATCATCGGCATTCGCATTATCCAATGTACACCGCGGGGAGGTTGTTCAGTCAAATTTGTACATCAAGTGGCCCTAAAAAGGAGACTTTGTGTGTATGTGTGTGTTTGTGTGCTTCTGTAGTAAAACTTTTCTCTAATTATTTTTCTTCTGGTTATTTTAATGTAAGGGAAAGAATAAGAAAATGGTAGAGAAAGAGAGATAAAAGTTTTACTAAAGAAGCACACACACGCACACATACACAATTTGAATGAACAACCTCCCCACGGTGTACATTGGATAATGCAAATGCCGATGATATGTCAAATTTGAAACTTCGTATCTTAGAAACGGCTTGCGTAAGAGACATCAATAGATAGTGTTTTGAAAACGTCTCAACAAGGCCTACAAGAATATGCAATAAAAAATAGGGGGTTCTATTTAAGAAAACAACGATGACCTTGACCTGACTTTCAATAGGTCATTCAAGGTCAAATCCATATTTTCATCATCTGTCCCCCTTCAAGTCCTACAACTTTTGTCTGAAACATTTTTTCGTATCTTCCATATTTTTCGAGATGTTTGCCTGGGGAGATTAAAATGGGACACCCTGTATATGTATAATGTATAATGGAAAATATTAGTAAACGGTTTTTGCTTAAGAATACTTATTGCAAAAATGGATATTTAGAATAGAAAATTTAACTTTTTTAAAATTATATTTTAGGAAGGAGGAGGTCTGCTTCCTTTTCGCTTGATGGCACCGGAATCCCTAATAAACGGAATATTTACTTCTCAGAGCGATGTTTGGTCATTTGGAGTACTAATGTGGGAGATTACATCGTTAGATGAGCAACCTTATTCTACCAAAACTTATCTCGAAGTGATGGATTATGTATGCACGGGAGGCAGATTGCAGATGCCACTCAACTGTCCATTCTCGTTATACCAACTAATGCAGCGTTGCTGGAGTGAAGCGAATGATAGACCAAACTTTAAACTTTGTCTGAATAATATTATAGCTCTAAGAAGCGACACAGAAGACGCAATACTGAATCCGACGCTTCAATGAATATTATATAGCCGGCAAATAATTAATTGTTTGTATATATGTATGTTAAGAAGAAACGATGAGTTTTACATCTATGGGATATTTGAAATTATACTGTCTGTATTATACGTTTATATATATATATATATCTGTATGTGAACATATCATTGTCATTTCATAATTCATTTTTCAAAGATACGTAATAAACTATATATTTACTAGAAGTTGTATGACTGCTCGAATGCAGATCCATCGTGATCTGTCACAAAGAGAAATCTTAATACGTAAGAGAAAGATATAACTTGCCATTCGTAAATTAGCTTTAAAGAATTTACCGAATGATAAATAAAAAGTATATCATTTTAGAGATTAAAGTTTTATATATTATAATATTAATTCAGTATCATAGCACGTAAATGACAAACGCTTTTTAATTAGGCCAAGTCAATGCTTTATTAGAAAGTGGTAGAGAATTCCGTACTCCGTAAAACCGCTAGTTGCATAGATGTCATCTAAGAGAAGAATCTAATGACTTTTTGAAAAACGATTCCAACTTATCTCATTATGGCATTGCATGTTTTTTTAAAACTTTAAACAAGTAAGAAACTTTTTTCTCTATTTTTTCTCTAAGTAAGAACTATTTCTCTTAGTAAATAAATCATGGGAGCTTGACTTTCTTCGATTGTTGAGGGAATTTTGTCTCATAATTCAGTTTTTATATTAGTTTCAAAATAATTAATTAATTTCTTCTAATAAATAACTCTATCTTAACTTGACTTTCTTTTTCACGAGTGCGTTTGTTATCACTAAAATTTCAATAATGTTTATATTTTAACATATATATAAGATATATATATTTTTATTATCATTTTCTTCATGATCATAAAAATTTTATAAATTCCTGTATTTGAAAACATCTTATGAAATATTTTTTAATGCAAACGAATTTTCTCGAGAGCGCAATGCTATAAACTTTAGATTTATGTCTGATAAAAATATGTACATACATATATAACATATATATATATATATATATATATATATTATATTTATATATATATATACATTAAGTGATAAATAGTGTATATAAATTCTCACATATAGCAAAAGTGACAGCTTATTGCGCATATTATTCATAGATTGATTAATTGTCCCCAATTCGAAGTTCAACTTCACCAATCTTTCACTTCAATGTTTAGTAGCCGTTGAGCATGCGAATTATTATAACTAAAATTTTCTGATTTTCTATATTAATTTCGTTAAATAAAAAATAAATTACCCTGCAAGTTTTAAATAAAAATTAGTAAATTTGAACATATCTAGAGAAATAAAAATGTTTTAGAAATTACAAACTATTTATGTAAATGTGTCACAAACTTATTAAGTAACAAAAAAAAAAATGAAATGAACGAAATCATTAATTTTTAAAATTCTTTCTTTTAAATCTAACAATTATATTATAATAATACATATTGTTTAATAATTTTAATATATCGTCTGAATTAAATTTAATTTTAAGTTTTAATTTGATTACATAACATTGATTTTTGAATGTGTTACGTAAAATTAATAAACTTTATATACATTTTTTTTAAATTAAAACTCTCTTTAGTTTTACGTATTATACAGTTACGTATTATACAGTTTTACGTATTATACAGTTACGAATTATACAGTTTTACGTATTATACAGTTTTAATTACACAAATAGTGTATTGTCTGCAATATATACCATTCAATTTTCTTCATGAAAAAAATCTATTATTAGCGTAAAGTATATAAATTAGAGTATACGAAAATACTTTTCTTTGTAACTTCTTGGACCGGAGCTTCAAAGATTTTCCAAAATCCCTAGATTTCCTGACGAAAACGTTATGGTCATTTTCGTTAGCGTTAACAGTTTTAGTAAAACACATAACGTTTGTAACATTTTTAACATAACAATTTTCTCTTCTTGTAGATATTTTTATACTCGATCGGCTTTCATACGATTCTCGACTATGACCAATGTTCCATGTAATCTTCACAATGATTTAAATACCACTAATCGAATTGATGTTCTCTCCTCCATGTATCTCGATAAATTTTGAGTTTTCTCTTACTTGATAAAACTATTTCAAGATCGATTATAATGATTTATATAATCAAGCTATAAAACTATATAGTATATTTTCTTCGATTAAACCCAATGTACAATGTAACGAGTGTAGTATATTCGATTGTATCAAAAACAATAATATAAGCGTAATTAAATTTCGCAATTTTCAAAACTTTCAAGTAGAAAAGCGATCAAATGAAAAAGAATATATATTATTATTTTACAAAATATTACTATCTTAATATTTTTAATATATTATTATTTCAAAATTAACTAACAAATCACCGCTTTATTAATATTTTTTGACAGAAATCAGCTATTTAAGACGTTTATTTGCTAACTAAATATTAGGTGTACAAATTAATTCTCGGCCTTTTTTAATGAAAATTAACGTTTATTTAAACAAACTTAGAATAAACTTTAATCAACAAAGTAATCTCCGGCGGCATCTACACATTTTTGCCATCTTTTAGGTAGGTGACGAATCCCCTCTTGGTAAAAGAACGCCGGTTTAGAGTCAATAAAGTCAGCAATGCATTTTTCGACCTCTTCGAGCGTTTTAAAGTGGGAATCTGCCAAATAGTGTTGGAGGGACCGGAACAAGTGAAAATCTGACGGGGCTACGTCCGGTGAATACGTCGGATGTGGCAAAATTTCCCAGCCCAACAAATCAAGCGTGTCCTTACACTGCAAAAACAAGTGTGTTACTTTTACACATTTTAAGCGTGTTATTCTGAAGACACTTTTTACACGTTTCATCGTGTGTAAAATAAGAACACACGTGTGTTGAATGTATGCATCTATGCGTGTTGTTTTTACACGTTTTACGCGTATTCGTTGCATTATGTGTATACGATGTACATGATGCAACATTTTGCACGTTACTTCTACGGCCGTCGAACACCCCTAAAATTGTTTTACAGCGGGATTTCTAATTTTTTTGATTCATTTTTCGTATGGATTTTCCGTAGGATTAATTTATTTATATGTTTATATTAAATTTTTATTTCTTTTATACGAATTTAAACACAAAATACAAACTTTTAATACTGATCTGATCAATTATTAATGATTTTATAAATTATAATATTTTGTTATACATATATTTGTATAGAGTTGTGTTTACATATATATATTTTAGTTAGGTAGCATGTTATATAGATAGGTCTATATATTAGTTAGCTTATATATTATACATTTTTATTACATGGTTAGTCACCCATTACAGAGTTAGTCATTATATATTTTCTTTAGTTCTTTGTATTTTTTTTCAATTAATTTTTTTACACACTTATAAATGTGTTTCTTTTTTCCGTGTTAGTTTCGCTCGTGCGTTATTATCAACGTGTGTTGTACCGTACGATATGTGTAACATAGTACTTTCTGTATTATATCAACACGCTTTAAGTGTGTTTGAATTAACGTGTTGTTAACGAGTTGTAATCGAGAAGTGTGTATAACACCTAACCATATTAAAACTACACATTTACGTGTATTGTACACGTATTATTCTATTCAAAGTGTGTAGTATCAACACAGCAGCCGTTCAGTACACGTGAGAAAAGTGTGTTATGTGTTATTTCTACACACGTTGAACACACATCGAACACGGCCATTTTTTGTAGTGATGTTACACATATTGTACGGTACAACACACGTTGATAATAACGCACGAGCGAAACTAACACGGAAAAAGGAAACACATTTATAAGTGTGTAAAAAAAATTAATTGAAAAAAAATACAAAGAACTAAAGAAAATATATAATGACTAACTCTGTAATGGGTGACTATTATAACTATGTAATAAAAATGTATAATATATAAGCTAACTAATATATAGACCTATCTATATAACATGCTACCTAACTAAAATATATATATGTAAACACAACTCTATACAAATATATGTATAACAAAATATTATAATTTATAAAATCATTAATAATTGATCAGATCAGTATTAAAAGTTTGTATTTTGTGTTTAAATTCGTATAAAAGAAATAAAAATTTAATATAAACATATAAATAAATTAATCCTACGGTTGCCGAAACCGTCATGGGTTTGCTGGCTACATATTATATTTGGGACACAGCGTATCCATTGGCGTACGTTAATGTAATGGGTTTTATTGACCATAAGATACTTGGAACCGACATTAAAAATCACACGATCCACAAATTCATACGAAAAATGAATCAAAAAAATTAGAAATCCCGCTGTAAAACAATTTTAGGGGTGTTCGACGGCTGTAGAAGTAACGCGCAAAATGTTGCATTATGTGTATATATATATATATATATATATATATATATATATAAGAACTCCCCCAGATAACACCCCTACAATTTTGGCGGCAATTATCCAACACGAACACGCGTAAAACGTGTAAAAACAACACGCATAGATGCATACATACAACACACGTGTGTTCTTATTTTACACACGATGAAACGTGTAAAAAGTGTCTACAGAATAACACGCTTAAAATGTGTAAAAGTAACACACTTGTTTTTGCAGTGTAGAATTTAAGAAAAATGAAGACCATGTATATATTTTTATATATATTTCTCCAATATATATGTATATAATGTATAATGCAAAATATTAGTGAACAAAATGTATAATGCAAAATATTAGTTTTTTGTTTAAGAATACTTACTGCAAAAATGGATAATTAGAATAGGAGATTTATCTTTGTTAAAATTTTATTTTAGGAAGGAGAAGGTCTGCTTCCTGTTCGCTGGATGGCACCGGAATCCCTAGCGAACGGAATATTTACTTCTCAGAGCGATGTTTGGTCATTCGGAGTACTAATGTGGGAGATTACATCATTGGGTGAGCAACCTTACTCTACAAAATCTAATCTCGAAGTGATGAATTACGTACGCGAGGGAGGCAGGTTGCAGATGTCTCTCGACTGTCCATCCTTGTTATATCTATTGATGCAGCGTTGCTGGGATGTAGCAAATGCCAGACCAAATTTTAAAATTTGTCTGAACAATATTATAGATCTAAGAAGCGACATAAAAGACGCAAAATTGCATCCAATATGAATATTATTTAGCCGGCACAATTAATTAATTATTTGAACATGTGTATATTAAAGAAAAACGAATTTTTGCACATTTATTTGAAATATTTGAAAATAAGTCTGTACTAGACATCTCTATGTATGTTTGTAAGTAAATTGGTCATTGTCATTTTATAATCTTATTTTTCAAAGAAACGTAATAAACTATATGTTTACTAGAAGTTTTATAACTTGATCGAATGCAGATGCATCGTGAACTATTACAAAGGGAAATCTTAATATGTAAGAGTGAAAGAGATAGTATTTTGCGATTCGTTGATTAGCTTTAAAGAATTTATCGAATGATATACAAAAAACATCTAATATTGGATATTAAAATTTTAATTATTGCATTTATTCAGTACCATAGCGCGAAAATTACAACTGCTCTTTAATTATGTAAAGGCTAGTCAATGTTTTATGAGAAAGTGGGAGAATTGTTGCCTTGCTTCGTAAATTCGCCAGTGACCTACAATAGGTGTTATCTCAGAGAGGATATAAATGACTCTTTGAAAAATGGTTCTAATTTATTGCATTATGGCATTGCATGTTTAACTAAAAGTACTAACGAATAATCACGTACTTCTCGTAGAATTTAGGATATATTGCAGTTCTGTCCAGTTTCCAGAAATAGTACTCTACTATATATGGTCGTAAGTTTCACTCCAGTAAAAGATTTCTTTATTATAAAAAATTAAATATTTTTACATATGTTAATTTACATGTATAACTGTAAAACTATAAACAAAAAATTTGATGTTAAAAAAATTTACTTAAATAATTTAAATTGCATAATCAAAGAGCTTGACATTATATAAGCTTGATATTAAAAGCTGAGATATAAAAAAGATGTATAAAGTTTGTTAATATTACATTTAAAATTGCCACATTTATAAATAGATGTTATGTAGTATAAAATTATGCTTTTATAATTATAAATGTGGCCGTATACGTATATTAAAACGTAGTCCAAATATGTTTTTGAAACTTTTATATTTAAAAATAAAGATTTTTAATATTAATGAGTTTTCATTTTCTATAAAATTGTTAAATTAGCATCAATACTTTTAGTAAAGCACATAATATTTTTAATGTTTCTAACATAATAATTTTCTTCTATGGTATTCGATCGATTTTTACGAGACTCTCGACTATGAGTGATCGATAAAAACGATACAATAAAAAAACAAATAATATAATATTTATAATTATTATTAATTAATTATATTATTTATAAATTATATAATTATAAAATATTAAATTATAATTATAAAGTATTTTAATAAACATGCTTTATTGGAGTGTAAAAATTCCTAGATTTATTATGAATAATATAGATATTATTTTTATGTTTTCGATGTAGTAAATTTACTTCTTAATAGTATATGTTTGCATAAATTAATTTATCTTGCAATCCTATTTAGAGAATAAAGCTACTATAGATCGACATGAATAGAATACCTACAAGCAAACACAACTTGCCAATTATTTATTGCATTAATTATACTTCGGGACAATATTTGTAAGCATTTAATTTAAACATATGACCATTAATTAAGAGCATTTAATGATCATTTCCATGTATTAAAAAATCACTTAATGAATTACGGTTTCCTTTAAAGCTTTAAAGAATGGTCTATGATATATGTGAGGCTATATATAATTTTAAATAGGGTATACATTATGCACTTTTTTTACTTTTTTCACGAGGATTGTAAATATAAACATTTTTTAATTTTAAATGTAAAGCAGTGCAATTAAAAAATTAAAACTCTCTGTGAACAGTTTCCACGAATAATTATATTATATTTTCTCTGATTAATATTTATCACAATATAAAATAATAATATCTATTACATTAAAATATAAAATATGTTTGATTAATTTTACTAAAAGTAAAGTAAAATTAATCAAGCATATTGTTCAAATTCTTTCCATACCATATTGTCTCACGATTACCATGATTTTCAAAGTAAATTATAAGAAAATATTCTCTGTGTTGGAATAAGTAACTGTTGGAGTAACACTGATTGTAAGTATCGTCGATCATGCAGTGAGAAATGAATCATAAACAAAGCGCAGCAAATAAAGCATGATCAGATCAGTCTAGTCTGCGAAGTCAGTTACGATTGTGATTGCCACGAAAAAAGACAACGTTGCGCGTCAATTGATTCAAATACTGTCATATAAACGTCACACAACAATATGCACATATAGTGGATCCTAAAAGCATGCGTAGTATATAATATGCATACAAATGTAATCATAATTTTGTATATTTTAGTGAAACAAAAAATATGACAAATATCAACGTGGATAATATTATATGCTTACCCATACGGCACAAAAATACTGCAGCAATGATGATTGCAGAAATATTTCTTTGCAAGATTGCAAGATTGCAGAAATGTTGCAAAATGTTGCTGCAACATTGCTGCAATATTGCAGCAACGGTAAAATGTCCGCTTTCAGCAATATTGCAATACAATATTGCAGCAATATTGCAATGTAATATATATATTATAATGCTTTGTAATGACATAATAATTGGTATTTTTACATTCTAACAATCTATTGTCCTATCTACACCTAATAACACTGAAAAAACAATTTTGTTGACATAACCAAAGTTTGGTAAACCGTTCCAAATAATTTGGTTAATATATATGATTAACCAAATATTTTATTGTTCCAACTAAAATAAAATAAAAAACATTTCAAAACGTGTATAGTAACTATATATATATATACATATATATATATATATATGTGTGTGTGTGTGTGTGTGTGTGTGCGCGCGCGTATGTGTGTGTGTAAGTTGATAATAATTCCTTATTTTAATATTTTATAATTCACAAGCGGTCACCACCCATCCAAGTATTAACCGTGTCAAACGCTGCTTAACCTTCAGTGATCGGACGAGAACTGGTGCTGTTGTTGAAGCTATTTAAGTTGTTTATTATGCCAATTTGAGTAACAATTTTTACAAAACTAATAAACAAGTTTTTACATGTATGACTGTTGGCAATATTTTATAATTTAAAATACTTGTATATAATACGTTTTTTTATGAAGGTATTATAATTTGCACATACATTATATTATACATATATGCAATTAATAAACTGATTTTTTGAAAATATTTTTTAATAATATTCAAATTTTATATATATATATAATTTTACAATGTTTCTGCAACATCATTATCGCATTATTGCAGCAACGTTCCATATTTATATTTCAATAATGTTGCTGCAATATTGCATTGCAATATGGAAGATTGCAATATTGCTGCAATATTGCTGCAAGGTCCTGTGCCGTATGGGTAAATAGCGGTGAAAGTGACAGAAAATTAATAATTCTATAATTTTCGGATTGCTTATAAATTGTTCGATTATATTTTTATTGATTATCTTTTTACGAAATATTAAAAGAAATTACAACAAAGATATATTATTATTTTCGATAGAATCAAGTGAATACGTGTCGCTTCGTATTTATTTTTGTTATTGGTTCCCATTGAAAAATTATAAAAATTACTATTTACTAGAATATTGTGATTAATCATAAAAAGATATATTAAAATGTAATATTGGAAGACAATAACGCGATTCGCAAACTAGATTCTAAAGAATTCCATCAAGCACATAATAAAGTATCGAGTCGATTAGATCAAATCTGAATCATCCATAGAATAAAAAAAATACAATACTGGTGATTAAAAATTGAGCGCCAACATTCACCAAAGAAAGATATTATTATGTTTAAGATGAGATTATGCGTTTTATTGAAAAGTTTAATGCTGGTGAAAGCAGCTATCGCAATTTTGACAAAGAATCATACCGTTCCGCACAACCTTTTCACGCAGGTAAGAGATTTTTTTCGCTTCATTAAAAAACAATTAAATGTTATTACAAGTAATAGTGCAGTTTATTTGAGTAAAAACGATTTAAAAGAGATAGTAATACAATAATTTTTATTAGACATGCATATGCATTTTATTCTATTTCGTTGAATTACTTGAAATAAAACGAAATATATATATGTTTAATGTTATATGAATTTAAATTATCTTTTTTTTTTAATATAAGTTACATTAATTTTCAACATTTCGCAGGTGTTTAAAGGGAACGTCAAGGATTTAAAAAAACCGAAATCAGAGACATCCGTTGCCATAAAAATGTTGGGAAAGTGTGCTTCCATGGAAGAAAGAAAGAAATTCTTTCAAGAGGCTAGGCTTATGAATCACTTTAGACATGAAAATGTGTTAAGACTGTTAGCTGTCTGCTTAGACGAGGATTTTCCATTACTCGTGTTGGAATTAATGGAAAGTGATCTGCAACAATATTTGAGAGAGTGTCGAATATTCCAACCTTCTGATTTACACGCTTTGCGTCTACACGACTTGCTCGCCATTTGCAAGATGTTGCGCGAGGCTGTTGTTATTTGGAAGAGCTGCGTTTTGTGCATAGAGATCTCGCGTGCCGAAATTGCTTAGTGTCTGCGAGAGATCGCGAGAATCGTATCGTCAAAATCGGTGATTTCGGACTTGCCAGAGATATTTACAGGGATGACTATTACCGCAAGGTAGATATAATTAATTAAAACAGATAAAACTATTTGGAAGTATTTTTCTATTGTTGCGTCTTTAAAATATTATTGTATATCTTTAAGTCAAATTGAATTTAAGAAAAATGAAGACCATGTATATATTTTTATATATATTTCTCCAATATATATGTATATAATGTATAATGCAAAATATTAGTAAACGTTTTTTGCTTAAGAATACTTATTTAAAAAATTGATAATTAGAATAGAAGATTTAACTTTATTGAAATTATATTTTAGGAAGGAGAAGATCTGCTTCCTGTTCGTTGGATGGCACAGGAATCCCTAGTGAACGGAATATTTACTTCTTATAGCGATGTTTGGTCATTCGGTGTACTAATGTGGGAGATTACATCGTTAGGTGAACAACCTTACTCTACCAGAACTAATTTCGAAGTGATGGATTATGTACGCGCGGGAGGCAGATTGCAGATGCCTCTCAACTGTCCATCCTCGTCATATCAACTAATGCAGCGTTGCTGGAGTGCAGCAAATGACAGACCAAACTTTAAATTTTGTCTGAACAATATTATAGCTTTAAGAAGCCACACAGAAGACGCAATACTGGATCCGACGCATCAATGATTATTATATAGCCGGCAATTAATTAATTGTTTGTATATGTGTATGTTAAGAAGAAACGTTGAGTTTTACATCTATGAGATATTTGAAATTATACTGTCAGTATTATACGTTTATATATATATATATATATATATATATATATGTATATATATATATATATATATATATATATATATAAACGTATAATACTGATATATATGTATATATATATATATCAGTATGTGAATTGGTCATTGTCATTTCATAATTTATATTTATTTTTCAAAGATGCGTAATAAACTATATATTTATTAGAAGTTGTATAACTGCTCGAATGCAGATGCATCCTGATCTGTCACAAAGGGAAATCTTATTACGTAAGAGAAAGATATAACTTGCGATTCGTAAATTAGCTTTAAAGAATTTACCGAATGATATAGAAAAAGTATATCAATTTGGAGATTAAAGTTTTATTTTCTATTATATTAATTCAGTATCATAGCACGAAAATGACAAACGTTTTTTAATTAGGCCAAGTCAATGCTTTATTAGAAAGTGGTAGAGAATTCGGTACTCCGTAAATTCGCTAGTTGCATAGATGTTATCTCAGAGAAGAATCAAATGACTTCTTGAAAAACGATTCCATTCCTTATCTCATTATGGCATTGCATGTTTATTTAAAACTTTAAATAGGTAAGGCATTTATTTCTCTATTTTTTCTTTAAGTAAAAACTATTTTTCTTAGAAAATAAATCATGGGAGTAAACAAATCATGGCTTGACTTTCTTCGATTGTTGAAAGAATTTTGTCTCATTATTCAGTTTTTATATTAGTTTCAAATTAATTAATTAATTTCTTCTAATAAGTAACTCTATCTTAACTTGACTTTCTCTTTCACGAGTGCGTTTGTTATCACTAAAATTTCAATAATGTTTATATTTTAACATATATATAAGATATATATATTTTTATTATCATTTTCTTCATGATCATAAAAATTTTATAAATTCCTGTATTTAAAAACATCTTAAGAAATATTTTTTAATGCAAACGAATTTTCTGGATAGCATAATGCTATAAACTTTTGATTTATGACTGATAAAAATATGTACATACATATATAACACATATATATATATATATATATATATTAAGTGATAAATAGTGTATATAAATTCTCACATATAGCAAAAGTGACAGCTTATTGCGCATATTATTCATAGATTGATTAATTGTCCCCAATTCGAAGTTCAACTGCACCAATCTTTCACTTCGATGTTTAGTAGCCATTGAGCATGCGAATTATTTTAACTTTCTGATTTTCTATATAAATTTCGTTAAATGAAAAATAAATTACCGTGCAAGTTTTAAATAAAAATTAGTAAATTTAAACATATCTTGAGAAATAAAAATGTTTTAGATATTACAAACAATTTATGTAAATGTATCACAAACTTATTAAGTAACAAAAAAAAAATGAAATGAATGAAATCATTAATTTTTTAAATTCTTTCTTTTAAATCTAACAATTATATTATAATAATACATATTGTTTAATAATTTTAATATATCGTCTGAATTAAATTTAATTTTAAGTTTTAATTTGATTACATAACATTGATTTTTGAATGTGTGATGTAAAATTAATAAACTTTATATACATTTTTTTTTAATTGAAACTCTCTTTTGTTTTACGTATTATATAGTTTTAATTACACAAATAGTGTATTATCTGCAATATATAACATTCAATTTTCTTCATGAAAAAAATGTTTTATTTGTGTAAAGTATATAAATTAGAGTATACGAGAATACTTTTCTTCGTAACTTCTTGGACCGAAGTTTCAAAGATCCTCCAGAATCCCTAGATTTCCTTGACGAAAACGTTATGGTCATTCTCGTTTGCGTTAACAGTTTTAGTAAAACACATAATATTTGTAACGTTTCTAACATAACAATTTTCTCTTCTTGTAGATATTTTTATACTCGATCGGCTTTCATACGATTCTCGACTATGACCAATGTTCCATGTAATCTTCACAATGATTTAAATACCACTAATCGAATTGATGTTCCTCCATGTATCTCGATAAATTTTGAGTTTTCTCTTACTTAATAAAACTCTTAGTTGATAAAACTATTTCAAGATCGATTATAATGATTTATATAATCAAGCTATAAAACTATATAGTATATTTTCTTCGATTAAACTCAATGTACAATGTAACGAGTGTAGTATATTCGATTGTATCAAAAACAATAATATAAGCGTAATTAAATTTCGCAATTTTTCAAAATTTTCAAGTAGAAAAGCGATCGAATGAAAAAAAATATATATTATTATTTTACAAAATATTACTATCTTAATATTCTTAATATATTATTATTTTAACATTTAATTAACAAACTAACGTTTCATTAATATTTTTTGACAGAAATCAGCTATTTAAGACGTTTATACGGATTTAATGAACATATCAACGACGCACGAAAATCCATTACCTTAATTATTGATTGTATTGCATAAAAGTATTCAAATGGGATCTGCATTTAAGAACCTACGTTAATCTCTTTAATCATTATTTTAATACGATGTTTGAATTCGCTTGTTCGATAGCAGAACACAAAATTTATTGCAATAAAGTAAGCTAGAAATTTTTGATTATAATGAATTAAATTTATATGTCAAGATCTTTTCTTATTTCAAACCGGATCTTACTTTAAAAATGCGCCTCATATAGGATATACATATATATATATATATATATATATATATATATATATAGAATATTATTATTCGTGAAAACTGTTGGAATAAGTAACTGTTGGAAGAAACACTGAGTATCATCGATCAAGCTGAGGGAAATGAATCATAAAGAGAGGGCAGCAAATAAAGCATGATCAGATCGGTCTAGTCTGGGGAGTCAGTTACGATTGCGATTGCCACGAAAAAGGACAATGTTGCGCGTTATTTGATTCAAATAATATACTGTCATATAAACATCACACATCAATATGCACAAATAGTGGATTCTAAAAACATGCATAGTATACAATATGCATAAAAATAGTAATCATAATTTTTTATATTTTTAGTGAAACAAAAAATATGACAAATATCAACGTGGATAATATTTGATGCTAGAATAGTGGTGAAAGTGACAGAAAACCTATAATTCTATAATTTTCGGATTGGTTATAAATTGTTCGTTTACATTTTTATTGATTATCTTTTTACGAAATATTAAAAGAAATTACAACAAAAATATATTATTATCTTCGATACAATCAAGTGAATACGTGTTGCTTCGTGCTTATTGGTTCCCATCGAAAAATTATAAAAATTACTATTTACTAAAAATTCCTTCATATGATCTAAGATATATATATTGTGATTGATTATAAAAAGATATATTAAAATGTAATATTGGAAGACAGTAACGCGATTCGCAAACTAGATTCTAAAGAATTCATCGAGCTCATAATAAAGTATCGAGTCGATTAGATCAAATCTGAATAATCCATAGAATAAAAAGAAAAAGAATATTGGTGACTAAAAATTGATCGCCAACATTCACCGAAGGAAGAGATTATTATGTTTAAGATGAGATTATGCGTTTTATTGAAAAGTTTTATGATGGTGAAAGCAGCTATCGCCATTTTGACAAAGAATCATACCGTCCCGGACAATCTTTTTACGCAAGTAAGAAATTTTTT
Source organism: Prenolepis imparis (assembly GCF_030444845.1). Classification (NCBI taxonomy): domain Eukaryota; kingdom Metazoa; phylum Arthropoda; class Insecta; order Hymenoptera; family Formicidae; genus Prenolepis; species Prenolepis imparis. The sequence goes on along the minus strand of NW_028141172.1, from coordinate 6,620,345 downwards.
TGTTTATTAAAAAACAATTAAATGTTATTACAAGTAATTGTGCAGTTTATTTGAGTAACTCAAACTCACACATGTGTAATATAATATAATATTACAAATTGTATAATAAAATAAAACTACACATGAAACTAAAAAGTACGATGCAATGAGAAAGGATGTATAAAGCTTGAAAATTTTATTTTGTTTATAAATGGATGTATAATATAGTACAAAGTTAAACTTCATTAAGACGAAATATTAAAATTTGACTGTATTATGTTTGTGTTTCTATTGTTATTTTTAAGAATAATAATTATTAATATTAACGAGATGTTCTGTTAATTTTTCACTATTTTGATACATACATACATACATAAACACACACACACAGACACACACACACACACACACACATATATATATATATGACACTTGAATTGTGTTTCATGTGATTTTTCATCAATTTGTAATAAAAACTAATTTACTTTATTAAATAATTATAATTATTTAATGATATAATAAGACTTGTAAATTAATTCTTATATAACTAAATTAATTCAAAGTGTCAGCGTCATTTTGATGTATCAAGGATAGTTGCATTTGTCCTATATACATATAAAGAAATGTCGACTATATTGGTATAATAAAATTCAAATTGTATTAATTAACTTTATAAGGCCAATAGTTAAATAAACAATATACGTAACAGCAATAACCAGCTACCCGCGTTTAAATTTATTGATGTATGTATATAATATTCGTAGTATATCCATTTATATAGCCATATATATTCTCATATATCGTAGCAATGTCAATCCAAAGTTTTTGGTATCGGGTTTTCCAGAATTTGTTTGGGTTAAAAGATATAACCATAATCAAAAAGAATTTCGACAAGATTTTAAGTACAAAAATTTATATCATTTTTATAATCACACACATACACATAAAAGAGAATATTTTAAACATTTTTATTCTTGAAATACAAACGTTATTATTGAAATTTTAAACATAACTGACGGATTATTAAAAAGTAACCTCGTTTATTTTGAAAAGTTAAAACTAACGATTGCAAAAAAACTAATCATTAGCTATAACTATCAGCAAAATAGCTTCAGGAATCGAAAAGAGTAACATTTTCATATATCATTTATTAAAAAAAAAACGATTATTAATTCTTATTAAATAATTCTTATTCTGCCTATTCTGCGTGACATTCTTTTTAATATAAGAATAATGTTTGATATTTCGCAAGAAAATATGTTGAAAAATAATAGGAATAAATATTATAGAAATAAAATTACATAATATTAAATACATTATAAATTAGGAATGGAATTATAAAATATCAAGCTAAAATTATTACAAAACAAGAAATTGTATGCTTATTTTATTTATTTTGACATATGATGTTATTTTTTATGGTAATCTTATTTATATATATTTTTAGATATACTATTTTATTTATCATTAATGATACCGTAGAATTTCTGGCCTAGCTGTCTAACTTATTTTTTTTTATATGTTATATTTTATTCAGGATATTCCAGTGCCCGAAAACAACAATCATCTCATTTTACAAAATCTCCAGCCGGATCAGAATTATTCTGAGAGCGTGACTATAAGAAATGAAGTCGATGAAGTCGATGAAGTTACATTTGCAAATATGTCCATGAACCCAGAATCTCTTGGTAAGATGCAATGAATATATAGAACGTTAATAAAAAATTTACAAAAAATTTAAAAGTTGTAAGTATAATGTAAATTTAAGAGAGTAAAAATTAAATTTAAAAAAATATCAAACTATTTTCTAATAACAAAGATAATATAAAATTTATTTTCGAAAAGAGAGAAAAAAATGTATAAACTGTATGTAAAATAAAGCAGAATTTAGATAACACCATCAATTTCATTATTTTTTTGTTTGTTTTAAATCTGTCGCAAATAATATACTACTGACTTGTGAAGAAATAGGAAATTTTAGAAAAGGGTTTGGCACTTTATTGGAAGGTTTTTCGATTATAACTTAGCAATTACTTTTCTAACATAAGTCTTGAAACACATACACACACACACATACACAGAGGTTTTATGTCATTTCATTATTTTAAAAACTTGCGATGTTAATTTTGTAATATATGTTTATTTTTCTCTTTTTTCTTTATTTTCATTGCACGTTATATTATTATTTTTTTTTTTAATTTACCGAGATAATCAACTTAAACATATTAATATGTACTATCTTAAAATCTCTAGGAATAATTTCGAGCGAGCCAAGAGCATTCGTAGAGTTCAATGGATTTCTAAATGAAAAATTCAACATTTCTGTGACATTCAGGTGAAGAATCAAAGTTTACAGTCTATATCCTTTTTTTCTCTAAAATTTAACATAGACATATAAAAATATTGATTCTGTTAAAAATTTATTAAATATGAACAGGCTAAATTTTATCTTACAGGTGGAATCAACCTAAACATGAAAACAAAGTGATACAAGGATATTCAGTGCAATGTTGGTTCATCGAGAACCTAAAAAAGATTCAAATCTTTGACGACAAAACTATTTTAACTACAATGGAATGCACAGAACATAATCTAAAACCTAATACAACGTACTATTATCGAGTACGAGCGCATACTAAAGCTGGTGCTGGTCCTTATACGGATTTAATGAACGTATCAACGACGCACGAAAATCCGATACCTCAATTATTGATTACAGTGAATAATACCATTGCAATATGGGATCTGGATTCAAGAACCTACGTCAATCTCTTTACCTTTAATAGCAAATATATTATAACCGATGTTTCTTATTCTGTAGCAGAACATAAAATTTATTGGATCCAGGAGACCAATAATGAGTATGGGTCTATACAAGATTTAATGATAGGGGATATGAATAAAAATAATATTACGAAAATAACTAGGTTAAGAAAAAATGCATACTCTCTCTGGATCGATTGGATAGGAAGAAATCTATATTGGATGGAAAATCAGGAGTCAATTTTAAAGCTGGACTTAACAATGTGGCAAAATGGCATAGTCAAATATGATAAGATCTTGAGCAGAGAGAAAAGGCTTGCTTATTTAACTACACAGCCATCTATAGGGTACGCTACCTTTTATTCACTAAAACACTTATGTGTCTTTCGGTTAAGAATTTATAGTATTTTCTAATTTTGCAGTAATATACTATGATTTTGTAATAAAGATATAAAGAATCATAAAATCATTAATTATCATAAAATTGTTATAACTTAAGCTTATTATTTTATTTAACTTCACGTTTAAAATTATGTTTTATAATACACATATATAATAATATATATATTTTCCAGATTTTTATACTGGATAGAAATGTTTGATGCAGAGTCACATATACAGTATGTAATAATGAAATCGGATCTTGACGGAAGAAATGTGCAACCTTTTTTAAAATCCGATATGACCTTTTGTCCATACAATCTATCATTATTAATTTATTATCATATAGAGCTTGACATCACAAATACAGAGGAGCCAATAATATACTGGCTAGATAAACACGAATTATTTGTGGCGAACATTAAAATAAATAAATGCAATTCAATTTCAATCGCTAAAATTGGCATAAACTTTGGGCCATATATTTTAATTGATAAAACAAACATTTATTTAAGTGGACGTTATTTAAATACATCAGATTTTTATCTTTATAATTTAAAAAAGAAGTATGCACTTCTCGACAGTGAAAAAAACGCATCTAAACACGTGCAAATAATAGAAAGTCACATTGCTCCCATAATATCGTTTGGTAAATCCTTACAACCATATCCTCGGACGGAATGCCTTACGCCTGATGAAAAGAATTATAATATTACAATAGTAAAAATAACAGCGCACAGTATTGTTTTGAACTTTACAAAACCAAATCGCAAGCACAAATGCAAAAACAACATACCTACTATTAAATATATCATCTACGTAAGCTGTTTGAATAATAATCTTCATAACAAGTTCGATGAATTCTATATACAGACATACGAGCAATATTATGATATTCAGAATTTAACACCGTTTACAAAATATAAGGTGAAGCTAGTTGTGAGCAATTTTTACTCTGATCAATTATCGACGAACCTGCAATTCAGCTCGGAAGTAATATTGAAAACTAACGTGAGCAAGCTCAATGCACCGGAAAATGTAACGATTCAGGTTCTGACGCCAACTATAGCGGCAGTTTATTGGATTCCACCCACGAAACTGAATTGTACGACAGTAACTTATAGAGTATATTGGGAGTCAATTAACTTGGTGAACAGCACGCAACCGATAGAAGAACCATTTATTAATAATAAAGTAGACAACAAATTTTTTACAATAATCCAACCGTTGCTGCCAGAACAGAAATACTTTGTATATGTACGTGTGTATCCAGCTAACTACAGAAATTTATATAATGACAGTTTGAGCAAAACTGTGTACACGTACTCGGAACCGAACAATATTACTTTGAGCGGAGTTAACAAAAACAATATGAATATTTCGTGGATTCCTAGCGTTAATCTGACGATACATTACATACTGGAATACAAAAATGATGTGATGCAAAAGTGGCAAATCGCAGATAATTTTGAGACGAATAATGATGAAACAGTAATGTATTATATAGAAAACTTGCTACCGGCAACTTTATACAAGTTTCGTTTAATACTGACATATCCTGAATACGAGAACTTTACATGGCCATCTGATGAAAGATTTATTTTTCAAACACATGGTAAGCAAATATGATAATATGTAGATATTTTAATATGCTCTGTTTATTTTACATACATATAAATGAATTACAGAATTTTAAGAATGAAATATTTTTAATGATAAAATTATAAGTAGAAATATTCAAATAAGACAAAAAAATTATAACTATATTTGTATGTAACAAAGGTGACGATTCGATAATTCGAGCTTCGCAATATAATCTAACATTGTTGTTAAGTCTTGCTGCTACCGTTATTGTAATCTGCATCTGCTACTTTATTTATTGTTGTAAGTATATTTAATACAAATTTTTTAAATTACAATTTATGATTAATGTAATAAGTGGAGAGATTTTTCAAAAAACATTAACTTATTTGTTTAAAGAGCAAAATTTAAAATTTGCAATGCATAATATTATTTAAATATATTATAACTTTATATAACAGTATACCGACAACGCAAAGAAGATAACGAGCAAGTTTTGACTAGGATTCTACATGAGGTACCTATCGGAAACGTTCAGCTCAATGCGCTATACAGTCCTGCGTTGCAATATAATCCAAATAAATTTATGCTGACTAAAATCAAACGTGAGCAAATCACACTAACGAAACTCCTTGACAGCGGCGCATTCGGATTGGTAAATTTTTCGTAACGTCATATTTTAAGTCATGAATGTTTAGATGTAGAAATGAGAAATACACATTTCTTAGAAATCTTACACCGAAAAAAATGTTTTCTTGAAATGCATTAATAAATCCTCTTAATAGATAAGAATATTTCCATTTTTTAAATTGAGAATATATTTTCAATTTCTTTTGCAACTTCAGCGCCGCAATAAATAAATATAATAAATTAATAATAAATTTAAAATAAAAATTAATAAAATAAAATTATTTAAATTTATAATAAATTTATAAGTTTACAATTAATATTAAAAATAATAACATAATAAGCAAAAATGTGTATTTAACTATGTCAAACACATAAAACATATATTCAATTATATGTGTAACATTTAAATATACATGTAATAAGTAACAAATGTCCATTTGTAAGACTGTTTTTTGTTATATCGATTAATAATTTTAATAATACACGGATAAAAAAACATCTCATCAAGTATATATTCTTGCATGTTAAGAATATCTCTTTAGAGAATTTATCTCCTAAATTAAGAGGATCTTTCTGGCGCCTATTTTATTGGAAGATATTATAAAGATAAGTGGCATATACTTAAGATGAGAATACAATTTTTTCAGATATATAAATCAACTTTTTAAAAGAAATAGTAATACATTAATTTTTATGAGACATACATATGCACTTTATTTTTTATCGTTGAATTATTGAAAATAAATCAAAATATTTATGTATAATGTTATATAAAATTAAATTATCTTTTCTTGTTTAATAAAAGTTACATTAATTTTCAATATTTTGCAGGTGTATCAAGGGAATGTCAAGGATTTAGAAGAACCGCGATCAGAGACATCCGTTGCCATAAAAATGTTAGAAAAGTGTGCTTCTGTCGAAGAAAAAAAGAAATTCTTGCAAGAAGCTAAGCTTATGAGTCACTTTAGACACGAACATGTGTTAATATTATTAGCTGTTTGCTTAGACGAGGATTCTCCATTACTCGTGTTGGAATTAATGGAAACTGATCTGCTAAAATATTTGAGAGTGTGTCGAATATTACAACCTTCTGATTTACACGCTTTGCGTCTACAAGACTTGCTCGCTATGTGCGAAGATGTTGCGCGAGGCTGTTGCTATTTAGAAGAGCTGCGCTTTGTGCATAGAGATCTCGCGTGCCGAAATTGTTTAGTGTCTGCGAGAGATCGTGAGAATCGTATTGTCAAAATCGGTGATTTCGGACTTGCTAGAGATATTTACAGAAATGACTATTACCGCAAGGTAGATATAATTAATAAAAAAAGATGAAACTTTTTGAAAGTGTTTTTCTATTATAGCTTTTTATAATATTATATATATCTTTAATCAAATATATATATATATATATATATTTAGAATTTAAGAAAAATGAAGACTATGCATATATTTTTGTATATATTTCTCCAATATATATGTATATAATATATAATGCAAAATATTAATAAACAAAATGTATAATGCAAAATATTAGTAAACAAAATGTATAATGCAAAATATTAGTTTCTTGCTTAAAAATACTTATTGCAAAAATGGATAATTAGAATAAGATATTTATCTTTGTTAAAATTTTATTTTAGGAAGGAGAAGGTCTGCTTCCTGTTCGCTGGATGGCACCGGAATCCCTAGTGAACGGAATATTTACTTCTCAGAGCGATGTTTGGTCATTCGGAGTACTAATGTGGGAGATTACATCATTGGGTGAGCAACCTTACTCTACAACAAAATCTAATCTTGAAGTGATAAGTTACGTACGCGAGGGAGGCAAGTTGCAGATGCCTCTCGATTGTCCATCCTCATTATATCAGTTGATGCAGCGTTGCTGGGGTGTAGCAAATGCCAGACCAAATTTTAAACTTTGTCTGAACAATATTATAGATCTAAGAAGTGACGCAGAATTGCATCCAATATAAATTTTATCTAGTTGGCACAATTAATTAATTATTTGAACATGTGTATATTAATGCGAAACAAATTTTTGCACATCTATTTGAGATATTTGAAAATATGTCTGTATTATACGTCTGTATACATATTTGCATAAAAAAATTTTAAACTTTAACATATATTTTGTTTACTAACACTGAAAAATAAAAAAAAAACAAGTAGTTATACCAGTGTTCAAATAGATAACTACTTTTGATTTTAGTTATAAATGGCATTTAGAGATAGGTGAAATTACTATAAAATGTGTAATGTACTAAATTCTATACAAATCACATTTTTAAAAAATTTGTTTTTATATATCTGATCAAAATTCTTCATGCATATCAAAAATATTTTGTATGTCAAACAGGAAATAAAGAAGGACGCGAGAATGGGTTAATAAAGGTTAATAAAAATTTACATATATCTGTTTCTCTTAGCAAATAAGTCATGGAAAGCCTGACTCTTTTGTTGGATTAGCTTAGTTTAATAATTCGTCTAATAATTATAATTTATATTCTAATAATTTGGTTTACGTATTAGTTTCAGATTACTCAGTTAATTTCTTTAAGTAAACGTGGCTCTATCTTTATTCAACTTCTTTTTCCATGAATGCGTTTATTATCACTCACACTTTTAACAATGTTTATATTTCAACATTAAACGTTTTTATTATCATTTTCTTTATAATCATAAAAATTTTATTTTTCCGGTATTTAAAAACATCTTATAAATATATTTTAATGTAAACAAATGTTCTGGAGAGCACAATGCTATGAACTTTTGAGAATGATATAACATTCGATTTATGACTGATGAAAATATGTACATACATATATGACATATATATGTATATGTATATGAATTAAATATATATCTATATATATAATTTTTTTATAGTCAAATCAGTATAGAAGTGGTATTAAATATGCTTATTAATAATGCGTATACTGGTAAACAATTATTTGGCGAGGTAAATTTTATACTTTTTTTATTATGAAATTTTCGTTATAATTACTTATTTTTTATCACAATGTATTACATATCATATATTGTAAATGATGTACGTATTATTCTGTTTCTTTCGGAGATATGTTGTATATCAATATAATTTATGCTAATTATTTAATAAACTCGTTTTTCGTGATAATTAATTACAAAATTTTGATTGATAAAACAATCAAAATTAAAATAATATTTATTTTAGTTACGTGAATTTGCGGGAAAAAATATAAGACCCTCATATTTAAAATATTGTATTCACTACAAGTTAATAACACGTTCTCATAAAATGGACGATCAGATGCAATTTTTTCACCGTTTGTTTGAATGAGAGAATCGAGAAGCTCAATACGTATATAATATAAATACAGTAAAGCACTCATTTTTATTAAACGTCCAATAATATATCATAAATATTTAAAACAATTTTTTACATATTTTAATGTTTTATATATTTATTATTTATTTATAAATTACCTGTTTCTTACGTGAGCACTTGACATCAATTAATTTCTTGATTATTTCTAATTATATTGTATTATATTGTGAATGTGTTAAAATGTATTTAATGTTAAATTAGTTTTTATATATTATTCAGTTTTATTGTTTATATAAACATTAATAATATTTACGTAACGCTTATTATACACATATATGTATATGTATGTGTATATGATATTATGTATATTAATTATACTTATAATACTCTATTAAATATTAATATAAAGATATGTTAAATAATATAATATAAATATAAGATATGAAATTAAATAATATAAATATAAGATAGAAAATTTAATATACATATAGGATATACACATTAATATTTGATTTATTATTAATATTTACTTAGTACATTCAACGTAATAGTTAATATTAATATTAGCAATACTATTTTATATTAATGTTTACAATAATTAGTATTTTATTATTAATATCTTTATAATATTATATATTAATGGTGTTTATTTTTCTTGTAAAATATCGAAAATTTTAATAACGAACTTTAATTTAATTATAATTTCAACATGCCAAAATATGTAATTTTACATATATGTTTATTTCGTATTTTCTAAAAAATTTTTTTACAAATTCTTAAATATATGTATGTATGACATTGTGCAATAATATTAACTCCTTTTTCACATTACAATTTTTTAATCATGGAGAAAGATAAATAAAGTAAAATCAGAATGTATAAATGAATAAAATATGTATATGTATATTAATTACCATTAGTGATTTTCTTTTATTTTTTCTAAAGAGGAAGGTAAAATACAAGAAGATAAAGAAAAATAAAATTCACACCTTGAAATTATTTTTTATTTATAATTAGGTATATTATTTACTATGCGCGTTTTAATAAGATAATTATAGAAAATAGGAAAAAATCAAGATAATATAAAATAAAAAAATTAATCAAATTGTGTGAGTTACTAATTTAACTACAAACACACATTAAATTTCAAAATTAAAATTGTTTAGGGCTTTAAGAACTAAATGATACTGATTAAATTAAAAAAAAGCTATTATTTTTTTTTAAGAAATTAAATAATTATGTACAAGTGCACAATTTTTAAAAATTCATTGTATAAACATCTCTATTTATGTACATTAATAGAATTGTGAAAAAAATGTTTTATGTTGAAGAAAAAAAAAATCTTTTTTAAAAAAGTATTGTGTTTCAAAATATGAATACGATGTTTAAATAGATGTGTTTTTACTATAAAACTTTTGTACTGCGTAAAAAGGTAATTAAATTGTGTTTCTCATATGAAAGCCACATTGATTTTACTTTACTTGTAAAAAGTTGAATTTTGCATTACTGATTCCGTATCATTAGAACAAAATTTTTAATTCTTCTCACATTACAGTAGAATAAAAATTCAGTAAAAAGATAGAAAAAATGTAAAATAATGTACTTATTTCATACATTATCCAATAAGTTGAAATTCATTGTTAAATATAAATTTTTATTTTTATGTAATCGCTCGTCTACAAAGTTCCAGTTTCCCGAAATAAAATCCTGAATATGCCTCTGCTCCTAAGATAATTTATTTTGATGCAAAACTTCGTATTGCTAAATAATTAATTATAATTTCAGACAAAAATTATCTCACAAAAAAGTCGTTTTTAATTAAAGTGGTAATCATCGATATTTTCTTGTCAATATAAAAACGGATTTTTTAGATACTTAATTATACAAACAAAGATTTAAAAAAATTAGTATTTTAAAAATATAATGTTCAATTTTAAAATAGAAATCGTTGAATTTGTAGAAAATCATTAATGCAATATTGCTCGATTGCTATCAAACTATGAAAGTAACACTCGCTGTTATTTTTTTTTTCTACTTGTATTTTGTCTTTATGTGATCTAATTATTAATTTTGTCTTATAAATTCCGTATTGCGACTTGTCTGATTTGAAATTTCTGTGAATTCCAGATTATTTTGACATACGGTATAATATTCAAATAAGTTGTTGGAAGCGTTCAAATCAGCTGATTAAAGCGTTAATTTGCTAATTAAATTTTAAAATAATAATCTGTTATAAAAAGACTAAAATAAAAATGTTGTAAATAATGTTATAATATTTTAAACTCGATTAATATTTCTTTGACAGTTATCAATTGATTTCTGTAAATTATTAATTTCAATTTAATTAGCAAATTAATGCTTGAATCAGCTGATTTCTGTCAAAAGATACACTCGGCCAAAAAAAACGGTACATTTAAAAAGTAGTAAAAAATTGTATTGTGATCTGTTACAAAAGGAAATATTTAAAAATGAAAAATAATAACTTGCGATTCGTAGATTAACTTTAAAGAATTTACCGAATATATATAAAGACTTAATTTTTTGGATATTCAAGTTTTAATTATTGTCGTATTAATTCAGTATACATATTAAAATCACGAGCGCTTTTTAATTATGTAAGGGCTAGTCAATGCTTTATTAGAAAATGATTATGTGTTACCTCAGGAAAGATTCAAATGACTATGAAAAACGATTCCAATTTATGTTATAATGGCATGGCATGCACGTATAATATATAACTAAAAGTATTAATATTAATGGACTGTCACGTACTTCTCTGAAAGAATCCAAAATATATTGCAGTTCCGGTCAGCTTCCAGAAAGCCATTTCACTGTGTTCGGATCTAAACTTTATATTTAAGTAGAAGATTTCTTTATTAAAAAAATTAAATTGCGTAAATCAGTTGACGTTTATTTATCACAATAAAAAATAACAATATTTATTACAATAAAATATAAAATATGTTTGATTAATTTTACTAAAAGTATAGTAAAATTAATCAAACATATTTTTAAAATTTTTTTATACCATATTGTCTCACGATTACTAAATGTTTTTCTGGGGTAAATTCTAAAGTAGATAAATTCTAAAAGAAAATTCTCTCTGTGTTAGAAAAAGTAACTGTTGGAAATAACATTGATTGTGAGTATCATCGATCAGGCAGAGCGAAATGAATCATACAGAGTGCAGCAAATAAGGCACGATCAGTCTAATCTGCGATGTCAGTTACGATTGTGATTGCCACGAGAAAAGACAACGTTCCGCATCATTTATTGATTCAAATACTGTTATATAAACGTCACACAACAATATGTACATATAGTGGATCCTAAAAACATGCGTAGTATACAATTTGCATAAAAGAAGTAATCATAATTTTTTATATTTTAGTGAAACAAAAAATGACAAATATCTCAATGTGGATAATAATTTATGCTTGAATAGCGGTGAAAGTGACAGAAAATTTATAATTCTATGATTTTCGGATTGCTTATTAATTGTTCGATTATATTTTTATTAATTATCTATTTACGAAATATTAAAAAAAATTACAACAAAGATAAATTATTATCTTGGATACAATCAAATAAATACGCGTTGCTTCGTATTCATTTTTGTTATTGATTCCCATAGAAAAATTATAAAAATTACTATTTACTAGAATATTGTGATTGATCATAAAAGATATATTAAAGTGTAATATTGGAAGACAATAACGCGAATCGCAAACTAGATTCTAAAGAATTCATCGAGCACATATAAGTATCGAGTCGATTAGATGAAATCTGAATCATTTATAGAATAAAAAAAAACAATACTGGTGATTAAAAATTGAGCGCCAACATTCACCGAAGGAAGAGGTTATTATGTTTAAGATAAGATTATGCGTTTTATTGAAATGTTTAATGCTGATGAAGGCAGCTATCGCGATTTCGACAAAGAATCATACCGTTCCGGACAACCTTTTCACGCAGGTAAGAGATTTTTTTCGCTTCATTAAAAAACAATTAAATGTTATTACAAGCAATAGTGCAGTTTATTTGAGTAAATAAAACGTGTTATATAATAATATTACATACTGTATAATAAAATAAAACTATACATAAAACTAAAAAGTATAATGCAATGAGAAAGGATGTATAAAGCTTGAAAATTTTATTTTGTTTATAAATATTTGTATAATATAGTACAAAATTAAACTAAATCAAGATGAAATATTAAAATTTGACTGTATTATGTTTGTGTTTCTATTGCTATTTCTAAGAATAATAATTATTAATATTAATGAGATTTTCTGTTAATTTTTCATTATTTTGATACATACATACATACATACATACATACATACATATATATATATATATATATATATATATATATATATATGACACTTGAATTGAGTTTTATGTGATTTTTCATCAATTTGCAAAAAGATCTTATTTACTTTATTAAATATTTATAATTATTTAATAATATAATAAGACTTGTAAATAAATTTTTAGTAAACTAAATTAATTCAAAGAGTCAGCGTCATTTTGATGTGTCAAGGATAGTTGCATTTGTGCTATATACATATAAAGGAATGTCGACTAAATTGGTATAATAAAATTCAAATTGTATCAATTAACTTTATAGGGTCAATAGTTTAATAAACAATATACGTAACAGCAATCTATTCCAATTTAACTAATAAAAATTTATAGATGTATATATATAATATTGATAGTATATCCATTTATATAGCCATATGAATATAGATATCCATTTAAATAGTTATATGTAGAATATGCACATATTCTTATATAACGTGGTAATGTCAATCGAAAGATTATGGTATCCTGTTTTCTAGAATTTGTTTGCGTTAAAAGATATAACCATAATCAAAAAGAATTTCGACAAGATTTTAAGTACAAAAATTTATATAATTTCTATAATCACACACAAACACATATAAAAGAGAATACTTTAAACATTTGGATTCTTGAAATACAAACATTATTATTGAAATTTTAATTAAAACATACGGATTATTACAAAGTAAATTCGCTTATTTTAAAAAGTTAACTAACAATCGCAAAAAAACTAAATCATGAACTATAACTATCAGCAAAATCGCTTCAAGAATCGAAGAGAGTAACATTTTAATATAACATTTATTAAAAAAGAATATTAAATAATCTTATTAAATCTTCTTATTAAATATTCTACCTATTCTGCGTTAGTTTCTTTTTAATATAAGATTCATGTTTGATATTTCGCAAGAAAATATAATGAAAAATAATAAGAATAAATATTATAGAAATAAAATTACATAATATTAAATACATTATAAATTAGGAATGGAATTATAAAATATCAATTATGAATTCTTATTAAATAATCTTATTAAATCTTCTTATTAAATATTCTACCTATTCTGCGTTAGTTTCTTTTTAATATAAGATTCATGTTTGATATTTCGCAAGAAAATATAATGAAAAATAATAAGAATAAATATTATAGAAATAAAATTACATAATATTAAATACATTATAAATTAGGAATGGAATTATAAAATATCAAGCTAAAATTATTACAAAACAAGAAATTGTATGCTTATTTTATTTATTTTGACATATGATGTTATTTTTTATGGTAATCTTATTTATATATATTTTTAGATATACTATTTTATTTATCATTAATGATACCGTAGAATTTCTGGCCTAGCTGTCTAACTTATTTTTTTTATATGTTATATTTTATTCAGGATATTCCAGTGCCCGAAAACAACAATCATCTCATTTTAGAAAATCTCCAGCCGGATCAGAATTATTCTGAAAGCGTGACTATAAGAAGTGAAGTCAATGAAGTAGATGAAGTTACATTTGCAAATATGTCCATGAACCCAGAATCTATTGGTAAGATGCAATAAATATATAGAACGTTAATAAAAAATTAACAAAAAATTTACAAGTTGTAAGTATAATGTAAATTCAAGAGAAAGTAAAAATTAAATTAAAAAAATATCAAACCATTTTCTAATAACAAGGATAATATAAAATTCATTCTGTCGAAAAGAGAGAAAAAATGTATACACTGTATGTAAAATAAAGCAAAATTTAGATAACACCAATTCATCAATTTCATTATTATTCTTGTTTGTTTTAAATCAGTCGCAAATAATGTACCTTTGATTTGTGAATCAATAGGAAATTTTAGAAAAAAGTTTAGAACTTTATTGGAAGTTTTTTTGATTATAACTTAGCAATTACTTTTCTAACACAAGTCTTGAAACACATACACACACAAATACACAAGAGTTTTGTTATTTCGTTATTTTAAAAACTTGCTATGTTAATTTTGTAATATATGTTTATTTTTCTCTATTTTCTTTATTTTTATTGCACGTAAAATTATTATTTCTTATTTTAATTTACCGAGAAAATCAACTTCAACATACATATAAATACGTACCATCTTAAAATCTCTAGGAATAATGCCGAGCGAGCCAAGAGCATTCGTAGAGTTCAATGGATTTCTCAATGAAAAAATCAACATTGTTGTGACATTCAGGTGAAGAATCAAAGTTTTCAGTCTATATCCTTTATTTCTCTAAAATTTAACATAGACATATACAATAAAAATATTAATTCTGTTAAAAAATTATTAAATATGAAAAGGCTAAAATTTGTCTTACAGATGGAACCAACCTGAATTAGCAAACAAAACGATACAAGGATATACAGTGCAATGTTGGTTCATCGAGAACCTAAAAAAGATTCAAATCTTTGACGACAAAACTATTTTAACTACAATGGAATGCACAGAACATAATCTAAAACCTAATACAACGTACTATTATCGAGTACGAGCGCATACTAAAGCTGGTGCTGGTCCTTATACGGATTTAATGAACGTATCAACGACGCACGAAAATCCGATACCTCAATTATTGATTACAGTGAATAATACCATTGCAATATGGGATCTGTATTCAAGAACCTACGTCAATCTCTTTATCCTTAAAAGCAATGTTAATATAAGAAATGTCGCTTATTCTCTAGCAGAACATAAAATTTATTGGATCCAGGAGACCAATAATGAGTATGGGTCTGTACAAGATTTAATGATAGGGGATATGAATAAAAATAATATTACGAAAATAATTAGATTAAAACAATATGCCTACTCTATTAACATCGATTGGATAGGAAGAAATCTATATTGGATGGAATATGACATCTTATTGTTAGCGAATTCCATTATAAAGCTGGACTTAACAATGTGGCAAAATGGCATAGTCAAATATGATAAGATCTTGAGCAGAGAGAAAAGTCTTTATTTAACTACACAGCCATCTATAGGGTACGCTAACTTTTATTCACTAAAAAAATTAACACTTATGTGTCTTTCAGTTAAGAATCTATATTATTTTCCAATTTTGCAGTAATTCACTATAATTTTGTAATAAAGATAAAGAATCATAAAATTATTAATTATCATAAAATTGTAAGATCTTAAGTTTATAATTTTTTTAACTTCACGTTTAAAATTATGTTTTATAATACACATATATAATAATATATATATTTTCCAGATTTTTATACTGGATAGAAAAGTTAGATGCAGAGTCACATATACAGTATGTAATAATGAAATCGGATCTTGAAGGAAGAAATGTGCAATCTTTTTTAAAATCCGATATGACCTTTTGTCCATACAATGTATCATTATTAGAAATTTATCAAATAGAGCTTGTTATCACAAATACAGAGGAGCCATTAATATACTGGCTAGATAAACACGAATTATTTGTGGCGAACATTAAAATAAATAAATGTAATTCAATTTCAATCGCTGCAATTGGCACGAAGTATCTGCATTATTTTATAATTGATGAAACAAACATTTATATAAGTGGATATAATTTCAAAATATCAGATTCTTATCTTTATATTTTAAAAAAGAAGTATGCACTTGTCGACAGTGAAAAAAACGCATCTAAACACGTGCAAATAATAAAAAGCACGGAATATTTTAAACCCCTAATATCGTTTGGTAAATCATCCTCCTTACAACCGTATCCTCTGACGGAATGCCTTACGCCTGATGAAAAGAATTATAATATTACAATAGTAAAAATAACAGCGCACAGTATTGTTTTGAGCTTTACAAAACCAAATCGCAAGCACAAATGCAAAAACAACATACCTACTATTAAATATATCATCTACATAAGCTGTTTGAATAATAATCTTCATAACAAGTTCGATGAATTCTATATACAGACATACGAGCAATATTATGATATTCAGGATTTAACACCGTTTACAAAATACAAGCTGAAGCTAGCTGTGAGCAATTTTTACTCTGATCAATTATCGATGGACCTGCAATTCCGATCGGAAGTCAAACTAAGAACTAACGAAAGCAAACTCAATGCACCGGAAAATGTGAACGTTCAGGTTCTGACGCCGACTATAGCGGCAGTTTACTGGATTCCACCCACGAAACTGAATTGTACGACAGTAACTTATAGAGTATATTGGGAAACAATTAACTCGGTGAACAGTACGCAACCGATAGAAGAACCATTTATTAATAATAAAGTAGACAACAAACTTTTTACAATACTCCAACCGTTGCTGCCAGAACAGAAATACTTTGTATATGTACGTGTATATCCAACTAACTACAGCAATTTATATAATGACAGTTTGAGCAAAACTGTGTACACGTACTCGGAACCGAACAATATATCTTTGAGCGGAGTTAACAAAAACAATATGAATATTTCGTGGATTCCTAGCGTTAATCTGACGATCCATTACATACTGGAATACAAAAATGATGCGATTCAAAAGTGGCAAATCGCAGATAATTTCGAGACAAATAATGAGACAGTAATGTATTATATAGAAAACTTGCTACCGGCAACTTTATACAAGTTTCGTTTGATACTGACATATCCTGAGTACGAGAACTTTACATGGCCATCTGATGAAAGATTTATTTTTCAAACACTTGGTAAGCAAATATGATAATATGTAAATATTTTAATATGATCTGTTTATTTGACATGCATATAAATGTATTACAGAATTTTAAGAATTAAATATTTTTAATGATAAAATTATAAGTAGAAATATTCAAATAAGACAAGAAAATTAAAACTATATTTTTATGTAACAAAGGTGATGATTGGATAATTCGAGCTACGCAATATAATCTAACATTGATGTTAAGCCTTGTTCCTATCGTTATTGTAACCTGCATCTGCTATCTTATTTATTGTTGTAAGTATTCGATACACATTTTTTTAATTACAAATTATGATTAATGTAGTAAGTAGAGAGATTTTCTAAAAAAAAGTTAACTTACTTGTTAAAAGAGCAAATTTTAAATTTGCAATGCATAATATTATTTAAATATATCATAACTTTATAATAGTATACCGACAACGCAAAGAAGATAACGAGCAGGCTTTGACTAGGATTCTACATGAGGTACCTATCGGAAACGTTCAGCTCAATGCGCTATACAGTCCTGCGTTGCAATTTAATCCAAATAAATTTATGCTGACTACAATCAAACGTGAGCAGATCACACTAACAAAACACCTTGGAAGGGGCGTATTCGGAAAGGTAAAATTGTCGTAACGTCATATTTTAAGTCATTAATATTTAGATGTAGAAATGAAAAATACACATTTCTTAGTAAATTATACACCAAAAAAAATTGTTTTCTTGAAATGCGTTAATAAGTCCTCTTAATAGATATTCTTAATGAATAAGAATATTTCCATCTTTTATATTAAATGGAGAATATATTCTTCTTTTTTTTGCAATTTCAGCGCCTCAATAAATAAATATAATAAATTAATAATAAATGTAAGATAAAAATTAATAAAATATTATTTAAATTTATAAGTTTACAATTAATATTAAAAATAATAACATAATAAGCAAAAGTGTGTATTTAACTATGTCAAATACATAAAAAATATTTAATTATATGTGTAACATTTAAATATACATGTAATAAGTAACAAATGTCCATTTGTAAGACTGTTTTTTGTTATATCGATAAATAATTTTAATAATACACGGATAGAAAAACATCTCATTAAGTATATATTCTTGCATGTTAAGAATATTTCTTTAGAGAATTTTCCTCCTAAATTAAGAGGATCCTTTTGGCGCCTATTTTAGTGGAAGATATTATAAAGATAAGTGGCATATACTTAAGATGAGAATACAATTTTTTCGGATATATAAATCAACTTTTTAAAAGAATTAGTAATACATTAATTTTTATGAGACATACATGTGCACTTAATATTTTTTCGTTGAATTATTTAAAATATATTAAAATATATATGTATAATGTTATATAAAATTAAATTATCTTTTCTTGTTTAATAAAAGTTACATTAATTTTCAATATTTTGCAGGTGTATCAAGGGAATGTCAAGGATTTAGAAGAACCGGGATCAGAGACATTCGTTGCCATAAAAATGTTAAAAAAGGGTGCTTCCGTGGAAGAAAAAAAGAAATTCTTGCAAGAGGCTAAGCTTATGAGTCACTTTAGACACGAACATGTGTTAAGATTACTAGCTATCTGCTTAGACGGGGATTCTCCATTACTCGTGTTGGAATTAATGGAAACTGATCTGCAAACATATTTGAGAGAGTGTCAAATATTACAACCTTCTGATTTACACGCTCTGCGTCTACAAGACTTGCTCGCTATGTGCGAAGATGTTGCGCGAGGCTGTTGCTATTTAGAAGAGCTGCGCTTTGTGCATAGAGATCTCGCGTGCCGAAATTGTTTAGTGTCTGCGAGAGATCGTGAGAATCGTATCGTCAAAATCGGTGATTTCGGACTTGCTAGAGATATTTACAGAAATGACTATTATCGCCAGGTAGATATAATTAATTAAAAAAGATGAAACTTTTTCAAAGTATTTTTTTATTGTAGCGACTTTTTATATTATTATATATTATATCTGTAAGTCAAATAGAATTTAAGAAAAATGAAGACTATGCATATATTTTTATATGTATTTCTCCAATATACAGGGTGTCCCATTTTAATCGCCCCAGGTAAACATCTCGAAAAATATCGAAGATACAGAAAAATGTTTCAGACAAAAGTGGTAGAACTTGAAGGGGGACAGATGATGAAAATGTGGATTTGACCTTGAGTGACCTATTGAAGGTCAGGTCAAGATCATCGAAGTTTTCTTAAATGTAACCCCCTATTTTTTATTGGATATTCTTCTAGCCCTTGCCGAGACATTTTCAAAACACTACCTATTGATGTCTCTTACACAAGCCGTTCCCAAGATACGAAGCTTCAAATTTGGCATATCATCGGCATTCGCATTATCCAATGTACACCGCGGGGAGGTTGTTCAGTCAAATTTGTACATCAAGTGGCCCTAAAAAGGAGACTTTGTGTGTATGTGTGTGTTTGTGTGCTTCTGTAGTAAAACTTTTCTCTAATTATTTTTCTTCTGGTTATTTTAATGTAAGGGAAAGAATAAGAAAATGGTAGAGAAAGAGAGATAAAAGTTTTACTAAAGAAGCACACACACGCACACATACACAATTTGAATGAACAACCTCCCCACGGTGTACATTGGATAATGCAAATGCCGATGATATGTCAAATTTGAAACTTCGTATCTTAGAAACGGCTTGCGTAAGAGACATCAATAGGTAGTGTTTTGTAAACGTCTCAACAAGGCCTACAAGAATATGCAATAAAAAATAGGGGGTTCTATTTAAGAAAACAAGGATGACCTTGACCTGACTTTCAATAGGTCATTCAAGGTCAAATCCATATTTTCATCATCTGTCCCCCTTCAAGTCCTACAACTTTTGTCTGAAACATATTTTCGTATCTTCCATATTTTTCGAGATGTTTGCCTGGGGAGATTAAAATGGGACACCCTGTATATGTATAATGTATAATGGAAAATATTAGTAATCGGTTTTTGCTTAAGAATACTTATTGCAAAAATGGATATTTAGAATAGAAAATTTAACTTTTTTAAAATTATATTTTAGGAAGGAGGAGGTCTGCTTCCTTTTCGCTTGATGGCACCAGAATCCCTAATGAACGGAATATTTACTTCTCAGAGCGATGTTTGGTCATTTGGAATACTAATGTGGGAGATTACATCGTTAGATGAGCAACCTTATTCTACCAAAACTTATCTCGAAGTGATGGATTATGTATGCACGGGAGGCAGATTGCAGATGCCACTCAACTGTCCATTCTCGTTATACCAACTAATGCAGCGTTGCTGGAGTGAAGCGAATGATAGACCAAACTTTAAACTTTGTCTGAATAATATTATAGCTCTAAGAAGCGACACAGAAGACGCAATACTGAATCCGACGCTTCAATGAATATTATATAGCCGGCAAATAATTAATTGTTTGTATATATGTATGTTAAGAAGAAACGATGAGTTTTACATCTATGGGATATTTGAAATTATACTGTCTGTATTATACGTTTATATATATATATATATATATATATATATATATATCTGTATGTGAACTTATCATTGTCATTTCATAATTCATTTTTCAAAGATACGTAATAAACTCTATATTTACTAGAAGTTGTATGATTGCTCGAATGCAGATCCATCGTGATCTGTCACAATGAGAAATCTTAATACGTAAGAGAAAAATATAACTTGCGATTCGTAAATTAGCTTTAAAGAATTTACCGAATGATAAATAAAAAGTATATCATTTTAGAGATTAAAGTTTTATATATTATCATATTAATTCAGTATCATAGCACGAAAATGACAAACGCTTTTTAATTAGGCCAAGTCAATGCTTTATTAGAAAGTGGTAGAGAATTCCGTACTCCGTAAATTTGCTAGTTGCATAGATGTTATCTTAGAGAAGAATCTAATGACTTTTTGAAAAACGATTCCAACTTATCTCATTATGGCATTCATGTTTATTTAAAACTTTAAAGTAAGAAATTTTTTATTAAAAAAAAAATGTTTTTGCATATATTAATTTACTTGTATAACTGTAATGTTTTAAATGCATTAACTATACAATCACATTTAAAAAAATTTTATTTTGTTTTTGATCGAGATATCTTCTTGAATATCATTTTTTCTTTTGTTAAGGAGAAAGTCTTGCAAGAATGAGTTATTAATAAAAGCTAATAAGAATTTACAACTATTTCTTTTAATAAATAAATCATAGGATCTTGTCTTTCTTTGATTGTTAAAGGAATTTTGTCGCATAATTCAGTTTTTATATTAGTTTCAAATTAAAATTAATTAATTTCTTTTAATGAGTAACGATATCTTATCTTGACTTTCTTTTTCACAAGTGCGTTTGTTATCACTGAAAATTTCAATAATGTTCATATTTTTTTAACATACATGTATATATGATATGTATATTTTTATTAACATTTTCTTCATGATCATAAAATAATATATATATATATTAAGTGATAAATAGTGTATATAAATTCTCACATATAGCAAAAGTGACAGCTTATTGCGCATATTATTGATAGATTGATTAATTGTCCCCAATTCGAAGTTCAACTGCACCAATCTTTCACTTCGATGTTTAGTATCCGACGGATACTATCCGTTGAGCATGCGAATTATTTTAACTAAAAAATTCTGATTTTCTATATAAATTTCGTTAAATAAAAAATAATTTACTCTGCAAGTTTTAAACAAAAATTAGTAAATTTAAACATATCTAGAGAAATAAAAATGTTTTAGAAATTACATACAATTTATGTAAATGTGTCACAAACTTATTAAGTAACAAAAAATAAAATTATTATAAATCAACAAAATCATTAATTTTTAAAATTCTTTCTTTTAAATCTAACAATTATATTATAATACATATTGTTTAAAAATTTTAATATATCGTCTGAATTAAATTTATTTTTAAGTTTAAATTTGACTACATAACATAGATTTTTGAATGTGTGAAGTAAAATTAATATAGTTTATATACATTTTTTTAAAATTAAAACTCTTTAGTTGTTGTATTATACAGTTTTAATTACACAATTAGTGTATTATCTGCAATATATAACATTCAATTTTCTTCATGAAAAAAATCTTTTATTTGCGTAAAGTATATAAATTAAAGTACACGAGAATACTTTTCTTCGTAACTTCTTGGACCGAAGCTTCAAAGATTCTCCAGAATCCCTAGATTTCCTGACGAAAACGTTACGGTCATTCTCGTTAGCATTAACACTTTTAGTAAAACGCATAACGTTTGTAACGTTTCTAACATAACAATTTTCCTTTTTTGTAGATATAATATTTATACTCGATCGGCTTTCATACGACTATGACCAATGTTCCATGTAATCTTCACAATGATTTAATTTAAATACTACTAATCGAAATGATGTTTCTTTATGTATCTCGATAAATTTAGAATTTTTATCTCTTACTTGATTAAACTCTATTTCAAGATCGATTATAATGATTTATATGATCAAACTATATAACTATATAGTATATTTTCTTCGATTAAACAATGTAACGAGTGTAGTATATTCGATTGTATCAAAAACAATAATATAAATGTAATTAAATTTCGCAATTTTTCAAAATTTTCAACTAAAAAAGCGATCAAATAAAAAAATATATGTTATTATTTTACAACATATTACTATCTTAATATTTTTAATATATTATTATTTCAAAATTTAACTAACAAATTAATATTTTTTGACAGAAATCTGCTATTTAAGAGGTTATTTGCTGATTAAATATTTATAATAATAATATATGTTACAGAATTAAAACTAATATATTTAAAATAATAAGTTATAATACTTTAAATTCGATTAATATTTTTGACAGTTATCAGCTAATTTCTGGGAAAAAAATATTAATCCAGAATAAGATATTATAACATATTATTTACAACATTTCACTATTTTAATTTTTTTAACATATAATTTTACTACTAAATTAGCAAATTAACGCTTAATTAACACTTTTTAAAGAAAGCAGCTATTTGATGCGTTTATTTGCTAATTAAATTTTCATATTAATATATATTACATAAGTAAAAGTAATGTTTTAAATAATATGTTACAATATTTTAAACTGGATTAATATTTTTGACAGTTATAAACTGATTTCTGTAAAAAAAATATTATTTGCGAATAAGATATTATAGTGTATCATTTTACAACGTATTACTATTTTAATATTCTTAATATATTATTATTTTTAAATTTAATTATCAAATTAACGTTTCATTAATATTTTTTGACAGAAATCAGCTATTTAAGACGTTTATACGAATTTAATGAACGTATCAACGACGCACGAAAATCCAATACCTTAATTATTGATTGTATTGCATAAAAGTATTCAAATGGGATCTGCATTTAAGAACCTACGTTAATCTCTTTAATCATTATTTTAATACGATGTTTGAATTCGCTTGTTCGATAGCAGAACACAAAATTTATTGCAATAAAGTAAGCTAGAAATTTTTTATTCTAATGAATTAAATTTATATGTCAAGATCTTTTCTCATTTCAAACCGGACCTTACTTTAAAAATTAAAAATGCGCCTCATATAGGATATACATATACATATATATATATATATATATATATATATACACACATATAATTCAATTTTAGTATTAATATAAATGTTAATTATATTTATGTAATTTTTATTATATACTCACAAACACAAATGTATATAATTTTCTTTATATTGATTATACTTATAGCACTCTATTAAATATTAATATATTAAATAAATATAAGATATAAAATATATATACTATATATATTTGGGATATAAACATTAATATATTATTTATTAGTAATATTTACTTTAAATGTAATAATTAATATTAATATTAGCATTATTATTTTATATTAATGTTTATGATAATTAGTATTTTGTTATTAATGCATTTTTATAATATTATACATATATTTATTGATTTAATTTTTTGTAAAATATTAAAAGTTTTAATAATAAAATTTTATGTAATTATAATTCCAAAATGCCGAGTGCTAAAAATATATAATTTTATGTTTATTTCGTATCTTCTGAAAAATTTTTCTATAATTTCTTAAATATTATGTATATCATTGTGCAGTAATATTGATGCGAATTTCTCTTTTATGTTACAATTTTTTAATGGTTGGATGAGATAAATAAAATAAAATTAGAATGTATAAATGAATAAAATATTTGAATGTTAATGACGACTAATTTTATCTTATCGTTATTAAGAAGGAAAGTAATATGAAAAGATAAAAACAAAGTAAACTTTTGAACATATTATATTGAACACATTTATGAATTCTAACATTTACTGCGAGAAAAAAAGGAAAAAAAGTAAAAAAATATCATTAAATGTTGTTAAATCTTGCCTCTAAATATGTAAACAAAGTGTAAGCAAAGTTAAATATAAAAAAATCCGCAAAATAAAAAAATAAAATAATAATCTAATAAAGATAGAAGAAAATGTGATATGTTGTACTTGTTTTTTATAAAATTTAATATAATTATCGCTATAAAATAATTTTGTATAAACATTAGAAAAAGTGTAAAAAATAAATTTCTATGAACATGTAATCATTTGATTGGATTTCTTGAATGCTTTTCAAGAAAAATTATTTTAAATATAAAATCAAAGTGTATCTCTCGAGAGTTTAACCATGTATTGACTTTCCCGATCGAGTAACAATCGAATAAGACGCATGTTAAGTATAACCTTGAGAAGAATTATTTACACTATGTATTTCATATTTTGTCATATCGAAACATCGTCAGTTTTCGATGATCCTTGGAATAGGATTGAGGGATACACGGTTAAAATAACGAGTCGTGATTCAATAAACAGGGTAAGTCATGAAATATACACACATTTAGATAAATCTTTTTAAAAAATATGCGAGAGAATTCATGATACATTACCATGCATGAGAGAAATTTATATAATTGCATTAAAAGAATATAAAAACACATTCGTAAACTTGATAATTTTTCAAAATAAACTTGCGAGAAATAAAATATGTTTAGATTTTTTTATTTCAGAGCAGAAAAAGTGTACACAATTTAGATTATTAGCTGGAACTATAGGTAATTAACAATTTAAATATATGTATTTCTGTTTTATTAAACAAAATTTTAAATTAGTATTAATATTTTTCGCGTTTTCGTGTAATTTCTAGAAAAATTTGATTTATATATTTCTCATCATCTGTATTGTCGCTTTTTAAATAGCCTTTGATACAACATATAATTCAAACAGATGTGCACATATTGTACTTATATATATACAAATACATGTAAAAGTGTCGCTATCGTCAACTTTCAAACGATCAAAATTTTAGAAATCAATATATTTATAAAGTCTTTCCGAGAGATATCATCGACAGATAATATAATAAATAAATCTCGAAGAATTATTTTTATTTCACGCTTTAATTACCTTTGCAATCTCTTTAAATCTCGAAGTTTGAAGTCACCAGATCAGTTAAGAAAAAAAATTATAGTCAAATCGAATATTATACAGCTATATAAAACTTAGCAATTTTATAAAATTACAGATATTGTTTTTATCACATAATTAATCAAATAATGCTTAGCAAAACAAAATATATACATATATACTTCTATTTTAATTAACTGAAACTAAGAATCAGAAATTTGTAACAAGAATCGTAAAAGAATTTAACACTTAATTATGACATGATAATATATTTCATCAAAACAATTAATTGTTTAAATGTATGTGTATATGTCAAAAATAATTTTAATATGATAATTACAGAAAGTAGAAAAAAGTTATTTCCGTCGATATAATATAAAGTTAGAATATAAACCATATTATGAGATGCAGAGAAAAATATGACAAAAATATTGAATTTTAATTATTTAAATTTTAACAATTTAAATTTCCCAAAGAATTTATATTTTGTTTTTTACATAAGACTCGTATCAATGTTCTTTACTTTCGAAAAAATTAAATTAATATAATAGAAAACATAAATTTATTAACTTAAGCTTAAGATACATCATGTAATGCAAGTATATAAAACGCAATGTATATAAAAAAATTTTCATAAAAGTTTACAACTGTTTAAATGGATTTTTTAGATTGCTGCAATTTTTTGATATGTTTCCCTTCCCTCGGACAGGAGTCGACAGTTTTACATTTTCCTTATACTTATACTTGTCTATTTTTGTTCTTTATTCTACTCTTAATTAAAATATGTGTTTGCAGATATTTGAAACAAAGATTGACATGATGTTTCTAAAACTGTCATTAAATATTTTATTATACATCGTTGCGATGGTAATGGCATTTTCGTCGAACTGTCTGTTACCGCTTCATTATAACTTGAAGATGAAACTGGGGTCAAGACACATGTTGTGGGGCGATTCCAATATCACAGTTTTTATTAATTGTGAAATGCAAAACCTAACTTTACATGTATCACCTTATATATCTATAATGAAATTAACTGTAAAATCGGCTGATAGTGGAATGATTTATTCACCGAAGTTTACACGTGATACTGCAGCTGAAACTATCATTCTTAATTTCATCGATTTCCTATGGCATGCAAACAACTTATTGTTAGAGTATGGAGTATATATTGTGAGAATAAAATTTTCAAATTTATTAGCTCAATTTACTTCGGAGAAGTTTTTGCGAACTTTGGACCTAAACTATTATGGACATAAAATGTGAGTAAATTTCAAAGTAAATTAAAAATAAGCAATATATATGTATATATAATACATAAACAATATAAAAATATAAAAATTTTATATTATATATATATATATATATATATTCATATATTAAATTTTGTAAACATTTATTATTATATTTAACAAATAATTTCATTATCATCAAAAATTATAATATGCATAATTTTTTTGTGATATGCTTTATATTGTTTTACAATATAAAATATATTAAAAATATAAAAAAATATATAAAATATATAAAAAATTCTAAATAAAATATATTGTTTTACAATTACATGTCGCATATATAAAGTTATTTTTTATGTCTGAATAAGATTATAATTCTTGACATAATATATGTATATTAAGGTTTCTTGGTACTCGCCGCGGCCATGTTGGATTGTGACGTCAGAAGCAAGAAAATACACGTTAAAAATTTTTGCGTGCCATTTTTAGATAAAAAGATATTTTGATGAAACAAACAACTTCAGATGGTTTCAGCACACTTTTAAAATATTCCGAAAACTATCCTTTTCTCTTTATAATTAATGAACAGCTGTAAAATAATTGTAATATGAGGCTCAGTCTGTCCTTTGCACATGCGCATCAGTCATTCTGCCTAACAAAATCTGATGTTTCAATTATTTTACGATTATTGATTGACTGTCAGGGGAAAAGAATAGTTTTCGGAGTATTTTGAAAGTGTATTATTATATTTTAGCTACAAATCAAAAGACATAATAATTCTCCAATCCTTAATAATTTTTGTACCAATAATTGCTGAAAAGTTGTCATTCTCTAAATAAGCATGTCATTAAAATGTCGCAGACTGGTGTTCGCAGTAAACCAGCCGAGAAGAGCCCGAGCATTCTTTCCATGTTTGGACGAGCCGGAATTAAGTGCCACTTTTAACATTTCCGTGGAACATGACAAAATATACAAAGTTTTATCGAATACGCCGATACGAGAATACGAACTTTTGGATACGATGATGATTACTCATTTCCACACGACACCTGCAATATCTCCGAACGACGTAACAATCGTGATGTACGAGTTTGATAATCTGTATCCGGTTCTTGATTCGTCGGAGAATGTGGTCAATATCTGGTGCAGACCGCATTTGGTATCCCACATGAAATTCGCGCAATATGTCGTTGAAAATGTAACTATGTATTTAAAGAAGAATTGGGAGATCAAAAGAAGCGTTCCGAAGGTTGATTATATCGCTATTCCGAATTTTGAGGAGAAAATCTGGCAGACTTGTGGATTCGTATTTTACAAGTAATATATTTAAGAAATAATTATAATTATAATTAATTGAAATATAAAATTATTTATAGTTATTAGAATTTAAAAATACAAAGTTTTGCATTTCTTTACGCTTATTGTTGGAGTTGGCTTATTATTAAACTAAGATTTATAACAGCATTTACTCGATCACCTTAATATCTAATATATTTATAATATAATATTAATATATTTAAAATATTAATTATATAGATTATTTATAAATATTATTTAATATATTTATAAATATAATAAATATATTATTAAAAATATTACTATATTTATAATATAATATTAATATATATACATATTTAAAAAAATATTTTTATATTTATGCCTAAAGTAATTTATATAATTAAATAATTTTAATAAATGATGATGACACATGTGTAATATTATAATAAAATAACTTACATTTATAATCGTGTAATAGTCAGATTTATACGTTTAAAAACTGTTTCGTTATTATATTATCTCAAATCAAGAATTCAAAAAATTTTTAATTAATTTTAGTAATTTTAAGTTATAATGTTAAAAACATATGTTTGTGTTATTATCATTGAATTCATTGTATGAGTATAATTTGTACATTTTTTGTATTAATCAAAAAATTGCTAAAAGATTTATTTTATCACATCGAAAGAAAGATATGTGAAGAATATTGAAAAATAAAATTATCGCTTACTTTAGTTTTGAGAAAGAGCAAGAAAGAGGTATGCACATAAAGTTATACAAAATAATAACATATAATTAACATAATACATTCAATAAATTGGTGCAGAAAACTATTTTTTTGTCTATCAACGTTTATAATTGATCTATTTTTATGCTTAAAATTCTGTTTTAGTTTGACAATTTTTGAATTATCTTGCAACTAATATATGTACAACATATATTAATTTTTATAAATATAAGCAAACTATGCAAGAGCCTAAAATAAAATGTTTTGAAATAACAGCACTATTTACGAATAATTTTCAGCGAAACAGATATTATGTACAATGAAGATATTATCTACAATAAGGAACTACATCCTGCTGAGATTAAAACTACATTAATGCTCTCAATAGTTCATGATATAACATATGAATGGTTTGATAATTTCTTCAATCCATCATGTCGATGTCACTGGTGGTTAAACGAAGGCTTCACTAAGTTCTTTGAAATATATATCATCGATAAGGTTGTATTACATTCATTAATTATAAAAAATTTTTTGTGGATATTGTGACTATATAAAATATTCTTAAATTTTCTTCTCATTTTCGTTTAAAATAGAAGAAATGCTAATGTATTTTTTTTTTTTAATATTTCACAATATCTTATTTATTTAGAAAATATAAACATTACAGAAGCAATAACATATATATTTTAATTATGTACTATAACTTAGAAAAACTTTGCAAGTATATATTTTGGGAAATTTAAAAAATATTTTTTATGTCAAATAACTACATATTATACATAAATATA
Source organism: Prenolepis imparis (assembly GCF_030444845.1). NCBI lineage: Eukaryota > Metazoa > Arthropoda > Insecta > Hymenoptera > Formicidae > Prenolepis > Prenolepis imparis. Next base: position 6,590,182 of record NW_028141172.1, on the reverse strand, counting down.
TATAAAGATACTATATAATTATTTAATATTTTGTAATATAAAATAGCAGAATGTTGTTTAGTGTTAAAAAGCTTTGAAATGTTTGAGACAAAAATACACAGTAAAATGTACATATACTTGTAAATAATTAAATTCCTTTATTATAAAATATTAGTGAAAAAAATTTAGACGGCGGCAACCGAATATATATTTATTTGATCAAACCAATCTGTTTGTAGGCCTTTGATGATTTCCGGATGATGGACTTGTTCGTAGTCCAAATTAAACATGAATCTCGTCATTTAAACACTGTATTTTCTATCATTAATATTACGGAAAATGCAAACAATATATCTAAAATTAATTCAATTTTTCTTTTTTCTTACATAGGTATGTATGTATATATTGTATATTTGAATAATAATTGGACTATTATATAATATATCTATCTATTTTTACAAATATTTATTATATATATGTAATATGTATATAAATTTGTAAATATGATTAAACAATAGTTCAAATAAATTGATAACTATAAATATCTAAAAAGAGATTAAAAAGTTCTAATTTTACATTTATTTTCTTTTAATTTAATTTTGTAGTTTTAAGAAAAATATTTTTTAATTCAAAATTAGTTTAGATTTCTTTTTGTACATTTATTTATTCTTAATTTAATTCTTTTATAAATAAAAATTTAATTCTTTTAAATTATATTAGCTAGGTTTTGGAATTCATGAACATTGTGCTTTAAGTTTATTTAATAGTATATAATTATATATATTTTATATTTTTATTATAGGAGCCATATTTTGGCGAATGTTGGAAAGTATACTCCATGATATATTTTGGATAAGTATCAGAACATATTTAAGAATGCAGTAAGTAATATATATATATTATATGTACATCCACACACAAGCATACAGAAATTAAATATAAAACAAATGCCAAAATGGAAACATCCTAAAAAAATAAAAAACATACACTAAATTCATGAAATTGTATCCAATAAATATTCAAACTTGCATAAATAACAAATAAAAATTTCAGAAATTAAATATTTATAAATACTGTTAAAAATTTAACAAAAACAGAAATTAGGTCAATTATAAAAAAAATTAATATATACAAATATTCACATAAATGCACAATTATATGTTATTTTCTTAAATATAACAAATTAAATATTAAGAAACGATTTAAAAAATTAGGGAATTAATTTTTAGAATTAAATTATAATGGGTATAATATTTATTGGTACTATTTTACGCAGTTTATTGATACGTACTTAATTTTGTAAAAAAATCTAGTTTAAGCATAAATATATTTTAAAGTCGATACTTTTTGATCAACAAGAAGAAATTTTTGGTTTTACATTTAAAATAAATAATAAAATGCTAAAGAATTATTATATATGATGCGTTTAATATAATTAGCATTTTGCAATAGTATATTAACAACGAAAGTTATACCATCTCACATTACGCTGTGCTTTCAATGTATTTTTAATATATAATTTATATAATTATGTGGTTTATGAATTTGTAATTTTTAATGCGAAACGAAGTTCATCTAGACAAAATTAATTCTTCAACTATATACAAAAATTACACACCCATTAATAACTTCTGTCTGTGTTTAAGTTTGAAATTGCATCAAAAAGTGCAAACATATATGTATATATTTTGTTAATTGTCGCAATGTCAAATTTTACAGATATTTTTTTTTTAATGTGGACATCCCTGATAATTTATGGAACGTTATGCAGATTGTCAAAGATAATATAAATCCTGAAGAGAATCATTTGAACGCAGAACAGATAATGGATATTTGGACTATACAGGAGACTTTTCCTGCAATAAATGTCACCCGAAATTATACTAGCGATCGAGTGAACATATCGAAAATATCGAAAGACATATTAGATCAAACACCATATTTTATACCTGTCAGCTATACTACGGAAACGAACATCAATTTTAACTTAAGTTTGACAACTATTAAGTATTTTTACTATTTTTTAACGGAGTCAAATCCGGTGTTGGAAATACCCATTAAAAATAAAGATAAATGGATCATTGTCAACATACAACAAATTGGTAAATATTAAATTATAATAGTATTTTTACTAGTATTTCTTATTTTCTTTTGTTATACAAACAAATTATCCTTATTATATATTTCAATTGTAATAATTAAATATTTTTTTTATAAAGATTAAAATTATATTTCACACATTACAAATAATAATATTCTTTTAAGGTTCCTTGGTAGCCGCGGCCATGTTAGATTGTGACGTCAGAGGCGAGAAAATACACGCTGAAAATTTTTGCGTGCCATTTTTAGATAAAAAGATATTTTCGACGAAACAGCACTTCAGATAGCTTTAGCACACTTTTAAAATATTCCGAAAATTATCTTTTCTCTTTATAATTAATCAACAGCTGTAAAATGACTGTAATATGAGGCCCAGTCTGATCTTTGCACATGCGCAGTCACTCCGCATGACAAAGTCTGATATCACAATCATTTTACGATTGTTGATTGACTGTAAAAAAATAGTTTTTGGAGTATTTTAAAAGTGTGCTGAAACCATCTGAAGTTGTTGTTTCATCAAAATATCTTTCCATCTAAAAATGGCACGTCAAAATTTTCAGCATGTATTTTCTCGCTTTTGACGTTACATTTCAACATGATCGCGGCGAGTCAAGGAGTCTTAAAGTATGTTACAATATTGCTGTTAAATTTATACAATTCTGTACATCGCTTAATTTTTTGGAACTTAATTTTTTATTTCAATTAACGGCGTAAAATAATTTTATAATCGATAATATTGTTAAGAAATTTGCATTTTTTACTATAATATACATATATATACACACATGTTTAATTTCTAATACGGCTTAAAATATAAGAAAATAAAATATATACAATTCATAATATTGTTTACTATATTCATTTAAAGAAATAAGGGATAAAATTTATTTGTTGAATAATAGGATACTATCGAGTCAACTATGATCCCGAGAATTGGCGAAGAATTGCACGTTATTTGAATTCTAAAAGCTATACTAATATACATGTTCTTAATCGAGCGCAAATTATCGATGACGCGTTTCATTTTGCGATGGAGAGAAAACTTGATTTTCCTATTTTCTGGGAACTCGCGAGCTATTTATGGCAAGAGAAAGATTACGTAGCATGGTATCCTATGCTAAAAATCTTTGAATCAATATCAAATATATTTTTGTATTCAACATATTATCCTGTATATTTTAAGGTAGGTACTCACATTGTCTATTGTAAAGTTTATTGATAAAATTATGTGTATTTTCTGTGTAATAATAGTTAGAAAATTTTGAATCAAAACGTATGAAATAAATATTAAGATTCTATGTATTTAAACGACATAAAAAAACACAATTATTTAAGAAATTGATTAATTCAGAGCATATTTTAATCACTTACTGAAATAAAATAGTTTTAGTCAATGTATATTTCTTTCGCATATATTATATTTGTTTATATAAATAATAATTATATAAATAATTTAATGATCGCACAGAAAAACTTATTTCCTATACCAAATTGTAGGAAATTTTAAAGATAATAAAAAGCCTGTTTGATAATATAGAAGAATATATGTACAATCAAAGGGTACCCACTGTTAACGATTTTGATGAATATTTAAAACAACAACTCGCAAAATGGACATGTATTGTCGATAATCCTTTGTGCATTAAAATGGCAAAACGTCAATTAGAATTGTATCTACGTGACAGTGGAAAAAATAAGTAAGTGTCTTAATCATTATATTTCTGTGTCTTTTTAAACCTTGTGTTATATTTGATATATTACTTAGGAATAGAAGGCCATATAAGATAAAATATAAATATATAATATATATTTATTGTATATAAAATATGTTTATACTTATACATATATACATTACTTTTCTGACATACATATATATATATATATATATATATATATATATATATAATTTTTGTCCGTATACGGGAAAAATGACATAATAAATAATTGAAAAATAATTGAAAAAATAATTTATGCATTAAATTTTTTAGAAAAAATATAATTTAAAGAAATGAGAGAAGATATCTTTATACATAATCATATATAAAATATGTTATTTATATCTATAATTTTTTTAGATTTTTTAATATTTTAATTTTTTTCAATATAAGAATTAATATAGAACTTATTTTTCCATTTTTCTTCTGAATTTTTCCATTATTCTTTCTGTATCTGTGAACAGACATTATACAAGAGAAAGAAAAACATATATAGACACACTTATTTTATATATAAATATATAATTTTATATATTTATATTTGATTATACTTGAATTTTATTTCTAGATATTTATTAATATATACATATATGTTAAATACTGATAAGAGATATATTAAAAAATAAAACATTTCCTTTTCATATGTCGTAGAATTTTGCTTGGGTGGCAGAGATGGACTTATTGTAATGGTTTAAAGACTGCAAACTTTTCTATATGGATCAATATATGGCAAAAAACATCTAGCCTAAACAAAGAAAAAATTAATAATAAAGTGTTGGAATGCTTTAGTTATGCCAACGATTCCAATATTATCATTTATTATCTGACATTTCTTTTAAAAGCATTTGAAAAAGATCAATTCAAAGATAATAATATAGATGAAACACTAAAAAAAGAGAAAGAACGTAAAATTTATACTTTAACTGCCAACATGTTTCTTTCTACTCTTTCGATACATGCTAAGAATATTACAATGATTAAAAAAATATTGAATTTTTATGACATTTTAAAGCACAGGTAATAACATCTTTTTTATAAAAATATACTGCTTATTTATTATAAAGATTTATTATGTATGTGTGTCATACATACTGTTTTGTTCTTATAGACAAGTTAATGTGAATGTAGCATTAAATGTGATTATTAATAATGTGTATTCCGGGTTCGTATTTGAAGAGGTAAATATACTTATTTATAAAGTTTATATTAATAATTATTTTTTTATCAAAATGTATTACATATCTTATATTGTAATATATATAATGTACGTATGTTTTTTTTCTTTTTTTAGATAATTTATATTATGTCGATATAATTATGTTAACAATTTAAAAAACTTGCATTCGTTTTTCATGATTATTCATTACGAAATTACTGATTAATGAAATATTAAAATTAAAATAATATTTATTTCAGATATATGAATTCGCGAAGAAAAATGTACCACAATTAAATTTGCAACACGTTAAAGACAAGTTAATAGCACGTTCTCGTAAGATAAACGACCAACTAAAATTTCTTCAACGTTTCTATGAGAAGCTCGATACGTCTACTTAATTTATTATAGATGCAAATACAACACATACATCAACAATTATATAGCACAACAACTATAAAGCATCCATTATTTATAAAACGTCCAATTGTGTATTATAAATATTTGAAATAATTTTTTATATATTTATAATGTTTTATAAATGTGTGTGTGTGTGTGTATTATGTATATTGATTATATAACGCTCTATTGAATATTAATACTGAGATATGTATTTAAATAAATAGAAGATATTAAATTTATATATGTATATATAGGTAATGAACAATTAGAATTTTGATGACTTATTATTAATATTTATTTAGTACATTTAATATGTAAATGTAATAGTTAATATTAATATTAGTATTACTATTTTATATTAATTTTTATAAAAATTTTTATAAAAATCAATTTTATAAAAATTAGTATTTTATTATTAATATATTTGTTATATTATGTATAAATTGTTTTTAAATATTTTTTATAATTTTTAATAATTTTTAATTATTTGTAACATAATAAAAATTTTAGTAACGAAATTTAATGTAATTATAATTCCCCAAAATGCCGAATAACAGAAATATATAATTTTATACGTTTATTTTGTATTTTCTAAAATATCTTTTTCTAACTTCTTAAATATATGTATTATATTGTGCAATAATATTGATGCAAATTTCTCCTTTATGTTACAATTTTTTAACGATTGGATAAGATAGATAAAATAAACTCAAAATGTGTAAATGAGTAAAATATGTGTATGTTAATGATAATTACGTAATTTTATCTTATCTTTATTAAGAAGGAAAATAATACGAGAAGATTAAGAAAAATAACATTTACCACCTGAACATATTCTTAGATTATAATTAAATAAAATAATATGAAAGTAAAGAATAAAGCATATTGTGAGTCACCAATTTAACTACAAACATATTGAATTTCAAAATTTAAATTTTTTAGAGCATTAAGAACTAGATGATACTGCGTAAATTTCAAGAAAAACTTATTTTTTGTAAGAAATTAAATGATTATATACAGTGCACAATTTATAAAAATTTATTGTAAGAACATCTCTATTTATGCATATTAATAAAATTTTGAAAAAAATTATTTTTTTATATACTAAAGATTTTTAAAAAAACTGTTTTCAAAAAATATTGTTTTAAATTATAATACGATCCTAAAATAGATGTGTTCTTACCATGAAATTTTTGTACTGCGTAAAGAAGAAATTAAATTGTCGTTCGAAGGATTTAATTGTGTGTTTCTTATATGAAAGCCGTATCAATTTTCCTTTACTTTGAAAAAGTTGAATGTTGCATTATTGATCCCGTATATCATAGAATTTTTAATTCTTCTATATTACATTAGAATAAATATTCAGTAAGAAAATAGAAAAAATGTGAAATGATGTACTTATTTCATACATCATCCAATAAGTTGTAACAAAGAAAGAAATAATTCTTTATAAAAATCGGACAAAAATAAAAATATATTTCTGTTTGCATATAACATTTAATTTCCTGATTAAATTTCTTGAAAATTATTTTAAATTGTAATGGACAAACTGTTTCCCGAGAACTTTTTAACTATGTATAAATTTTTATCGATTTAGTAATGATCGAATAAGACGTTTGTCATGTATAACCTTGAGAAGCTATTTACGTGAGATTATGTATTTCACATGTTATCATACTGCAAACGTCGTCAGATTTCGATGGTCCTTTGAAGAGATAACATCACAATTAAGCAATATATTTTTGGTTAAAGTAACGGCACGTGATTGAAAAAATAAGGTAAGTCAGATACAAAACGTTCAGATTTCTTTGAAATATAATCATATAAAAATATGTAAAGAATTCGCGATTAGAGTTTATAATTAATAAAAGATGTTTTTATTCAATATTTAAGTAAAATTTACATTTCTTTTATTTCAATTATCTTTATATTTTGCATATTGCAGATAACATGAAAATATTTAGATATAAATTGTAACAACATATTAAATATATATAGCAAAACATGTATTTTTGTATTTTGAATATCTCGATTGATCTTAAAATTGAATATATCTAATATAATTCATTGCTGTTTTAAATATGAACTATAAATTAATCAAGAATAAAAATGCTTAGCAAATCGAAAATTATACAGCTATGCAAGACTTTATTTAGTAAATTAATTTTTAAAAAATACAGATATTGTCACATAATCACATAGTTAATCAAATAATGTTTAGCAAAATGGGATATACGTACCTACTTTCCTGTTTCTATTTTAATTATTCAGAGTATTGAGCATGAAGCAAATGCGTATCTTTTTCTTAAATTTCTGTAATTTTTAAAAATATGTTTTCCTTTTCTTACTGGAATCGATAATTTTGCATTTTTTGCATTAAGGTTCCTTCCCCGCGGCCATGTTAGATTATGACGTCAGAGGCGAGAAAGCACACGCTATCATTTTACGGTTGTTGATTGACTGTCAAGGGATAAAAATAGTTTTCGAGGTATTTTAAAAGTATGCTGAAGCCATCTGAAATAATGTTTGATCGAAATATTTTTCCACTTAAAAATGACATCTAAGAATTTTTAGTGTGTTTTCTCGCCTATGACGTCACAATTCCAACATGGTCGACGAAGATCCAGGAGCCTTAACATGTTCTATACTGCTGTGTTGTGTTCTTACTTACTATTCTCTTAGCAAGGAAACGTTTTTGCAGATATCTAAGATGAGACTTGTCACGATGTTCCAAAAATTGTCATTAAATAGTTTATTATATATTTTTGTAATGGCAATGGCTTTTTCTGATACCGATAAAAATGCGAAGACTAAATGGCATAGTGTAACTGGATATCATTCCTTGACCTGTCTGATACCGCTTCATTATAACTTTAATATATCACTGGTGTCAGATTACTTGTTTCAAGGAGAGTCCGAAGCCGCTTTCTATATTAAATGTCCAATGCAAAACCTAATTTTCTTTATATCACAATATACAAAATTAACTGAACTATATTTAAAGTCGACTTACAAAGGTATAATCTATACACCAAAGCGTTTATATAAACGTGAAGAGCGAATGGTCATTCTTAATTTAACCAAACAATTATTGCCTGAAAAAAACTTGGAATGCGGATTTTATACTCTATATACTAAGTTTTTGAACCATATTAATGACACAGTAGAGTTTTCACAAACTTGGTACACAGGCGGAAAAGAAAATAAAATGTGAGTATAAGGTATATTAGAAAAATAAGCTTTTATATAAAATAAATATAATATATATATAATATATATATATATATATATATATATATATATATATATATATATAATACATTATACTGTTGGTACGATTTACTAAATTAATTTTTTTATTTAGACATTCGTTTTTTTCTTTATATTTAGATGGACAATTGATAAAAATATTATCAAATTTTATAATTACATTGAAATAATACTTATTTATTTACGAATTGAGAACTTTTGTAGAAAATGAGACTTTTTGTTACAATTTTTTAATTTTTTTGTTAGAGTACGATTTAAAAACTAATGGTACAATTTAGCAAACCGGTATTGTAAATCGTAAAACCAGATACTACTTTAAAAAAGTTTTTAATTTACGATATGAAACAATGATAAATTTCTGTTAATGTTTAGCGTATATGGTTGACTAAGAACCTTAGATTAAAATAAATAAAAAAATTTTGTCATTTCTTTGATAGTTTGATTGCAATTTTAATATTTAAGGAGTACGATTTAGCATACTTTTGCCTATATATAATAATAAGATAATAAACTTAATGCTACAAAATATTATTCTTCTCAAATTTGTACATTCTGCGATTCTTAATATTTCTATACCAACAATTGTTAAAAATTTGTTAAAATGTTTTAGATTTGTTGCAACATTATTTCAACGCAGAAAAGTCCTATTATTTCCATGTTGGGAAGAGTCGAAATTACGTGCCACCTTTAAGATTTCAGTAGAACACGATAAAAAATACACATTTTTATCGAATATGCCGATACAAGGATACAAATCTGTTGATGATGACAGGGTATTGACACTGTTCGACAAGACCCCTCCGATGTTTACAAACGATATAACATTAATTATGATGTCCAATCTGTACGGAATTATTTATAAGACGGAAACCAAGACCAATATGTGGTGCAGATCGAATTTGATACCATACATGAAATTGGCGCAATATGTTGTCGGTAATGTAACTTTATATTTAGAAGACAATTGGAAAATCTTCAAAAGCGTCCCAAAAGTGGATTATGTCGTTGTTCCGACTTTCGAAGACAAAATCTGGCCGACTTTGGGACTGCGACTTTACAAGTAATATATGCATACATTTAAGAAATAGTCATAATTATAACTCATTAAAATGTATTTTATTTTCAGCTTTTAAAAGTAAAAAATTAAAAGACATGCATTTTTCTACGGTTATTGTTAGGATTAAAGAGAAGCTTAATAAAAGAGAGATTTATAACATTTCCCGGTTATTTTAACATTTAGAAAAAATTTAATAATTCAGAAATATATGTACATTGATGCTTAAAGTAATTTCCATAAATGATTTTAATTAATAATGATAACACATGTATTATAATATTATAGTGAAATTATAAAATAATTACTATTTATATTTATCATGTAATATATAGCTACATTTATTTATTCACAAATTCATAAAATTAATTTAAAATTAATTGAATTACTATATACAACTTTAAGTTTTAATGTTAAGGACATACGTTTATATCTTTATTATTGAACTTAATATTATGTATGAATATAATGTCTATATTTTTTTGTATTAATCAAAGAATTGTGTTAGAAAATTTAAAAGAAAAAATATGGGGAAAATAAATGTCTGCTTATTATATTTTTGAGAAAGAGAGATAAAGAGAAATGCACGTAAAGTTAAATAAAATAATTAGATATAATTAACATAATACATAAAAATACATTGTTATAAAAAATTAAATTTTTTTTGTTTATCAAAGTGTAATTAATTCATTAATGCAAGCTTATAACAAAAAATATATTGACAATCCTATTGTATACAATTTTCAGTGAAACATATGTTATTCACAATGAAGAAATACATCCTGCTGCGTTTAAAAATATAGTAATGCGCACAATAGCTCATGATATAGTATATCAATGGTTCGGTGAGCTCTTCAGTCCGTCTTGTTGTACTCACTGGTGGTTAAACGAGGGTTTCATTATATTCCTCGAAATGTATATCCTCGACAAGGTTATTATATTATATTATATTATTATTATAAATTATTATTATAAATTTCTAAACGCTAATTACAAGACATTTTCTGTTGATGTGACAACATGAAAAGATCTGAAATTATATCCCTTTTATTCGTTAAGAATAAAATAATAGAAGAAATTAGCCGAAATAGCCAAAAATTATTAAATAATTTTTTTTTCAATTTCTTAACAATATCTTAACAATTTAAAAAGAAACATTAGAACAGATAATAAATATATTTAAATTTTGTATTATAATTTAAAATATCTGGCAAGCTTATTTTTTGAATAATTTTAATAACATTTTTTATATGTCAAATACTTACACATTATGTGTAAATTTATAAATACTATAAAATTATATACTATTATATTATATAAAATATAAATGTTTTTTTTAGATATAACAAATAATATTGCATATATTAGTGCATATTTTTAATGCAAGCTTGTTTTTCTTTAGACTTTTCCAAATTCCCGGATAATGGACTTGTTCATAGTTCAAATTCAACATGAATCTCGTCATCAAGACATTAAATTTCTTTACGATATTTATAATATATTTATTCCTGGTATATTTAAAGTTAAATCGTTTACTCCTTATCGTATTTCAGGTATGTATATATATCTAAATTATAATTTGATTACTTTAAAATATATACATATATATATTTATATAAAAAATTTGTAAATAATATAAATAAACAATAGTTAAATTGCTAATCATAAATATATAAGAAAAAATTTTAAAATTTAAATTTTACATTTAATTTTTCTTATTTTAATTTTGCTGCAATGAAAACAAGCTTTTTTAATTTAAAATTAGTTCTTCTTTAACTACTATAAGCTGCTCATGAATTTATAAGAACACCGTGTGTTAAAATTATTTAAAATATACATAATTATACATATTTATGTGTAATTATACAGTTTATATTATTATAATAGGATTCATTATGTGGCGCAATCTAGAACTTATAGTTCCTCATAATGCATTTTGGACGAGTATCAACACTTACGTAAACACGAGGTAAGTGACAAACATATATTGTAATATAATAATTATATATCATAAAAAAATATACTGGAAAATATATTTAAAAAAAAAAAATGTATCCATATAAACTTTTCTAAACAAAAGATAAAAAGATATACCTTAAGTGCATGAAAATCTTATGAGTATCCAAACTTGCGTATTTAACAAACAAAATTTTTCAAAATAAAAAATTGGTAAAAGCTGATAAAAAATTAAATCTATCAACAAAATAGTTAACAAAAACAGACGAGATCAATTATAATAAGAATACATATACACAAGTAGACAGATAAAGTACACAATAATATATATTGTACTTTTTTAAATATAAAACACTAAAACATGCCAATAAAATTATTAAGTAATTAATTGAAAAAATAAAATTATAGAGCATGATATATATTAAAGCATTATTTTATGCATTATTTACTGACCTAAACTTTATTCTATAAAAAATCAACCGCTGCTTTAAATTGATCTTTATAAGAGTCAAAATTAATATTAATATCAAAATGAAAGTCATTCGAGCTATATTCGTTAAAATAAATAATTTTATTTTCATTTATTTTAATGTGAATCAATTATATTGTATGTGAATCAATTATATTGTATGTTAATTTCCACAATATTGAATTTTACAGGTTGGCATATTTCAATTTGACACATCCCGATGATCTATGGAACATTATGCAGACTGACATAGATAAATTAAAAATTGAGAACTACAAACTGAACGTAACACGGATAATGAAAATTTGGAGTACACAGATGTCTTCTCCTGTGCTAAATGTGACACGAAATTATTTTGTCGGTCTCGTGAACATAACGAAAGACAAATTTGATCAAGCACCCTATTTTATACCCATCACTTATACTACCGAAACGAAACTCAATTTTAACATAAGTATACCAACTATCGATTATTGTTTAACAGAGTCAAATCCAGAGTTAAATATACCTATTAATGCTAAAGATAAATGGATCATTGTCAACATACAACAAACTGGTAAATATTAAATTATAATAGTATTCTTATTACTATCCTTATTTTCCCTTTTATTATACAAAAAATTATCTTTATTATATATTTCAATTTTAATTAATAAATATTTCTTTTATAAAGATTGAAATTATATTTCACAAATTACAAATAATAAAATTCTTTTCAAGTATTATGCATTATTTTGCCGTTAAATTTATACAATTCTGTACATTGCTTAATTTCTTGAAGCTTAAGGCTCCTGGGTTCTTGTCGCGGCCATGTTGGATTGTGACGTCAGAGGCGAGAAAGCACACGCTGAAAATTCATAGATACCATTTTTAAATGAAAAGATATTTCGATGAAACACTATTTCAGATGACTTTAGAGTGCACTTTTAAAATACCTCGAAAACTATTTTTTTCCCTTGACAGTCAATCAACAATCGTAGAATAATCGTGATAATATCAGACTTTGTTATGCGGAATGACTGCGCATGTGCAAAGACCAGACGGATTGGGTCTCATATTACAGTCATTTTACAGCTGTTGCTTGATTATAAAGGGAAGAGGATAATTTTCGAGATATTTTATGAGTGTGCTGAAACCATTCGAAGTGCTATTTCATCGAAATATTTTTTTATTTTGATATGGCATCTAAGAATTTATAGCGTGTGTTTGCTCGCCTCTGACGTCACAATTTCAACATGGTCGGCGAGGAGCCAGGAGCCTTAATTTTTTATTTAAATTAACGACGCAAAATAATTTTATAATTGATAATATTGATAAGAAATTTGCATTTTTAACAATAATATACCTATGTATAAAAATATTAATTTCTTATATAGCTTTACATGCTTAAAAAATATATATAAGGAAATAAAATATATACAATTCAAAATATTTTTTATTATATTCATTTAAAGAAATAATAAATAAAATCTATTTATTTAATAATAGGATACTATCGCGTCAACTATGATCCCGAGAATTGGCGAAGAATTGCACGTTATTTGAATTCAGAAAATTATACAAATATACATGTTCTCAATCGAGCTCAAATTATCGATGACGCGTTTCATCTTGCGCTAGAGAGAAAACAGAATTTCTCCATTTTTTGGGAACTTGCGAGCTATTTACCGAGAAGAGAGAAAGATTTTATAGCATGGTACCCTATGATAAAATTTTTGGAATACACTTCGTGTCTTTTTGCATTTTCAAAAATACCTGAATTTTCTCTCAATCCTGTACTCGAGGTAAATTTATCGACAAAATCGTAGTAGATATTGTAATAGTTTTGGTGAATAAGAATGCGTATTTTTTGCATAGAAAGTACTAGTGAAAATAGAAAATTTGTTCGAACCCATAGAAGAACAAATGTACGATCAAATGGAACCCGTCAAAGACGATTTTAGTAAATTTTTAAAACAGGAACTCGCAAAATGGGGATGTGTTATCGGTAATAAGTTGTGCATAGAAATGGCCAAACATAAATTGGAATTGTATGTACAAAATCGTTCAATAAATAAGTAAGTTTTCCTTTAATCTTAATTTATTTCTGTGTAGGTATTTTTTTTATATCTCGTACGCGTATATTAGATATATATTAAGTTAAAGAAAAGGCCAAAATATAAAATCAAATGTGTATATGAATTTTTTTTGGATATTTATATTAATAAATATTTATATTAATAAAGAAACTATATACAGTAAACATCGATATTAGATATGTTGAAAACTACAATCTTTCTTTTCTGTATGTCGTAGAATTATGCTTGGATGGCATAAATGGACATTCTGTAATGGTTTAAAGACAGCAACTGTTGATACATGGTTTTCTGTATTTTTGATGGCAGCTGGGTCATACATAGAAGAATTTGATCATAAAATGTTGGAATCCCTCAGTTGTTCGGAAAATATCAATATTATCTTTCAGCATCTGTTTACAATATCGGAACTTGAATACACAGTGTTAAGACATAATAAACACAAGATGCCTCCACATAAAATACAGCGTAAAGTTTATATTGTAACTGCTAATATGTTTCTTTCCACTCTTGCAAGACATACTAGGAACATTACAATACTTAAAGAAATATTGAAGAATTATGAAAATATACAACATAGGTAATAACGTCCATTCTATAAAAATATATTGCACCTAACTATGAAAGTTTATTATGCATATGTGTGAATTATAAATCTAATATAATATATTGTTTTTTTGTTCTCATATAGTCAAGTCAGCTTGAGTGCAGCATTCATTGTGATTATTAATAATGTGTATTCTATAGAACAACTTGATGAGGTAAATATTATCTTATAATTTTCTCTACGATTTTTTTATACTTATTAATAATCTTTACATTTATTATACTTATTAATAAAGTTTCAATGTGATGTTTATTTATTTATTTTCCATTGAAATGTATCACATATCTTATATAGTATGATACACAATATTTTTCTGTTTATTTTATACATGTTTTTCTATTATTGATATAATTATGCTAATTATTTGCAAAAATGTCGCATTTGCTTTCTATGATTAATTATAAAATTATTTATTGATAAAAAATATAAAAATTAAAATAAAACTTATTTCAGATAAGTAATTTCGCAAATAATACAATACCACACTTATATTCGAAGATTCTATACAAGACAAACGTACGAACATTTCAGTTCGCCCATCATTTAATATTTCTTAATAGTTTGTACGAAAAGGAAATACGTCAATTTGAATTCTTAGGACCCGAACTTCTATTTCACTATGAAAACTTACAAAAATCCAAAATAGACATATTTAATGAGACTTACGTATTTAGTGATAGTGATATAGATCCAGCTATTAATATGCACCATTATATATACAATAGAATGTACATTATAGATTTTTAATTTTTTATATATTTATAATACATTTTATATTTAGTATTTATTAATATAAATTATTTATTACATGCAATGTTTTCAATAATTTTATTAATTGTTTTCAATTTTTGTAAACATTTTAAATGTTAATTTTTATTATATTATTATATTATTTTTATTATATATTATATTATATTAATTATTAAAACGTCGACATGTAAAATTAATACGAGATATTAAATTTAATATAAATAAATGTTTTAATGACCTATTATTAATATTTAATTATTATATTATATTTAATGTAATAATTAATATTAATATTAGTATTTTATATTACGATTTTATATTAATTTAAATAAAAACTAGTATTTTATTCTTAATATATTTATAATATTATAAATTAATTACTTTTAATTTTATTATAAAATAACGAAAATTATATAACAAGATTTAATAATAATTTTAATGCCAAAAATATATATATATTTGTATATGTTTATTTTGAATTTAAAAAATGTTTTCATGTTTTTTTAAATGCATAATATTATTGAATAATATCGCCGCAAATTTCCTTTTTATATACATATATAAACTTTTTCTAATGTAAAATATTCTTACTCGTAAAAAATATATCTCATTAAACTAATTACTACATGTTTTAATTTTTTTTCTACTATACAAAGAAGAGTCGCTCTTTAAAATAACAGCAGTACAATATGAAGAATTAATTAAATACATGGAATCACACTCTGAATTCGCAGCAAATAAATATTTAATAAAAGAAGGAAAAATTTGTTCTTTTAATTTTTTCCAGATAAATAAAATTTCGAAATACACACACATATCATTAAAATATGTATATATAAATGTTTTATACAAAGGTTTTATTTTATGTATAAACATCTTTAAACATTTTTGGACACGTAACTACTTCAATTCTTTTTTAAACAATTTTCTGATTATAATTATAATATTATTTATTATAGTAATGATATAAGAACACATTATTTATTTCATAGGCTCTGAAAAATATTAATATTTTGAATGTGACAATTCATGATTTGCGTTGAAAAATGAGACGCGACATAATTCGCAATTTTCAGAACACATTTCTTAGCAAAATTATATTTTTTAGTAATCTAGCAAAAAATTCAACAGTAGATGTTTTCCAGTAGATGTTTTTATTTACATATAATGCATCCAACAATTTATTCGATTATTAATAAGTAAGTCCTGATTGTTATTAATATAATTATCATTAATTTGATTAATTATCATTATTATAAATTAAATCAGATGATATCACAAATTCAGCATTTGTTAAACAGCATTTTATGTATTAAACTTAATAGTAGGATTGTATCCTCGTTATCTAAACAATATTTTCAGGTTGTACAGATTTAAATAAATTTTTATTAAATAATATTATTATATATTACAGTTTGATATATTATATTTGCACAATTAGCAGTTACTATATTTTTTTCAATAACGATTATGTTCAATTATTTTTATTAAACCAATTAATTTTTTCTTAACATCTTTTACTTTTTTCATATAAAAGTATTAATAACATCATGAGAGATTGAATATTTTATGAGATATTTATAGTTTATGTAAAATTATATCAAATTGAAATATAAAATATCTTGTAAACTACATTCACTTTTTGGAAGGATTGTTAATCTGAACTCTTAAGCTACTTTGTTCTGATTGGGTAGTCGATAATTCGCAGTGCGACACAAGCTTTAAGGAGATATTTACATAATATGTTATCATATACCGTCAGTATTTGATGGTCGTTCAAAGACGTAAGATCGAGATTGAGTGATACTTTCGGCTACCACTTTTGGCTATATAAAATAACGGCTCGTGATACAACAAACATGTAAGTAAAATACTGAATATTTAGATACTTATTACATATATATGTATAAAAATATGTAGAGAAAACATGATTAGAGAATGTTTATTTTCTAAAAGATATATTATTTTGTTTCTAAGAAAACAACTTTATATTCTTTTATTTCAATTATTGTCTTTATTCTTCCCATATTGTAGTTAACGCAAAAACATTTAAATTTGAATTGTAATAACGCCTTTTAATTATTTTAACAAATTACAAATTAAGAACAAATTGCTTTGTTTAATACATTTAATTTTTAATGGATATCGAGAGTCGATGTCTTTTGTATAATTATGTTAAACTATGTTAAATATGTAATAAATATGGAAAAGAACAAGCACAATGGATGTTAATTTTTCTTCTAAAAAAATGTGTATACAACAATAATGAAAAGATTTTATGCGTCTTATTTTACTTAAGCTTGATCGGATTAGCTCAAAAAACGTATAAGTAGCAAACAAAATTTAAAATAAGTTTAACTGTTTGCAACAGCTATTTCTTTGTTTTTTTTTCTACAATATACGAAAACTATAGATTTCCAGTATTGGCAATGAATTTCGGAACGTAGCTTATTTGTATATGACTTACAAATGACACATAAATCTGATATTAATAACATATTGATAAACATATATCAAACACATAACAGACAAAGCCCAGTTATTAGAAGAAATTATTTTCTACATTCTTGTGTTAAAATCTATATATTATATATTTATAACTTCGAATAAAGTTTTGAAAAAGGCTTATTTTCGATGAATCGCTTTATTTCAGGTTAAAATTTAAGCCTAAAGAAAATTTTAGCTTTAAAAAATATTTTTAAAAAATAAGGTAATAAATAGAAAATGTTGTTTACAGATTCAACTGTTTGAGGACACAATTTAGCTTACATAGTGGAACTAAAACAATTAACTTGAATGTAAATGCTTCGCACAACTATAATTTATATTCTGCACATTTTATTTATCATCAAAATCCAAGGTAAGTATTCAGTTGCTTTGATTTAGTAAGGCTACACGAATATAGCTTTTGGTATAGTTATATATTGATTCACATTATCATAATAATAAAATTAATTTGAATTAAATATTTTCTTAAAAAAAAATTGAATTTTTTTGTTATTTTTTATTATTTTTCACGTAAGTAGTATTTATTTACCATTTGTGCTATAATTTTTCGTTTCAGTTTTCGATATTTCAATTATTATTATTATTATTATTATTATTATTATTATTACCTTCCATTTATTAATAATATATTTATTATTTCAATTTATCATTTATAATTCAAATTATTTATATATGAATTATAGTTTTTATTCTTTCATTAGTATTTTTAATTTCAAAATCTATCTAATAAAACTAATGTTGTTTTACATAAGAAATAAAAAAATCAGAAGTTACAATACAATTGCAAAATAGTATTAGCAATTATTTATCTGATAAAATACACATATAATCAAAATTACTGCTTGTGTGTGTGTGTGTTAAAAGCGTTTTCGATAATTACAGAAAGTACAAATGAGACGAAATCAAAAATATATCATTAAATTAAAGAATAAATAGTAGGTATTGTGAATAAATATTAATGTTAGTTTACAATATGATTAAAGTAAAAATTTAATTTCACAATTTAAAATTTTCAAGCCAATAAGAGAGTGTGCAAGAAAAGTTATTGTCTTCTTTTAGTTTTGAGATAGAGCTAATTTTTATTTGCGTTTCTGACTTAAAATATATTAGAAAATTTAAATTGTATTTTTCACATGAGTTTCAATTCCACCAAAGCGCATTTTAAAGAGAAAAGTTTGAATATTTCCATTTTCATCTCATTGAGCTACGTCAACTGATTCGAGCCGTGCAGTTCAGGAAAGCGAACTTTCCATTTATCAGAATTTCAAACTCTCACTCATCTGTCAATTTTTATTGCAAAACTGATCATTCCACGTAATCGGCACCAAAATTTTCTCAAAACTACAAACTTTAAGCTTCATTTTCATTTTTTAAATAAATCGATATAATTATTAGCTGAGTTATAAATTTTTAAACTTTCACAATTTTTTACTACTTTATAAGTGCACCGCCTTTTTTTTGGTCGAGTGCATTTAACTGTTATCAAAGAAACAACATTCAACAAAGGAGCGAGAAAATACTCACTGAAAATTTTTGTGTGCCATTTTCAGATCAAAAAATATTATAATACAATTTTAGATGGATTTAATATATCTCTAAAATATTCCGAAAACTATTTTTTTCCGTTTATAATCAATTAACAACTCTAATGTAATTGAAATGAGGACCAGTTCATTTGGTCCTTGCACATGCGCAGTCATTCCGCATGACAAAGTCTGCTGTTTCAATTATTTTCCGTTTGTTGATTGACTGTCAAAGAAAACAATTTTTCGGAGTATTTTAAAAGTATGCTAAAACCATCTAACGTTATGTTTCATCAAAATATCTTTTTATACAAAAATGGCACGTAAATATTCTCAATATGTATTTTTTCGCCTGTGATGTCAAAACGTGGCCGTGGCGAGTACCAAAAAGTCTTAACATAAAACGAAATATATATAAAGAAATATTCATAAAAGTATACAACTATTTAAATAGATTGCATATTTTTTTAAATAACTGCAATTATTTGATATGTTTATCTTTCCTCGAACGGAAGTAGGCAGTTTTGCATTTTTCTTATATTTTTACTTGTTGTCTATTTATGTTTCTTATTTCAATTTTAATTAAAATGTGTTTGCAGATATTTAAAGCAAAAACTGACATGATGTTCCCAAAGCTGTCATTAATTATTTTATTACACGTCGTTGTAATGGCAATGACTTTTTCGTCGAACTGTCTGGTACCATTTCATTATAATTTGAAACTAAAATTAGAATCAAGAGAAAAGTTAAAGGGCGAGTCCAATATCTTAGTTTCCTTAAATTGTGCAACTCAAAACATAACTTTTCAAGTATCAACTTTGATGACTATATTGAACATGAATATAAAGTCGTTAATGAATTCAAAATTATATACACCAAGTTATATAAAAAGGTTAAGAAATGGTACTGCCGTTTTTAATTTCGCTAATCAATTAGAGCCTGAAAACGACTTTGAATATGGACCTTATTTTGTGAATATAGAATTTGAAAACCTCATATCTGCACGTTGGTACGAACATAAACAGGAAGAGTGAGTAAATATAAAGATATATTAAAAATAAGCAATAAATACATAAATATATATAAATAATATATAAATATATGTATTAGTGCATACAATATAAATACATACATATACAGGGTGTATCTGAAATGCACTAAACTTTAGGAGCGTATTCTAGAGGTCAAAATAAGACTTTTTTTTCCCTATGAACATGGGTCCGCAAATGAGCCCCCCACCCCCCGAGCTAAAATTCGAAAATGTGTAAAGTTTCATGATATACGTTTTTATTTTTTCATTTTAGTGGCTTACTTTACTTCATAATTTACTGGGCTATACCAAATTTCAACCTTTTGCCATTTTTTTTTCTGAAATACAGCCAATTTTCAATTTTTTCCCCAAACTTTAGCGGCCTCTAGCTCGGAGGGGGGTTTATTTGAGGACCCATGTTCATAGGAAAAAAAGTCTTATTTTGACCTCTAGAATACGCTCCTAAAGTTTAATGCATCATTTCAGATACACCCTGTATATACATATATATATATATATGTATATAATATTAATATTATATTTGTTTTGTTGTGTTTGTGTATGTATGTGTATGAGTAATAAAATACATATATAATAATAAAAAATAATGAATAATGAGCGATAAATATTATCTTTTTTTTAACATTATTTATATATTGCTCTGGCACATTCTGCAATGTTTCTCTAATAATTGATGTAATGGAAATCGCTGAAAAGTTGTCAATTTCTAGAGCATTTTATTAAAATGTGATAGGTGGATGATCCTGATAATAAATCACCCGCGAACAGCCCGAGTATTTTTTCCATGTTTCGACGAAACGGATTTAAGTATCAACTATAATATTTCTGTAGAACACGAGAAAGGATATAATGCTTTATCGAACATGCCGGTACGAGAATACGAATTTGAAGCCAACGACACGATAATGTTTACATATTTTAAAACGACACCTAGAATATCTCCAAACAATGTAGCAGTTTTGATATATAAAAATTACGTTGTGCATCCGATTAACATTTATAATGAGAAAGGGACTGCTATCACGACGTGGTGCAGACCGGATTTGGCACGTGACGTGAACTTCGGTTTACATGTTGCTGCAATGATTGATTTGCGTTTAAAGAGCGAACGGAATATCCTGAAAGATGTTTCAAAAGTGGATTATGTCGCCTTTCCGAATTTCAAGAACAAAATTTGGTGGACCTGGGGTCTGGTTATTTACAAGTAATACATACATTCTAGAAATAATTGTAAACATATATGAATATATATTTAAAATATTATATTATTATTTTTAAAATTCAAAATTCAAAGATATGCATTTTTTTACTTCTATTGTTACATCTGATGGCTTAATTAAATAGAGACTTATTACGGTATTTATCCAATTATTTATTTATTTTAAAAATTTCGAGAACAGTATATTTTATGTAATTCGGAAATATGGACCCTTATCAATGCTCAAGTAATTTCTAAGCGATTATAATAAATTATTATAAAACACATACATATATAATATTTACTTATAAATCAATTACCGAATAACTTACATTTATATGTAATAGCCATACAATAATTGAGAAATTTGTTTGTTGTTATATCAAACTAAGAATTCAAATATTATCAACAATTTGACACTATTCTGAGTTTTTATGTTAAAGATATAAGTTTCTGTTCTTATTATTAAACTCATTGTATGGCTTCCATTGTGGTACCATTTCTTTATTTTTTATATATTAATTGAAAATTTGCAAGAAGACTTATTCTATCACTTCAAGAAATAATAATGATAACCAAAAATATTGAAAAATTTAATTCTAATATTTATTTCAATTTTAAGAAAGAAAGAAATAAAATTAAAATAATTACATATATTTAACATATATAATACATTAAATAAATTATTACAAAAATTAACAACTTTTTTGTATATTAATGTTTAATTAATCCATTCTTAAGTTTATTAAAATTTTAGTTGTGGTTCGAAATAATAAACATATTAATTATTATTTACAAACAATTTTCAGTGAAGCAGATATTACCTACAACGAGAAATTACATCTTCCTGCGCATAAATATATAATGATGCTCTCAATAGCTCATGATATAATATCTCAATGGTATGGCTACCTCTTCGATCCGCTTCATTTGTCTCACGGGTGGTTAAACGAGGGCTTTATTCTGTTTTTTGAAACGTTTATCGTCGATCAGGTATTAATTTCTAACGTTAATTATAAGAAAATTTTGGTTGAAATTTGGTTGTGACAAGATAAAAAATTTTGAAATTGTTTTCTCATTTGATGAAGGTATAGAAGGAATGTTATTATATTATCTTTTTCACTATCTTGCAACATCATCACTATTTGAATAAGAACATTATAGAGCAGATAAGAAATATACTTATAATTTGTTATTGGATTTTAAGAAGAACTTGCGTTTATATTTTCTAATTCAACAATAATAATCTTCATCAAATTGTTAAATAATTGTATACACATTTTACTAAAATTTTTTAAAATATAATTTAAATTAGTATATAAAATAGCAATGGTTGCATTAGAAATAGCTAATAATTTTATACATTATTACTTATTATTAATGTGATTTTCTTTTTTTAACATTTTATATTTATTTGAATACATTTATATATCTGTAGGCTTTACCAGATTCCCGCATGATGGACTTGTTCGTAGTTCAGGCTAAATATGAGTCTCAGTTTTTAACAACAAACGTTACAATGGATACAAATAATTTTACGAAAGATGCATACGATATATTTAAAATTAATTCAATTTTTACTTTTCCTTCTTTTAAAGGTATGTATGTGTGTATGTATGTACATTTAAATCAATCAAATGCAATTTTATATTTATTTTATCTTATAATTAGTTCTCTCTCTCTCTCTCTCTCTCTCTCTCTCTCTCTCTCTCTCTCTCTCTCTCTCTCTCTCTCTCTCTCTCTCTCTGTCTCTCTCTGTCTCTCTCTCTGTCTCTCTCTCTCACTCTTCTTCTCTCTCTTATATATTTAGTATTATTAGTTATGTTTACATAAACATCATGGATTACATATATTTAAAATGTATGCAATTACACATACTTTATATTTTTATAGGAGCCCTTATATGGCGCATGTTACATAGTGTATCTTCCTATATATTTTGGACATCTATCAATACGTATGTAGAGTGAGTGTTACTTATGTTATATTATAGTAATTATAAGAATTTCCTTAAATATGGACTCCCAAATTTGTCAACAAAATAGTTTAGAAAACAGTTAAGAACTATTATAATAAAAATATATAAACACAAATACTCAGATAAAGTACACAAAAGTACATGTATAGGGGAAGGTTGCTTATATTGGACCAGTTTTCAATTTTTTTTTTTTCATAACTTGCAGAAACTTAATAAAAATGGATTATAAACTGATTGGGATTTATCTTTGATCTGTTGGTAATATTCTATGTTTTTTTTGAGATTTTTTGCACAACAATTTCTATTGCGGATACGTCTTTTTTAAAACCTCTGCAAATGGTAAAATTTTTTCAACCAGTTGCCAAAATTGTACCACGGGGTTTCCCAAATTGTACCGTGTTTCTTTTATCGTACCGATATGATTTAATTAAAAACTGTGAAGGTATAAAAATAAAATACAAATAATTTGAATAAATACATGTAATTGATACCACAGTTCGTGTACAAAGCAAAAAAAATTTATTTAATTAAAAAATAAACATTAAAATTACAATAATGAAACATTTTTAAAAACTTAACTTAAAAATCAATTAAGATCACAGTTTGTACCTATACAAAACTAAAAAAAAAAATTTTTTTTATTAAAAAATAAACATTAAAATTACAAAAATAAAACATTTTTATTATTAAAAAATTTAATTAAGAAATAAACAACCATTAAACAAAAATCTGTTTTTCAATTAAAACAAAAAATTAATATAGCTAACACAAAAGAAATCAAATGAACTGCTTTCTATAGAGAACAAAAGTCACAGATGTAGTCTTTTCCGGGAATAATGTTAGCACAAGAAAAAGAAGGGAAATTGTATCCTACAATTCCTAAATTTTATCGGTACAATATAGGCAACTAATAGGTGGTACGATTTAAGAGACTAGTCGTGTTTTTCATATTATGGTAGCAAAATAT
Organism: Prenolepis imparis; assembly: GCF_030444845.1. Taxonomy (NCBI): domain Eukaryota; kingdom Metazoa; phylum Arthropoda; class Insecta; order Hymenoptera; family Formicidae; genus Prenolepis; species Prenolepis imparis. The sequence goes on along the minus strand of NW_028141172.1, from coordinate 6,565,424 downwards.
ACACAGAGTAAGGCTATGTCTAAACTGTGCCATGCAAATATGCCAATTTTAATGTAGTATAAAAATGACAAGCAGCTAAATTAATACACCTATTGAAACTTTTTAAATGCCTTATGTAAAAGTGGGTAAAACTTACTTCTAAAACTAAAAAAACTGTAATTTGATCTTTTTAAACAAATGCTTTCGTGAACAAACATTCGCTTCCGTGTACTAACTTTATGGCGTTAGGTGAACCTCGCATAATACACAAATGGCGCTAGGCCTTCGGATTCTATGAAATATAGAAATGGTACAATTTGAGAGCCGGTACAATATCGGCGACTTTCCCCTATGTATTGCACCTTTTTATATAAAAAAAACTCTAAAATATACTATTAAAATAATTAAGTATTTAATTATAAAAATAGAATTATGGTTTGCATCAAATATATTAGCATTATTTTATGCAATTTGCTGATTTGAACTTTATTCTGTAAGAAAATCGATCATTATTTTAAATCAATTGACATTTATATATAGTCAAAGTCAACATAAATATCAAAGTCAAAGTTATTCAAGCTGCATCCGTTAAAACGAATAATAATAATTTTATATTTTCCTAATGCGAAACAATTATATTATGTTGCATTTATTGCCAAAATATGTTAAACTTTACAGTCTTCACAACTTTAATTCTCCCAATGATCTGTGGAACGTTATGCAGAATGAGACAAAAAAAAACAATGTTTACGATGTATGTTACCTTCAGAACGTGAAAGAGATGATGAAAATTTGGTCTACACAAAAGTATTGTCCTGTGCTAAATGTGACACGAGATTATTCTAACGATCAAGTGATAATATCGAGAGAGTTTGACGGCAAATTCAATGAAACACCATATTTTATACCCGTCACCTATACTATGGACACAGACATCAATTTTAACATAAATTGGCCAAATATTAATGATTGTTTAACGAACTCAACACCGACGTTGGAAATACCCCTTGATAGAGAAGTTAAATGGATCATTGTCAACATACAACAAACTGGTAAGTATTAAATAAATAATAATATAAATTATAATATATTAATATTATCTCTCTTTCTCATTACAAAAATTCTTTTTATATTACACATATTTATGCTTATATTTTTATTAATTTTGGAATTATAATACAAAATATAATATTTTTTAAATTATTTTGCAATATTACCATTAAATATGTACGTTAAGGTGGATAATATTTTCTAGTTGTAATTAATTTAAATTTATACAATTTTGTACACAAATTTTATTTTTTCAGAGATTACTTATTTAATTTAATTATGGCACCTTTTTATTATAACATGTATGTTTGTACATATATGTTCAATTTCTACATAAATTAGTTCATATGGGTTTAAAACAATATGCATAAATAAAATTAATGTAATTCGAAATTGTTTTTATATTATACATTTTAAAAAATTGATAAAATTTATCTGTTTAATAATAGGATACTATCGCGTCAACTATGATAAGGAGAATTGGCAAAGACTTGCACGTTATTTAAATTCTACAAACTATACTAATATACATGTTCTTAATCGAGCGCAAATCATCGATGACGCATTCTATATGGCGATGAATGGAAAACTTGATTTCGCCATCTTCTGGGAACTTGCGAGCTACTTATGGCGAGAGAAAGATTACGTAGCATGGTACCCTATGATCAAAACTTTTCAATATACATCGATTATTTTTGCATTTTCAAATAAATTAGTTGATCTTCCCGATTCGCTCCAGGTACTGTCAATAAGAAAGTACGAGGCGCATTTTTAAAGCAGGTTCCGTTTAGAAATAAAAAAAAGATCTTAACATAAAAATAATTTAGTACAACCAAAAAACTTCTACAAGGTTACTTTATTTTTCTACATAATAATTATTGACTTCCACGCATTTCTGATATCGTTTCAACAACTCCCTTATTCCTTTGTCTTAAAAGTCTGCCGCCTTTGTTTTGAACCAGTTAGTAACACTGTTCTGATATCAAAAATGCGTAGAATCAATGATGATTATGCGGAAAAATAAAGTAAGATTGTAGAAGTTTTTTGGCTATAATAAATTTTTTTATTTGTTAAGATCTTGTTTTTATTTTAAAACGGACCTTACTTTAAAATTACGCTTCGTACATCAACAAAATTGTGTTTTGTGTTGTATATTAGGTCAATAAGGATACAAATTTGTATCATTAACAAAGTTATATGATAACAATTTTACATCATAATTCTAACTTGCTTAAATAATAAGTTGTTAAGTAATTAAAAATAAAATATTAAACATAATTATATAATTCGAAAATCTTACAATAATGTGGTTTTTTTTTCAGAGTCAAAATGTAACAAATTAATAGTGGCTTTGTTATGTTCACAGTATTTTTTCTTTAATCGGAAACATAATAACGCCATTTGTAACAAATTTAACTTTACATTTTATTTCAGTAATGCGTTAAAACAAATTTTAAATATATCTCTACAGTTACTTTTGAGTTTAGTGTTGGCATACTTTCTAACATACATATATGTGCAAACGCACACACTAAAAGCATTAAATGCTTCTAAATATTACGATACAATTTGAAAATATTGTTTTTTAATCACTAGTTTATATAATATAAATTGTATTTATTTTGTATTTATTTTGTAATATTTTTGTCTTTTGTATACAAATTCATACATATTAGAAATGAATTTAAACATAAAATTTAATTTAATTTATAATTTATAATATTTGACTGAAATTTTGAATCTGCATAAAGTTAAAAGTGTAAAAAGTAGCGATTTTTTTCAAATTCAAATTAATCTGTTATAATATTAAACTAAAAAATTTATTTTTATGTATTTAAATACTTACTTTTTTCATTATGAAGACAAATTTTTTTACAATGTTTTTTAAAAACAGAGATGTTTCTCCGATTAAAAAATATGAAGATTGACAATTACAAAATTATTATGTATTTTCTATATAGATATTGAAATTAAATCGCTTTTATTATATTTTTAAAGAAAACTGTAGTATTTAAAAAATTTTTGTGTTTTATGCAAAGAACTTAACTTTAATAGCATTAAAAAGAAGACGAAAATTGTAACAACACGATAACACAAGTTCCTTTACAATATCGACTACGAATGACAATATTAGTAATTTAAAATCTATAATGGGAAACGCAATAATGAATTATTTATATAAAACAATTTTTCCAACGTTATCTTTTTTTTTACAAAAAGTTTAATTTAAAAAGACATTTGATTTTCAACGTGTAATTAAATGATATTAATGCGTCAGTATCAAGAAAAAATTAATTTTTTGTTGAAACTGGTTCCTAATTCATGGGGCACATTTCCTGGTCCCATAACAAAAAATTGAATAACTTTCAATTCGAAATTTTATTTTTATTAACCGTGCTTAAATAAACATATATTAATATAACTTTATTAATTATTATATCACATTTCACTTAGGAAATTATATCTCAAATATATATTTTGATATTGATAATAATTATAATAAGGTTATAATTTCTACCCAATTTTTGTAGATAGTACAATAAATGAATAATTAAGAACAATAAAAAATAAAGTAAAAGGTCCTTCAAAAATAACAATTAAATGTAAAATATAACAGGCATACAGGGTTGTTAAAACGCAGATCAAGTATCTCAATATGTGGTAATACTAATGTATTTTATTAGTAACGGTTGGATACAAAGAACGTGAAAATTTATAGGAACTTGATAATAAAAAACAATAACGTTAACGTGTATATAGTAAAACCTATACATTACACGTATAACATTCCACAGTCAAGAATAATCTTTTTGTATGATCCAGATTCGGATTCTTCAACTAATTCCAATTCCCTTTGAAAATTCTCGTAACAATAACATTGTAATAAAAATGGAACCTTTGTCATTTACAAAAAGCCCAGTCTATACTAAATAAAAAAGACGGGTGGTTTGGCAACTTATCATCGATTACCATACTGTATAAAGTACAATGATTTTGACCATTGGTAGAATGCTCCCCTTTAACTTATCTTGAACTTGATTTTTCCCTTTTTTTGCATCCTCATAGAGAAAGCTTTGTTTTCGATTTTGTTTTTACATGCAGACTATGTTAATAATTCGTCTAATTATTTAAGTTAAGTTTTAATAATTATCTATGAGCTAAAGATGTCCACAATAATGGCCAAGGCGTTCGCGTTGTTTGTATCCAATCGTTATTAATAAAATACATTAGTATTACCACATACTGAGAAACATTATCTGCGTCTTAACAATCACGCTGGTATGTTTTATATCGTTTACATTTAATTAAATAATTAAGTAAATAATAGATATTAAAATTTGTTTTATCATAAAATGTTATTGACAGATATAAAAAATTTAAACTAAATTTTTGTTTCAAAAAAATATATTACGATTTTTGATAAATCTCATAATTGCAAAACATTTATTAAATAATTCATTTGTGCAAATTTAAAATTTCTTACCTATTACGTATTTTTTCTTGAATAATTAAATATTAGAAAAATTTTAATTACGTAAATAATAAACATATAAAAATGTATATATTTTATTAAAATAAATTTGAATGTATTTAAACAATATATAAAATTTTTAAGGGATTAATTAATTTGGAGTAAATTTTAATCATTTACGAAAATAAAATAGTCTAGTCAATAAGAATGTATATTTTTTACATATATATTCTATATGTTTGTAACTTATTTTAAGACTGAAATTTATAAAAAGTTATTTATTATCAAATTTTAGGAAGTATTGGAGAAAATAAGAAACCTGTTTCGATTTATACCCCGGAATACATACGATCAAATGATACAAACTAACAACGATCTTGATCAATTTTTAAAACAAGAACTCGCAAGAATCGCATGTATTATGAATAATGCTTTGTGCATTAAAGCAGCTCAACGTCAAGTAGAATTATATTTACATAATACTACAGAAAATATGTACTCGTAAGTGTCTTTTAATCATTATATTTCTCAGTATCTTTTTAAATTTTGTACGCTTATATTTGATATATTTAATACTGGAGAAAGAAACCATGCAAAATCAAATATAAATACATGGATGTATATATTTACGTATATACACTCGGCCAAACAAAAAAATACACTTGATAAATAGTAAAAAATTTGAAAGTTGGAGAATTTATAATATAGCTAATAATTATGATATTGAGGTGCTTAAAAAACAAAAATAAAGCTTCAAGGCTGTAGTCTGTTTGAGAAAATTTTAGTGCCAATATGTGGAATGATCAGTTATGCAATGACAAATGACAGAGTGAGAACTGCAAAACTGATAAATAGAAGTTCCACTTTCGTGAATTGCATGGCGTAAATCAGTTGATGTAGCTCAATGGGATAAAAAGCACGTAAAAATTCAAAATTCTTTTCTGTATTGTGCAGAATTTTACCTGGGTGGCAGAAATGGACTTACTGTAATGGTTTAAAGTATGCGAAAATTACTACATGGATTTCTGTATGGGAGGAAGCATCCAGAATATACAAAGAAAGATCTGATTATAAAATGTTGGAGGGCCTTATTTGTACCGAGCAAACCCAAATAATTTTATATTATCTGTTTCAATTAGCAAACTTCAAAAATAATTTTGAAGATAAAGAAACTAAAACAATAGCAAAAGAAACAGAGCGTAAAGTTAAGTCTTTAACTGCTAATATTTATCTTTCTATTCTTTCGAGACATGCTAAGAACATTAGAATACTTGAACTAAAGTTGAGGTAAGAACATTCTTTTAAATAAAATTATATTATTTATTATCGTACAGATTTATTATGTATGTGTTAATTATAAATCTATACATATTATTTGTTCTTATAGTCATGTCAATATAAATGCAGCATTAATTGTGGCTGTTAATAATGCATATTTATCCGAACAATTTGACGAGGTAAATTTTACCCCTATTTATAAAGTTTTCATTAATATATAAATCTTTTATTAAAATGTGTTAAATATATTGTATTATATTATATATATTCAACAGATGTTATATTTTATGTATATAATGTACGTATTTTTCTCTTTCATATTGTTAGATATTTTATACACGGTTTCATTTTAATTTCTTCAGGAAAATGTTTTCGAAATGAAACAAAATACAAAAAAAATGTCGAAATAAAAATGTAAAATTTCCTGCTGAAAAGAAATTGTCTCTACTGACTGATTTCTAAGAGCGCGAATTTCGAGATCATTTGAAGATCATTTATGTTTCCTTTTTTAAAAGGAGAGCTTCATTTTTATAAATAAATAAATTCTTTGCAATATTTAGCGTAAAAAGTTATTAGGATAAGATGACCAAAAAGTGAATAGTTTACGAGATATTTTATACTTTAATATGACATTAATTATGACTTATCTCGTAAAAAATATTCTTTTTTGATTATTGTACTTCAATAATTTTATGCATAAAATAATGATAGAAATCAATTGGTGTAAAAAAAACACATAGTTGTTTGTAAGAAAAAATATGTAGCTGCTAACTGCTAATTAAAAACTTTTACAAGCGTCAACTTATTTCCTCCTTGAAATCTTACAACTTTGATTTAATCATTTTTATTAGTATTTCGCTTAATTTCAGAGATATTTGCCTGGGGAAATTAAAATGAAACACTCTGCATATCGATATAATTACTTATGCTTATTGTTTAATAGTCTTCATCAAATAATATCAAATTTCTAATATCAAATTTAAAATAATATTTATTTCAGATATACAAATTCGCAAAAACATTTCATATATCACCATTACGTTTGGAACATATTGCACACACGATCCGAATACGTATTCGTAAGATTTCGGAACAGGTGACATTTTTGCATAATTTGTATCAGAAGTCCAGGCTTCATTGAATTATTAAAGGTGCAACTGTAACACATATACATTAACAGCTGCAATTGTAAAACACCCATTACTTATTATATCTTCAAAAATATATCATAGATAATTAAAATAATTTCTTACATATTTATAATGCTTTACATATTTAATATTTTGTTCTAAAAATACTTCTATGTCAATTTGATTTTAATTATTTTCTTGATTGTTCTTAGTTATATTGTATTATATTTTAAATGTATTTAATGTTAAAGCTCTTATATTATTAGTTTAGTATTTATATAAGCATTAATATAATATTTACGTAATGTTTATTATACATACATACATACATATATATACATATATATATATATATATTTACATAAAATATGTAAATATGATTTTTTGTATATTTATTATATAATGCCTTATTAAATATTAATACTGCGAGATATGTACTATAAAAAAAATATAAGATATTAAATTTAATATACATATACCTAGAAATTATAGACATTAACATTTTGATGAGTTATTATTAATATTTACTTAGTACATTTAATGTAATAATTAATATTAATATATTAGCATTACTATTTTATATTAATTTGTATGTTAATTTTTATTATAATGTAATAGTTAATATTAATATTAGCATTACTGTTTTATATTAATTTTTATAAGAATTTGTATTTGATTATTAATATATTTATAATATTATATGTTGTTTTAATTTTTTTGTGACTTCCCTGCTCACGAGTTTGATTCTCGTATAAATCTCATATAATTGCTTTGGTCCAAATCTCCAATCGCCTGAGCTGATTCCACCTATTTCGAGCGCGCCCCGCTTCAGCCAACAAAGTACTATTTAAAATCGTCCACTAATGAAAAGTGAAATAACGATAAGAAAAATCGATCGGAGAGAGAGAGAGAGAGAATGGTTTTGAAATAATTTTTGGAATTTATTCTGAAGTTTATTCTTTTTCGATTTTATCGTTATCAATACTATTTATATTATATTTGCGCAGGTATAATTTTTAAAGAGTGAGGAAGAGGGTACCGGTATAACATTGAAATAGGGAAAGGTGCGACAAAGCGGGATCACGAATTTCATCATCAACTCTCGAGATCTTAAGTGATTCGCGAAGATGGAGTAGGGAGAAATCACGAATCTCACCGTGAGTACAGGAGATCCTGAGCGATTTCCGGGAAAGAGGGAAAAAAAGTGAGAGAGAGAGAGAGAGAGAGAGAGAGAGAGAGATATCTGCTGCTGTGTCGTTTCACTGGTCATGTTTTCGTATTTTATTATATGTATTCCGCCTTATTAATTATTTTCTCTTCTCTCCGTTTTTTATCTATTTCCCTAATAAGAAAGCCCGTTCTGGTCGTGCGAAAGAAAAGAATCGTGGAGTCCACAGGACTTAACAATAGCATTAAAATAAGAAAAACGAAAATAGTAACAATACGATAACGCAAGTTGCTTTACAATATCGGCAACGAATGACTGTAACGAATTAATTTAAAATTTATAATAGTAAACGATAATGAATTATTTTTATAAAGTAATTTTCCCAACTTTATCTTTTACGTTGTAAAAAACTTAATTTTAAGAGACATTTAAATTTTAACGAACAAGTAAAATGCTGATATAAGTGCAGTTTCAAGAATAAATTAATTCTTTATTGAAATTAATTTGTAATGCATGGGGCACTTTTATTCATCCTTAACAAGAAATTAATTAAATCTTAAATCTTAATAATCATTTATTAATATTACTCTATTACTTATTAATCACATTTCTTTTAGAAAAGTAAGAATAATAAAATGAGTGAAAATATTGCTAGTCGTATCGCTAAATGTAATGTATAATTTTTAAAGCCAGATTTTGATTCTAGATATATTAGCTAGATATAGTTATATAGTTTTCTTTTGTAAAAGAGTGTATAAAAAAATCTGGCAAAATATACAAAAATAAAACAATATTGTAGGAAAAAAGAATTTACGATATGTTGCTCTTGTTTTGCACTAAATTATACAAATTATCACAGTAAAATACAAAGATAATAATAAATAAATCACTGATAGTTATTTTAATCTTATATCCTAATAACATTCTTAATTTTCCTAAATTTCGACAAATTCGATGTCTACAGAGGTGATCAATTTATCGCGTCAAAAACGTCTGTAACTTCATAAATCATTTAACAACTTCGAATTTTGCAGTCATATTTCTAATTTCTGTTGTGTATATTTTTTATTTGAAATTTTCCAAGATATATATTGCATTGTTTGTTTAAATAATACTACTTACCTATAGCTTTTGATTATTATAGTCACATTATATAGTTGAAAGCTATCTTAACATTGAAACATCTATGTTTTAAAGGAAAAAAAAGATAATATCAAACAATAAATTTAATCAAAACAATTGTTTGTTTGTTTCTTTGTGTGAAAAAAACATTTTCAATATAATAATACAAAGTAAGAAAACGATATTATCATCAAGAAGTTAATATTATGTAAGAAAAAATCATATTGCGATTTACGATAATTTTATAATTTAACTTTCTTTTTGAGCGTTAAGGATTAAACGCAAATAGTAATGTATAAATTAAAAAAAAAAAGAATTTTTTCTTGAGACTAAATAGTTGCGTATTTCTTCTAAACGATCATGTATTTTCTTTAAACCAATTGATTTTTTCTTAACTACTTATACTTTTTTCATATAACTGTAATGATAACATCAATGAGGATTGAATATTTTTCAAGATATTTTATAGTTTACGTAAAATTATATTAAATTGAAATATATAATTTTCTGTAAATTATATTCACCTTTGGGAAAATATTGGTAATCTGAATTCTTAAGCTACATTCTGTTCTGATTAGGTAGTCGACAATTCGCAGTATGACACAACCTTCAAGGAGATATTTATTTGACATTGTGTATTTCATATGTTATGATACCGTCAGTATTCGATGGTCGTTCGAAGAGGTAAAATCGAGATTAAGTGATACTTTTGTCTAGCACTTTTAGCTAATATAAAATAACAGCTCGTGATTCAACAAATAATGTAAGTAAAATAATGAAAATTTAAATATTTCTTCTTACATATATATATATATATATATATATATATATATATATATAAATGTGTAGAGGAAAAGATAACACATGATTACAGATATTTATTTTCTTAAAAAAATATTATTCTGTTTCTAAGAAATCATTTTATATTCTATTTATTTCAATTATTGTCTCTAGTGTCTCCACATTGCAGTTTAGGTAAAAACATTTAAATTTTGATTGTAAGAACATTTCACAATTATTATAATAAGTTACAAAAACAAATAGCTTTGTTTAATTTATTTAATTTCAAATAGATATTAAAAGTCAATGTCTCACGTATAATTATGTTAAACTATGTTAAATATTTGATAAATATAAAAAAAACAAACAAGCATAATGAATATTAATTTTTCTAGTATGAGAAATGTGTATACAATAATAATGAAAAGTTTTTTTGCGTCTTTTACTTAAGCTGGATCAGATTTGCTCATGAAACGTATATAAAAGAAAATATATAAAATAAATTTAGCAGTTTGCAACAGCTTTTTCTTTGCTTTTATTTCTACATTCTGCAATAAGCATAAACTATAGATTTCCAGTACTGGCAGTGAATTTTGGAAAGTATCCTATTTGTATATATGACATACAAATGACACATATAAATCTGATATTAATACTGATAAACATATGTCAAACCAATAACAGACAAAGCCCAGTTATTAGAAAAAATTGTTTTATACATTCCTGTGTTAAAATCTATATACATTATATATTTTTAAATTTGAATACAGTTTTGAAAAAATTTTATCTTCGATAAAAAGCTTTATTTCAGGTTAAAATAAAAATCTCTAAAAGAAATTTTAGCTTCGACATTTATATGAAAATTATTTTGAATAGAAAATGCTATAAAGTATAATAATTATTATATGTATATGTTGCACTATATGGCATTTTAATTATATATATGTTTCCTCGAACGGAAGTCGGCAGTTTTGCATTTTTCTTATATTTACTTGTTGTCTATTTCTGTTTCTTATTTCAATCTTAATTAAAATGTGTTTGCAGATATTTAAAGCAAAAGCTGACATGATGTTCCCCAAGCTGTCATTAATTATTTTATTACACATCGTTGTAATGGCAATGGCTTTTTCGTCAAACTGTCTGGTACCATACCATTATGATTTGAAACTAAAATTAGAATCAAGAGAAAAGTTAAAGGGCGAGTCCAATATCTTAGTTTCCTTAAATTGTGCAACTCAAAGCATAATTTTTCAAGTATCAACTTTGATGACTATATCGAAAATGAATATAAAGTCGGTAATGAATTCAAAAATATATACACCAAATTATATAGATTGGTTAAGAAATGGTACTGCCGTTTTTAATTTCGCTGATCAATTAGAGCCTGATAACAACTTTGAATGTGGACCTTATTTTGTGAATATAGAATTTGAAAACCTCATATCTGCACGATATTCTTCAGAGTTTTTGCGAACTTATTGGTCCGAACATAAACAGGAAGAGTGAGTTAATATAAAGATATATTTAAAATAAGCAATAAATAAATATATATAAATAATATATAAATATATGTATAAGTGCATACAATATAAATACATATATAATATATATATATATATATATATATAATATTAATAATATATTTGTTTTGTTGTGTTTGTGTATGAGTAATAAAATACATATATAATAATAAATAATAATGAATAATGTGCGATAAATATTATCATATTTTAAAACATTATTTGTATATTGCGCTTGCACATTTTGCAATGCTTTTCTAATAATTGTTGTAATGGTAATTGCTGAAAAGCTGTCATTTTCTAGAGCATTTATTTAAAACGTGATAGGTGGATGATCCTGATAATAAATCAGCCACGAACAGCCCGAGAATTATTTCCATGTTTCGACGAGCCGGAATTAAGTGCCACCTTTAATATTTCTGTAGAACACAACAAAGAATATAAAGCTTTATCGAACATGCCGGCACGAGAATACGAATTCAAAGCCAACGACATGATGTTTACTCATTTTCAAACGACACCTAGAATATCTCCCAACAACGTAGCAGTTTTGATATATAAAAATCACGTTGTGCATCCGATTAACGTTTATAAACAGAAAGGGACTGCTATCACGACGTGGTGCAGACCGGATTTGGCACGCTACGTGAAATTCGGTTTATATGTTGCTGCAATGATAGCTATGCGTTTAAAAAGCGAATGGAATATCCTGAAAGATGTTTCAAAAGTGAATTGTGTCGCCTTTCCGAATTTCAAGAACAAAATTTGGTGGACCTATGGTCTGGTTATTTACAAGTAATACATACATTCTAGTAATGATTGTAAATATATATGAATATATATTTAAAATATTATATTATTATTTTTAAAATTCAAAATTTAAATATATGCATGTTTCTTCTTCTATTGTTACATTTGATTTCTTAATTAAATAGAGACTTATCACGGTATTTATCCAATTATTTATTTACTCTAGAAATTTAGAGTATATTATATTTTATGTAATTCGGAAATATGTACTCTTATCGATGCTCAAGTAATTTCTAAGCAATTATAATAAATTACTATAAAACACATACATACATATATATAATATTTACTTATAAACTAATTACCGAATAACTACATTTATATGTAATAGCCATATAATAATTGAGAAATTTGTTTGTTGTTATATCAAACTAAGAATTCAAATATTATCAACGATTTGACACAATTTTGAATTTTTATTTTAAGGATATAAGTTTCTGTTCTTATTATTAAACTCATTGTATGAGTACAATTTCTATATTTCATATATATTGATTGAAAATTTGCAAGATGACTTATTCTGTCACTTCGAGAAATAAAAATGATAACCAAAAATATTGAAAAATATAATTATCATACTTATTTCGATTTTGAGAAAGAAAAAAATAAATTTATATAAAATAATTACATATATTTAACATATATTATATATTGAATAAATTGTTACTAAAACTAACAATTTTTTTGTTTTGTAATGTTTAATTAATCCATATTAAAGTTTATTAAAATTTTAGTTATGTATGACAATAATATTTAAATTATATTGTTTTGATATACGTATGTAAAAACATTTAATTGTTACATAAGCAAAATATGCAAAATTATAACAAAATGGTTCGAAATAAACATATTAATTATTATTTACAAACAATTTTCAGTGAAGCAGATATTACCTACAATGAGAAATTACATCTTCCTGCGCATAAATTTATAATAATGCACTTAGTAGCTCATGATATAACATCTCAATGGTATGGCTACCTCTTCGATCCGCTTAATTTGTCTCACTGGTGGTTAAACGAGGGCTTTATTCTGTTCCTTGAAACGTATGTCGTCGATAAGGTTTGTATTCTAACATTAATTTCTAGCGTTAATTATGAGAAAATTTGGTTGTGACAAGCTAAAAAATTTTGAAATTGCCTTCTCATTTGATAAAGGTATAGAATTAATGTTATTATATTATCTTTTTCACTATCTTGCAATATAATCACTATTTGAGAACATTACAGTGCAGATAAAAAATATACTTAAAATTTATTATTAGATTTTAAGCAGAACTTGCGTTTATATTTTTTAATCAACAATAATAATTTTCATCAAATTGTTAAATAATTGTATACACATTTTACTAAAATTTTTTAAAATATAATTTAAATTAGTATATAAAATAGCAATGGTTGCATTAGAAATAGCTAATAATTTTATACATTATTACTTATTATTAATGTGATTTTCTTTTAACATTTTATATTTATTCGAATACATTTATATGTCTGTAGGCTTTACCAGATTCTCGCATGATGGACTTGTTCTTAGTTCAGGCTCAATATGAGTCTCGATTTCTAACAACAAACGCTACAATGGATACAAATAATTTTACGAAAGATGCATACAATACATTTAAAATTAATTCAATTTTTACTTTTTCTTCCATTAAAGGTATGTATGTATGTATGTATGTACATTTAAATTATGAATTATGAATTAATTGATATATATATATATATATATATATATATATATATTTGTTATAATTTTGCATATATTGCTTATGTCTGTAAAGACCCAGGCTCTTTATTTCGGAAACGGCTTTAGATATGAAAAAATGTTTCAGACAAAACTTGTACGACTTGAAGGGGGACAGATGATAAAAATATGAACTTGACCTTGAGTGACCTTAAAAAGTACCGGGACGGCAAATTATCTCGAAAGGATGACGTTTTCTGAAAAAATTTTCTTATTATTGCTATGTAATGCGTCGCATAAAACCCTACAACTTGTATAAAACATTTTTTCAGAAAATGTCATCCTTTCGAGATATTCAACCGTCCCGGTACTTTTTATACACCCTGTATATATGTATATGGGGCATTCCACGTAAAATCAACGACTTTTTTCTCCGACCATTTTTTATTTTCTTCATTTTTTTTATGTTTTTGTATCCATTGAAAGTAGCTTCCATGAAGTTTATTAATTTTTTTAACTTTATCAATTTCCGAATTACTTACTTTTCTAAAAAATTGATTTTAACAATTTCGGAAAATTATAAATATTTATAACTTAAAGAAAAATAAAAATATTGTCATTAATAAGGTGGTCATTTTTTTGGCTTTGAATGTATTTTTCGAAAAAAATATTGAAAAAATTAAAAAAAGAAAATTTAATAGTGTTTTAGTCAATTTTATCTGAAATAATTTTTTTTTTCCTCAATACAACACAGCATTCGATTTTTTTCAAAAGAATGTATATTATTTTAGACATAAAAACATAATTTTTGAGCTATTGGCGAAGAGGGGATTCAGATATTTTCGATTTTTCGAATTTTTTAAAATTTTTTTTTTAAATCGCACTTTTTGGTATTTCACACCACTCTGATTTAAAAAATAAGTATTTACAAGATTAATAGATACTTATTTTGAAGTTTTAAAGGTTTTGAGAGTCAGGAAAATAGAAAATTCCAATATTTTTAATTTTTTTAATACATTGATATTTTCGTTTTCCCTGACCCTTTAATACTTCAAAATGAGGATCTATTAATTTTGTAAATACTTATTTTTTTAATCAGAGTAGTGTAAAATATCAAAAAGTGCGATTTTTGAAAAGAGATAGAGAAAAGAGATAGAGATAAAAATCTAAAAAAATTAATAAAAGCTACTTTCAATAGATACAAAAACATAAAAAAATTTAAGCAAATCAAAAATGGTCGGGGAAGAAAGTCGTTAATTTGGCGTAGAATGCCCCATATATATATTTACACACATATAAAATACATTTATATAAAATTATGTAAATAATATAATTAAACAATAATTACATTGCCACAAACATAAACATATATCAATAATAACAAATTAATCAAATTTAATTTTATATTTATTTAATCTTATTTTCTCATATTTTTGTTTTAAATAATTTTTGCTTTCTCATAGAGAAGCTTTGTTTTCGTGAAAAAAATTTTTTTTTCATATTTCTATGCCAATGTGTTTAGAATATTCTAAAACATCGAAAAATAACATTTAAGAAAAATGTCCTTATGTGTGTGTGTATGTATGTATTTGTCCACCCATGTTTTTTTAAATTTAAATATCTCAAAAATTATTTGACTTGCAGCGTTCCAATTTGATATACAAGTAAAGTAGAACAACAATTTTATTTACTGTCATTTTTATAAAAATTCATACATTGTTTCATTTTTCATAAAATTTTGAATGTTTTTAGAAATAATTGTAGTTGCTCTAATTTCCGTAAATTTTAAGATATCGGGATAATTTTTTTTATGTAAATAGACTATTATTAAAAGATTGTTGGTATTAAATTTGACGAGAATCGGTGAAATGATTTATTTTTTATAAAATTTTGAATTTTTTGAGAAATGTCTGTGGTTCCTCTAACTTTCGTAAATTTTAGGATATTTGGATAAATTATTTTACATAAAGAGACTATCATTTAAAGATGTTTGGTATTGAGTTTGGCGATGATCGGTGAAAGGATTCATTTTTTATAGAATTTTGAATTTATAAGAAATGTGGATTTTTATTTTTCGCAAATTTTGAGATATCGAACAAATTTTTTTTTACATGAATAAAGTACCGATAGGATATTTGGTATTGAATTTAATAAGGATTGGTACAGGGTTCACTTTTTATACAATTTTTAAAAAAAATTTATGTGGTTATTTTATCTTCTGTGAATTTTGAGATATTAGACAAATATTTTTACATATACTTTTTTAAATAAATAGAGTATCATTAAAGGATGTTTGCTATTTAATTTGACGAGAATCAGTAAAAGTTTTGTTTTTTTTTATAAAATTATCAATTTCAAAAAATGTTTGTACATGCATTAACTTTCGTAAATTTTGAAATATCGAACTTATCGAACATTCGAAAATATCATTAAAGAATGATTAACAATATTATTGATATTTAATTTGGGGAGAATTTTTAAAATGATTTATTTTTTATAAAATTTTTAATTATTTTAAAATTTAAATAATTTTTTAAAAGTTCTGAATTAAATATCATAAAAGCATGATTAATATTAAATTTGTTGAGAATTGGTCAATTTCTTTTAATTGTAAATTGACAAATTATACAACATTCAGAACACAGTAACATAGAAATCCTAAAAAAAAATTTTTTTTTTTAATAATTTTTAATTACATATAGGGTTTGCTAGTATTGGAAAAAATTTTGCAAATGGAAATTTGCACATTGCTTCCTCACCATTTTATTTCGCTAATTAAGATGGTTTTTCAATTATAGCTTCCTCATAGAGGAAGCTTAACTTGCACATTGCCATAATTGAAAGACAATCTTAATGAGCAAAATAAAATGGTGAAGAAGCAATGTGCAAGTTAAGCTTCCTCTAGGAAACCATAATTAAAAAATGATCTTAATTAGCGAAATAAAATGGTGAGGAAGCAATGTGCAAATTTCCATTTGCACAATTTTTTTTATATTATAATTAGTTCTCTCTTTCCTCTCTGTCTCTTTCTCTATCTCTCTCTCTCTTTCTCTCTCTTATATTTAGTATTATTATAGTTATGTTTACATGAACATCATGGGTTACATTATTATATATATCCACACTTATTTAAAATATGTATGCAATTACGCATACTTTATATTTTTATAGGAGCCCTTATATGGCGCATGTTACAAAGTGTAATTTTCAATGATATATTTTGGACCTCTATCAAGACATATGTAAAGTGAGTGTTACTTATGTTGTAATATAGTAATTATAAGAATTTCCTTAAATATGGACACCCGTAAGGTTTTCTCTAATATAAATTTTTATTAAATATTCTATTAATTAACCTTGTTTATTTTAATGAATGTTATAATTGATGTAACACCCAAAAGCATAAAATTATCTTCACAAAGAAACAAAAAACCAAACAAAAATATATTTTTTCTCAGATGTCATAATGCAAAATTTATGAACATATATTGTAATATGGACTGCCTGGTTTTATTAGAAATTGAAGTCTGTTAGAAGTGTATCTCTATGTATTTTACTAGTTACTTGATTCATATGATTTACAAGGGCTTGAGCCACCACGGAGAGACAGTACTTTTGTTTCAGTTTCCTTTATTACGTACGGCTAGTCAGTCTGTCTGTGCTTTTCGTTGGTCGCATCCGGACATGCTCACTGTCGAAACACTTTCGTTTCTTTCATACTTTTGTTATTCCGGTGCCCGGACATTTATAGTGATCTTAATAAACTTACATTTATACGTAATCAAAAATTTTGTTACTCTGCCTAATTCCAACAAAGTCTAACTGGCAATAATAATAATCTTAAATATAAATATTTTTTATGAGACCTCTCTCTCTCTCTAATATATATAGTAATACCTAAATCATATTATGTTAAGTTATTAAACAATATTATGTTATCCATCGGTCCATATTTGGGAAATTTTTTATATATATAATCCATAATAAATATACCTATACACAAAACGTATA
This sequence comes from Prenolepis imparis, assembly GCF_030444845.1. NCBI lineage: Eukaryota > Metazoa > Arthropoda > Insecta > Hymenoptera > Formicidae > Prenolepis > Prenolepis imparis. The sequence goes on along the minus strand of NW_028141172.1, from coordinate 6,547,418 downwards.
GAGAATTGTATAATATATGTAAGAGCAAAAATGTATATTAAAAACTTTTTGAAAGATAATAAAAAATACACGCAGTTTATGAAAGTGTATCTAATGATTCAAATTGGTATCTATAAATGCAGTTAAAATATAATTCTGTCAACAAAATAGTTTAGAAAACAGTTAAGAACTATTATAATAAAAATATATAAAGACAAAGATTCAAATAAAGTACACAAAAATATATGTATGTATTGCACCTTCTTATATATAACGAAAACTCTGAAATATGCAAATAAAATAATTAAGTAATTATTGAAAAAATAAAATTTTATGGTTTGCATCAAATATATTAGCATTATTTTATGCAATTTGCTGATATGAACCCTATATCGTAAGAAAATTGATCGTTTTTTAAATCAATTCACCTTTAATGTAGTCAAAGTCAACATTAATATCAAAGTCAAAGTTATTCAAACTGCATCCGTTAAAACGAATAGTAATAATTTTATATTTTCCTAATGCGAATCAATTATAATATATTGTATTTATTGCCACAATATGTTAAATTTTACAGGCTTTCCAACTTCAATTCGAAAACTCCGAATGATCTGTGGAACGTTATGGAGAATGAGACAAAAAAACTCGATGTTTACGATGTATGTTACCTTCAAAACGTGAAAGAGATGATGAATATTTGGTCTACACAAAAGTATTGTCCTGTGCTAAATGTGACACGAGATTATTCTAACGATCAAGTGATAATATCGAAAGAGTTTGACGACAATGTCAATAAAACCCCATATTTTATACCCGTCACCTATACTATGGACACAGACATCAATTTTGACATAAATTGGCCAAAAATTAGTGCTTGTTTAGCGAACTCAACACCGACGTTGAAAATACACCTTGATAAAGAAGTTAAATGGATCATTGTCAACATACAACAAACTGGTAAATATTAAATAAATTATAATATAAATTATAATATATTAATATTCTTTCTCTCTCTCTCTTTCTCTCTCTCTCTCTCTCTCTCTCTCTCTCTCTCTCTCTCTCTCTCTCTCTCTCTCTCTCTCTCTCTCTCTCTCTCTCTCTCTTTCTCTCTCATTACAAAGAATCTTTCTATATTACACATATTTATGGTTATATTTTTATAAATTTCGGAATTAAATTATAAAATATTATATTTTTTAAATTATTTTGCAATATTATCATTAAATATGTACGTTAAGGTGGATAATATTTTCTAGTTGTAATTAATTTAAATTTATACAATTTTGTACACCATTTTTATTTTTTCAGAGATTACTTATTTAATTTAATTATGGCACCTTTTTATTATAACATGTATGTTTGTACATATATGTTCAATTTCTACAAAAATTAGTTTTTATAGGTTTAAAACAATATGCAAAAATAAAATTAATGTAATTCGAAATTTTTTTTATATTATACATTTAAAAAAATTGATTAAATTTATCTGTTTAATAATAGGATACTATCGCGTCAACTATGATAAGGAGAATTGGCAAAGACTTGCACGTTATTTAAATTCTGCAAACTATACTAATATACATGTTCTTAATCGAGCGCAAATCATCGATGACGCATTCTATATGGCGATGAATGGAAAACTTGATTTCAACATGTTCTGGGAACTTGCGAGCTACTTATGGCGAGAGAAAGATTACATAGCATGGTACCCTATGATCAAAGCTTTTGAATATACATCGGTTATTTTTGCATTTCCAAATAATACAAATGAATTTCCCGATTCGCTCCAGGTACTGTCAATAATGAAGTACGAGGCCCACTTTTAAAGTAAGGTCCGTTTTGAAATAAAAGAAAGATCTTATCATATATAAATAATTTAAAATTTAAACAACTTTTACAAGTTAATTTTATTTTTCCACATAATCATCATTGACTTCCACGCATTTCTGATATCGTTTCAAAATCTTTCTAATTTTATTGTCTTAGAAGTTTGCGCATCTGTCTTGAACCAGTTAAGAACGCTGTCCTGATATTAAAAATGCGTGCAAGTCAATGATAATTATGTAAAAAATAAAAGTAAGCTTGTAGAAGTTTTTTGGCTATAATAAATTATTTTTATATGTTAAGAAATTTTTTTTTTTTCGAAACAGACCTCACGTTAAAATTGCGCTTCGTATATCAATAAAACTGTGTTGAATATTAGGTCAATAAGAATACAAATTTGTATCATTAACAAAGTTATATGATAACAATTTTATATCATAATTCTGACTTGCTTAAATAATAAGATATTAGGTAATTAAAAGTAATAATAAACATAATTATATGATTATACGGAAATCTTATAATTACGTGCTGTTTTTTTCAGGATCAAAATATAATGAATTAATTATGTGTTATGTACACAGTACTTTTTCTTTATTCGGAAACATAATAATGCCATTTGTAACAAATTCACAACTTTATATTTTTTTTCAGTAATGCGTTAAAACAAATTTTAAATATATCTCTATAGTTACTTTCGAGTTTACCCGGCATATTTTCTAACATATGTGTAAACGCACACACTAAAAGCATTGAATTCTTTTAAATATTACGATACAATTTGAAAATATTGTTTTTATAATAACCTTTTATTAATCACAGTTGCAATGAAATTGTGCGACTTTTATTTAAATAAATATATATAATATAAATTTGTATTTATTTTGCTTTATATTTGTTTTTTGTATACAAATTCATACATATTAGAAATGAATTTTAACATAAAATTTAATTTAATTTATAATGTATAATATTTAACCAAAATTTTGAATCTGCATAAAGTTAAAAGCGTAAAAACAAGCAATTTTTTCAAATTTAAATTAATCTGTTATAATATTAAATTAAAAACTTATTTTTATGTATTTAAATACTTACTTTTTTCATTATAAAGATAAATTTTAAAAAAATGTTTTTCAGAAAAAAAAGATGTTTCTCTGATTAAGAAACACGAAGATTTACAATTATAAAATTATTACGTACTTAATATATAGATATTAAATTTATATTGCTTTTATTATATTTTTAAAGAAAAATGTAGTATTTTAAAAATGTTTGTGTTTTTATGCAAACTTAACTTGATTAGCATTAAAAAAAAACGATAATTGTAACAATACGATAACGCAAGTAACTTTACAATGTCGACAACGAATGGCAGTATAGTATTATTAATTTTAAATCTATAATGGGAAACGATAATGAATTATTTTTATAAAATAATTTTCCCAACGTTATCTTTCCTTTTTTTTAGAAAAATCTAATTTTAAAAGACATTTAAATTTTAACGTGCAATTAAGATGCTGATATTAATGCGTCAGTATCAAGAAAAAATTAATTTTTTGTTGAAACTAATTCTAAATGCATGGGGCACTTATCTTAGTACAATAACAAGAAATTGAATAAATCTTAATTCAAAATTTTATTTTTATTAACCGTGCTTAAATAAACATATATTAATATAGCTTTATTAACTATTATATTACATTTTACTTGAAAAATTATATCTGAAATATATTATATTTTGAGATTGATTATAATTGTAATAAGATTATAATTTGTACCCAACTTTTATAAATAGTACAATAAATGAATAATTAAGAACAATTAAAAATAAAGTAAAGGGTCCTTCAAAAATGACAATTAAATAGAAACGGTAAAAGGCATACAGGACCAGCGTAGTTGTTAAGACGCAAATTATGTTTCTCAGTATATGGTAATACTAATGTATTTTATTAATAACGATTGGATACAAAATACGCGACCGCTTTCGCGTTTGATACAAAGAACGCGAAAATTTAAGAATTTAATAATAAAAAACTATAACGCTAAACTATAAAATAGTTTTAGTCAATAAGAATGTATATTTCTTGCATATATATTATATTTGTAACTAATTTTAAGACTGAAATTTATAAAAAGTTATTTTTTATCAAATTTCAGGAAGTATTAAAGAAAATAAGAAACCTGTTTCTACTTATACCCCAGGATACGTACGATCAAATGATACAAACTAACAACGATCTTGATAAATCTTTAAAACAAGAACTCGCAAGAATCGCATGTATTATCAATAATACTTTGTGCATTAGAGCAGCTGAACGTCAAGTAGAATTATATTTACGTAATACTACAGAAAATATGTACTCGTAAGTATTTTTTAATCATTATATTTCTCAGTATTTTTTTAAATCTTGTACGCTTATATTTGATACATTTATTACTCGAGAAAGAAACCATACAAAATTAAATATAAAAACATGTATGTATATATTTATGTATATACACTCGGCCAAAGAAAAAAGTACACTTGAAAAATAGTAAGAAATTGTGAAAGTTGAAGTATTTATGACTCAGCTAATAATTATGATATTAAGGTGTTTAAAAAAAAAAAAAATAAAGCTTCAAGTCTGTAGTCTGTTTGAGAAAATTTTACTGCTAATTAAGTGGAATGATCAGTTATGCAATGACAAATAACAGAGTGAGAATTGCAAAACTGATAAATAGATGGTCAATTTTCGTGAATTGCACGGCGTAAATCAGTTGACGTAGCTCAATGGGATAGAAAGCACGTAAAAATTCAATATTCTTTTCTGTATTGCGTAGAATTTTACCTGGGTGGCAAAAATGGACTTACTGTAATGGTTTAAAGTATGCGAATACGAGTACATGGATGCCTGTATGGGAGGAAGCATCCAGGATATACAAAGAAAGATCTGATTATAAAATGTTAGAGGGCCTTATTTGTTCCGAGGATCCCCAAATAATCATTCATTATCTGTTCCAATTAGCAAACTTTGAAAATATATTCATAGATAATGAAGATGAAACAATAGCAAATGAAATAAAGCGTAAAGTTAATTCTGTAACTGCTAATATTTTTCTTTCTGCTCTATCGAAACATGCTAAGAACATTATACTACTCCAAAAATTATTGGAACATTATAAAACACTAGAGTTTAGGCAAGAACATTTTTTTAAATAGAATTATATTGTTTATTATCCTAAAAATTTATTATGTATGTATTAATTAAAAATCTATACATATTATTTGTTCTTATAGTCATGTCAATATAAATGCAGCATTAATTGTGGCTGTTAATAATGCATATTCAATTGAACAACTTAACGAGGTAATTTTATACTTATTTATAAAGTTTTATTACAATATTAATTTTTTATTAAAATGTATTAAATATATTATATCATATTATATATATTTAACAGATGTTATATTTTATGTATATAATGTACGTATTTTTCTTTTTTATATTGTTAGATATTTTGTACAGGGTGTTTTATTTTAATTTTTCCAGGAAAATGTTTTCGGAATTAAACAAAATACGAAAAAAATGTCAAAATAAAAATGGTAAAATTTCAAGGAGGAAAGAAATTGTCGCTACTGACTGATTTCTAAGGAGGTGATTTTCGAGGTCATTTGAAGATAATTTATGTTTTTCTTTTCTAAATAGACAGCTACCTTAATTTTTTTTAATAAATAATTCCTCGCAATATTTGGCGTAAAAAGTTATTAGGGTAAGATGACCAAAAATGAATACTTTACGAGATATTTTATATTTTAGTTTGACATAATCGTACATAAATTATGAAATATCTCGTAAAAAATTCATTTTTCGATTATCCTATACCTTTATACTTTTATGCTTAAAATAATGAGAGAAATCAATAGGTGTAAAGAAAACACATAATTGTTTGTAAGAAAATGTATGTAGCTGCTAACTGCAAATTAAATACTTTTACAAGCGCCGACTTATTTCTTTCTTGAAATCTTACAAATTTTATTTTATCATTTATTTTTTCGTATTTCGCTTAATTTGAGAGATATTTCCTTGGGGAAATTAAAATAAAACTGTGTATCGATATAATTACTTATGCTTACTGTTTAATAATCGTGCATTCGTTTTTCATTATTATTAATTACGAAATTATTAATATCAAATAAATATCAGATAAATATCAAATTTAAAATAATATTTATTTCAGATATATGAATTGACAAAGACGTTATATTTACCAATACGTTTGGAACATATTGCACGCACGATCAGAATACGTACGCTTAAGATATCGGATCAGCTGGAATATTTTCGAAATTTGTACGAAAAGCCCAGTCTTGGTTGAATTATTATAGAATAATTGCAACTGCAATTCACATACATTGACAACTGCAACTGTAACACACTCTCTATTTATTAAATATTTAATAATTTAGCATAGATATTTAAAATAATTTCTCAAATGTTTATAATGCTTTACATATTTATTATTTAATTCTATACATTACTTATATGTCAATTTGATTTTAATTATTTTCTTGATTGTTTTTAGTTATATTGTGTTATATGTTAAATGTATTTAACGTTAAATAAGCTATTATATTATTAGTTTTAGTGTTTATAATAAGCATTAATATAATACTTACGTAATGTTTATTGTACATACATACATACATACATATATATATATATATTTTATAGATATAAAGAATTTCTCGCCTAATTATTTTCAGGCAATGAAATTATCTCATCATTTCGTCCTATGTCTGGCTTAATCTCAACTTAACTCCTTGAATGCGTAATGAGTATAATTTCCAGTGTATCTTATACTTATATGTATATATATATATATATATATACACATATCATTAATACAAATCAAAAGGAATAAAAAATTATATATATTGTAATTTTATTATGCGCAAAGTAAAAATTTAGATAGATTAAGTAGTACGAGTAAACAATTTCTTAATACGTTTAGCCTTTTCGTCGCGCAATCGCTCAGCTATTAGTATAAAATCATTAATGCAAATAAAAACAATAAAAAATTTAATGCACTTAATATATCATAATTTTATTATACGCAAAGTAAGAATCTAGATAGATTAAGTAGTACGAGTCAACAATTTCTCACTACGTTTAGCCTTTTCGTCGCGCAATTATTTTATCGTTAACATAAAAGTATTATAACATATTATTTACAACATATTACTATTTTAATATTTTTAACATATTATTGTTTTAATATTTAATTAGCAAATTAACATCGCTTTATTAATATTTTTTGACATACATCAGCTTATTAAAGCATTAATTTGCTAATTACATTTGAAAATAATAATATGTTATAAAAATTAAAATAATAATATGTTTTAAATAAAGTATGTCATAATTCTTTAAACTCAAATAATATTTTTAACATTTATCTGATTCCTGTCAAAAATATTAATAACAATTAATATATAATATACATATAATATTTATGTAATATTATGTATTTGAATTAATATATACTATTAATTATGTATGTATATATTAATTAGTATATTAATAAATATATATATATATATACACTGGCGGATTCTGGGGGGGGGAGGGGGTTAAAACCCTCCCCCCTTGCAAATTAAAAGAAACAGTTTTGCTGAATTTGTTTAAAAAATACAAATAAAGAAAAACAAACATTAAAGAGCTATCGACGTCAGGATCCGCTAGTGTGTATATATATAAGTATAAGATACACTGTAAATTATACTCATTATGCCTTCAAGGAGTTAAGTATAGATTAAGTCAGACATAGGACGAAATGATGAGATAATTTCATTGCACGAAAATAATTAGGTGAAATTCTTTATATCTATATCATATATATATATATATATATATATATAATATATGTTATATCTATATAATATATATTATATCTATATAATATATATTATATCTATATAATATATATTATACAGATACAAAGAATTTCACCTAATTATTTTCGTACAACAAAATTATCTCTTCATTTCGTCCAATGTCTGACTTAATCTTAACTTAACTCCTTGAATGCGTAATGAGTATACTTTACAGTGTATCTTATACATACATATTGTATATATTATATATATATATATATATATAAAGAATTTTGCCTAATTATTTTTGTGCATGAAATTATCTCATCTTTTCATTTTATGTCTGACTTAATCTAAACTTAACTCCTTGAATGCGTAATTAATATTTACAGTGTATCTTATACTTATATATATATATATATATATTATATATATAAGTATAAGATACACTGTAAATTATACTCATTACGCATTCAAGGAATTAAGTGTAGATTAAGTCAGACATACGACGAAATGATGAGATAATTTCGTTGCATGAAAATAATTAGGCGAAATTCTTTATATCTATATATATATATATATATATATATATATACATATGTTTTTCTTTATTTGTATTTTTTAAACAAATTCAGCAATTCTGTTTCTTTTAATTTGCAAGGGGGTGAGGGTTTTAACCCCCCCCCCCCCCCAGAATCCGCCAGTGTATATATATATATTTATTAATATACTAATTAATATATACATACATAATTAATAGTATATATTAATTCAAATACATAATATTACATAAATATTATATGTATATTATATATTAATTGTTATTAATATTTTTGACAGGAATCAGATAAATGTTAAAAATATTATTTGAGTTTAAAGAATTATGACATACTTTATTTAAAACATATTATTATTTTAATTTTTATAACATATTATTATTTTCAAATGTAATTAGCAAATTAATGCTTTAATAAGCTGATGTATGTCAAAAAATATTAATAAAGCGATGTTAATTTGCTAATTAAATATTAAAACAATAATATGTTAAAAATATTAAAATAGTAATATGTTGTAAATAATATGTTATAATACTTTTATGTTAACGATAAAATAATTGCGCGACGAAAAGGCTAAACGTAGTGAGAAATTGTTGACTCGTACTACTTAATCTATCTAGATTCTTACTTTGCGTATAATAAAATTATGATATATTAAGTGCATTAAATTTTTTATTGTTTTTATTTGTATTAATGATTTTATACTAATAGCTGAGCGATTGCGCGACGAAAAGGCTAAACGTATTAAGAAATTGTTTACTCGTACTACTTAATCTATCTAAATTTTTACTTTGCGCATAATAAAATTACAATATATATAATTTTTTATTCTTTTTGATTTGTATTAATGATTTTATACTAATTGCTGAGTGATTGTGCGACGAAAAAGATGAATATAGTAAGAAATTGTTGAATCGTACTACTTAATCTATCTGAATTCTTACTTTGCCCATAATAAAATTACGATATATAAAGTACGTGTTATTTTTTATTGTTTTTGACTCGCATTTATGATTATGTTAATGATTAAATGATTGCGCGACGAAAAGGCTAAACGTAGTGCGAAATTGTTGACTCATACTACTTAATCTATCTATATTCTTACTTTGTGCATAATAAAATTATAATATATAAAGTGTATATAATTTTTTATTTTGTTTGATTCGTATTAATTATTTTATATTAATAGCTGAGTGATTGCGCGACAAAAAAGCTAAACGTAGTGAGAAATTATTGACTCGTACTATTTAATCTATCTAAATTCTTACTTTGCGCATAATAAAATTACGATATATAAAGTGCGTATTATTTTTTTATTATTTTTGACTCGTATTTATTATTTTATGCTCATGGCAGAGTAATTGCGCGACAAAAAGAAATCATTTCCTCTTTTAAAAAAGATATGTAAAATCGATACTCGCATATATCAAAGTTCAATTTTTCACTTTTCCGCGATACTTATTCGATGTTAAGATTCGCGATGTGTGTTATATTCGTAGCATCCAGAGGCTGTCATCGCGAGAATTAGCAGTTTGACAGTTTGTTCAAAATAAAATTAAATAAAATTACAATATTAGTTTTAAATAATATGTTGTAATCCGTTAAACTCGATTGACATTTTTGACAGTTAGCAGCTACTAACTGTCAAAAATATTAATCGCGGATAAAGTATTATAACATATCATTTACAATATATTACTATTATAATATTTTTAACATATTATTATTTTAAAATTAAATTCGCAAAATAACGCTTTATTAACATTTCTTGACAGATGTCAGCTGATGAAACTTATCAAACATCTAATTTAATTAAATTATATAAATATTAAGTTGGGACCAATATCGTAAAAATGAAATTATTACATAATGAAGCAAGAGTCAAATTCTTAATGAAAATGCATTCAATATCTTTCAAATATATAATTAAAATGATTAAATTGATCAAACATCTAATTTAATTAAATTATATAAATAATTAAATAGAACCAATATCGTAAAAATAAATTTATTACATAATAAAGCACGAGTCAAATACTAAATAAAAATGCATTCTATGTCTTTCAAATAAATAATTAAGATGATTGAAATATTCTTAGATCACAGTTATTTAAATTATATAAATATTTAAATGGAACCAATATCTTAAAAATGAATTCATTACATAATAAAGCACGAGTCAAATTCTCAATGAAAATGTATTCAATGTTATTCAAATAAGTAATTAAAATGATTAACCTTATCACACATCTAATTTAATTAAATTATATAAACATTCAGATGGGACCAATATCGTAAAAATGAAATTATTACATAATGAAGCAAGAGTCAAATTCTTAAAGAAAATGCATTCAAAGTCTTTCAAATAAGTAATTAAGATGATTGAAATAATCTTAGATTTCAGATATTTAAATTATATAAATATTTAAATAGAACCAATATCGTAAAAATGAAATTATTACATAAAGAAGCGAGAGTCAAATTCTTAATGAAAATGCATTCAATGTCTTTCAAATAAGTAATTAAAATCATTAAATTGATCAAACATCTAATTTAATTAAATTATATAAATATTCAGATGGGACCAATATCGTAAAAAAGAAACTATTAAATAATGAAGCAGGAGTCAAATTCTTAATGAAAATGCATTCAATGTCTTTCAAATAACTAATTAAAATGGTTAAACTTATCACACATCAAATATAATTAAATTATATAAATATTCAGATGGGACCAATATCGTAAAAATGAAATTATTACATAATGAAGCGAGAGTCAAATTCTTAATGAAAATGCATTCAATGTCTTTCAAATATGTAATTAAAATGATTAAATTGATCAAACATCTAATTTAATTAAATTATATAAATATTCAGATGGGACCAATATCATAAAAATGAAATTATTACATAATGAAGCGAGAGTCAAATTCTTAATGAAAATGCATTCAATGTCTTTCAAATAAGTAATTAAAATGATTAAATTGATCAAACATCTAATTTAATTAAATTATATAAATATTCAGATGGGACCAATATCGTAAAAATGAATTTATTACATAATGAAGCGATAGTCAAATTCTTAATGAAAATGCATTCAATGTCTTTCAAATAAGTAATTAAAATGATTAAATTGATCAAACATCTAATTTAATTAAATTATATAAATATTCAGATGGGACCAATATCGTAAAAATGAAACTATTAAATAATGAAGCAGGAGTCAAATTCTTAATGAAAATGCATTCAATGTCTTTCAAATAAGTAATTAAAATGGTTAAACTTATCAAACATCTAAATTAATTATATAAACATTCAGATGGGACCAATATCGTAAAAATAAAACTATTAAATAGTGAAGCAAGAGTCAATTTCTTAATGAAAATGCATTAATGTCTTTCAAATAAGTAATTAAGATGATTGAAATAATCTTAGATCTCAGTTAATTAAATTATATAAATATTTAAATAGAACCAATATCATAAAAATGAATTTATTACATAATAAAACACGAGTTAAATTCTAAATGAAAATGCATTCAATGTCTTTCAAATATATAATTAAAATGATTGAAATAATCTTAGATCTCAGTTATATAAATTATATAAACATTCAGATGGGACCAATATCGTAAAAATAAAACTATTAAATAATGAAGCAAGAGTCAAATTCTTAATGAAAATGCATTCAATGTCTTTCAAATAAGTAATTAAAATGATTAAATTGATCAAACATCTAATTTAATTAAATTATATAAATATTCAGATGGGACCAGTATCATAAAAATGAAATTATTACATAATGAAGCGAGAGTCAAATTCTTAATGAAAATGCATTCAATGTCTTTCAAATAAATAATTAAAATGATTAAATTGATCAAACATCTAATTTAATTAAATTATATAAATATTCAGATGGGACCAATATCGTAAAAATGAAATTATTACATAATGAAGCGAGAGTCAAATTCTTAATGAAAATGCATTCAATGTCTTTCAAATAAGTAATTAAAATGATTAAATTGATCAAACATCTAATTTAATTAAATTATATAAATATTCAGATGGGACCAATATCGTAAAAATGAATTTATTACATAATGAAGCGATAGTCAAATTCTTAATGAAAATGCATTCAATGTCTTTCAAATAAGTAATTAAAATGATTAAATTGATCAAACATCTAATTTAATTAAATTATATAAATATTCAGATGGGACCAATATCGTAAAAATGAAACTATTAAATAATGAAGCAGGAGTCAAATTCTTAATGAAAATGCATTCAATGTCTTTCAAATAAGTAATTAAAATGATTAAATTGATCAAACATCTAATTTAATTAAATTATATAAATATTCAGATGGGACCAATATCGTAAAAATGAAACTATTAAATAATGAAGCAGGAGTCAAATTCTTAATGAAAATGCATTCAATGTCTTTCAAATAAGTAATTAAAATGGTTAAACTTATCACACATCAAATTTAATTAAATTATATAAATATTCAGATGGGACCAATATCGTAAAAATGAATTTATTACATAATGAAGCGATAGTCAAATTCTTAATGAAAATGCATTCAATGTCTTTCAAATAAGTAATTAAAATGATTAAATTGATCAAACATCTAATTTAATTAAATTATATAAATATTCAGATGGGACCAATATCGTAAAAATGAAACTATTAAATAATGAAGCAGGAGTCAAATTCTTAATGAAAATGCATTCAATGTCTTTCAAATAAGTAATTAAAATGGTTAAACTTATCACACATCAAATTTAATTAAATTATATAAATATTCAGATGGGACCAATATCGTAAAAATGAATTTATTACATAATGAAGCGAGAGTCAAATTCTTAATTAAAATGCATTCAATGTCTTTCAAATAAGTAAATAAAATGATTAAACTTATCACACATCTAATTTAATTAAATTATATAAATATTCAGATGGGACCAATATCGTAAAAATGAAATTATTACATAATGAAGCGAGAATCAAATTCTTAATGAAAATACATTCAATGTCTTTCAAATAAGTAATTAAAATGATTAAACTTATCACACATCTAATTTAATTAAATTATATAAATATTCAGATGGGTCCAATATCGTAAAAATGAAATTATTACATAATGAAGCGAGAGTCAAATTCTTAATGAAAATGCATTCAGTGTCTTTCAAATAAGTAATTAAAATGATCTGAACATCTGGTCTTAAAAATGCGATTATATATATATTTGAATAATTTTAATTCATAATTTTTAGTTTTATATATAGTTATACAAATATAATATAATAATTATATATATTGTTATCATTTAGGTATACATTAATCTATTTTACTGTGTTACATCGAAAAAAAATTTATTATAATTTGTTTGAATATTATTGTTGAATTTAATGTGAAAAAATTATCGTCATAAAAAAAATGTACAAAATTTTTTTTTTAAATATTTATATCAGATAAAATTAATTTCATAAAAATGTGATAATATTATGTATATAATATGTTATAATATTTTAAACTCGAATATTTTATGACAGAAATCACCTGATAACTGTCAAAAAGAATTATGACATTATTTAAAACATATATTATTATTTTAATTTTTATAACATATTGTTAGTTTAAAATTTAAATAAATCGTTAATTTGCTAATTAAAATTTAAAATAATAATAGGTTATAAAAATTAAAATAGTAATATATGTTGTAAATAATATGTTATAATGCCTTAGCTGCGATTAATATTTTTTGACAGAAATCAGCTGATAGTTTTCAAAAATAACAATCGAATTTTAAGTATTATATTATATTATTTAATACATATTATTATTTTAATTTTTATAACATTATTATTTTAAAATTTAATTAAAAAAACAAATTTTCGCTTAATTAATATTTTTTGACAGAAATCAGCTGATTAAAGTGTTAATTTGCTTATTAATTTTTTAAATAATATGTTTTAAATAATATGTTGTAATATTTTTGACAGTTATCAGCTGATTTCTATCAAAAAATATTAATCAAGTAGAAGATCTTATAACATATTATTTACAACATAATACTATTTTAATTATATTACTATTAAATATATTACTATTTTTACCATATTATTATTTTAAAATTTAATTATCAAATTAATGCTTTAATCAGCTGATTTCTGTGAAAAAATATTAATCAAGTTTATACAAACTTTATTTTATTTTTTTTTAAATATTCTTTTTAACAAAAAATCGAAGAATGGCGCGCGCGTAGCGCGCGATTGTGTTGTTCTAGTAACTAGTATATAAAATCGAAGAATGCGTGTAGCGCGCACTTGTTTTTTTCCGGTGTTTAAAAAAAGACGTGTCATAACTTGAAGTTATGATAATTAAATCGCGACATTAACAATCAAAAAAATTAATCATTGCACCTAATAATTAAAACTTGTTAAAAAAGATGAAGAAAGAAAGAACGCATTTAAATATATGAGAAAACATGAATAAAATAATTCTCACTTCGATAATAGAAAATGTTTAAAAAAGACTATATAAATTATCTTTTTTTTTTTAAATTGAAATATTCATCCTAATTAATTGTGTGTTTATTCATTTTGAGGTAACGGATAGTAACTATCTACAATCTACAGTCTACAATCTACATTCTAAATCTACATCTCTACAATCAAATATTTATGAAACCGTTACCTCGTAATAAAATAATAGTTTATCACTTACCAATCGATGTTCAACAGCAGAGGAGATAACTGCATCGAAGCTACGTTGATCTGTAACATACAAATAAAATATAAATTATAACAGCGTTTTAAATAATTATTATCTAATTAGTATTTTAATATCTAATTAGTATTTTACACATTAAATTTTATATTCGACGCGTACAATAATCAGTAGATAGGTATATATAATTGAATAATTTTATAAATTTTGTAAAGATTATTTTTTTAAATATAAAAAACTTTTATAATATTTATACATATAGAGTTATTTCTCTCTAATTCTCCTTTATTTAAATTATTCAATATATAAATAGAATTATATAATATCTATGCGTAAAAAAATACGTGATTTATAACAAGTCAAATATTATACATATACATCATATTATATAAATATTATATAAATAATAAACACTCACCACAAAGTTGCTCCGCCTGATGCCTCCTAGTCCTGCTCCTCCTCTCAGGTCAGATTGATCAGGATTGTCCAATAATTCAAGTCAAAGTCTGCTGATTGATGATAACGCGCGATACTTTGAACGACACTCCCGCACTTAACCGCGCGATACTTTGAACGACACTCCCGTACTTGAACGCGCGACACTACCGTCCGATTGTGTCTTATTGTTAGACCGTCGTGTTGCCGATCATATCGCTGAATTTTAAGGCGATGTCAAGCACACCATATGTGCTTCATTAGTAACAACTGTCATTTCTTAATAATTACTATTCTATAATATCGATAACACCCCCCTTTAATGAAAATTATAATAAATTAATATTATATATAAAAGGAATTTTGTACGTTCTTTGTTATGAATCCGCGAAAATTCGATAATCAATTTTAATATATTCGCGGTTTGCAGTTTATTTCCGAATTACACGATAGCGCAATCGATGAATCACAAAAGTAAAAAAAAATAAAATAAAATAACATAATTCGTACTAAAAATTTTAAGATATTATCATGAATTTTTCTGCAAATTTTATATCACTATTACTTTTTCTTTTAGTCCAATATTATTATATACTCTCAAAATATCCGCAAAATATCTGATATGTTATATATTTTAAAATATAACTTTATTTTATATAATGTAAACTCAAATGATCAATCAACATAAATGAATGGATTACAAAATGTATAATATAAAATCTGTACATTATAATAATAAGTAATTATAATTATTTAATCATTTAAAATTTATAATCACACATACAATTAATATAATTGTTAGTATGTTCTTTTAAAATAAATTAGATTGAATATATTATGTATTACTATATAAAATGTTTCTTTTCCTTTTCTTAAACTGTAATTCTTAAACTGTATTCATAATCTTTATTATACTTTTAATCTTTAATAACCCATTCATTTTAAGGTAACGGAACTATCTACAAAATCTACAGTCTATACACAAGCTACAATCTAGATCTACACATTTCCACACAATCTAATTTCTACAAAACCGTTACCTTTTGTAATAAAATAATTTTTCACTCACCGGTCGATGCACAATAGCGAAGTTAACTGCATTGAAGCTACGTTGATCTGTAACATATAAATAAAATTCAAATTATAGAACTGCTCAAAATAATTAATACTTAAAAAAATTATTATTTTGTATGCATTAAATTTTATATTCGATGCATACAAATAATAAACAGCAATATAATTAAAAAATTTTATAAATTTTTATTTAATAATAATTGAATTAATAATAAATACTTACACAATAGTTGCTCCGCTGGTGCCCGACGTCTCTCCCAGACCTCCTCCTCCTCTCAGATTGTCAAGATCATAAGTCGTCAGTTACGTTGATCTGTAACATACAATTAAAATTCAAATTGTAGTAGCGCCAAAAATAATTAATATTTTAGAAAATTATTACTGTACGCATTGGATTTTATTTTCCATGCCTACAATAGAGAGCAAGTAGAAATATAGTTGAATAATTTTATAAATTTTTATTTAATTTATAATTTTTATTTATTTTACAATTATTAAATTTTTATTAAATTTATAATTATTTTTTTATTTGATTTATAATAATTTTATTATTTTATTTTATTTTATTTTATAAATTTTTATTTAGTAATTGAACTAAATAAAGTCAATAAATACTCACTCCATGATTGTTCGACTGGTGCCCAATGTCTCCCACACCTCCTCCTCTCAGATTATCAAGACAGTCAGTTATGTTGATCTGTAACATATAAATAAAATTCAAATTGTAGCAGCACACAAAATATATAAATATTCAGATGGGACCAATATCGTAAATATGATTTTATTACATAATGAAACAAGAGTCAAATTCTGAATGAAAATGCATTCAATGTTATTCAAATAAGTAATTAAAATGATTAACCTTATCACACATCTAATTTAATTAAATTATATAAATATTCAGATGGAACCAATATCGTAAAAATGAAATTATTACATAATGAAGCAAGAGTCAAATTCTTAATAAAAATGCATTCAATGTCTTTCAAATAACTAATTAAAATGATTAAATTGATCAAACATCTAATTTAATTAAATTATATAAATATTCAGATGGAACCAATATCATAAAAATGAATTTATTACATAATAAAACACGAGTTAAATTCTAAATGAAAATGCATTCAATGTCTTTCAAATATATAATTAAAATGATTGAAATAATCTTAGATCTCAGTTATTTAAATTATATAAATATTTAAATAGAACCAATATCGTAAAAATAAATTTATTACATAATGAAGCAAGAGTCAAATTCTTAATGAAAATGCATTCAATGTCTTTCAAATAAGTAATTAAGATGATTGAAATAATCTTAGATCTCAGTTAATTAAATTATATAAATATTTAAATAGAACCAATATCATAAAAATGAATTTATTACATAATAAAACACGAGTTAAATTCTAAATGAAAATGCATTCAATGTCTTTCAAATATATAATTAAAATGATTGAAATAATCTTAGATCTCAGTTAATTAAATTATATAAATATTTAAATGGAACCAATATCATAAAAATGAATTTATTACATAATAAAACACGAGTTAAATTCTAAATGAAAATGCATTCAATGTCTTTCAAATAAATAATTAAGATGATTGAAATAATCTTAGATCTCAGTTAATTAAACTATATAAATATTTAAATGGAACCAATATCATAAAAATGAATTTATTACATAATAAAACACGAGTTAAATTCTAAATGAAAATGCATTCAATGTCTTTCAAATAAGTAATTAAGATTATTGAAATAATCTTACATCTCAGTTATTTAAATTATATAAATATTTAAATAGGACCAATATCGTAAAAATGAAATTATTACATAATGAAGCAAGAGTCAAATTCTTAATAAAAATGCATTCAATGTCTTTCAAATAACTAATTAAGATGATTGAAATAATCTTAGATCTCAGTTAATTAAATTATATAAATATTTAAATGGAACCAATATCATAAAAATGAATTTATTACATAATAAAACACGAGTTAAATTCTAAATGAAAATGCATTCAATGTCTTTCAAATATATAATTAAAATGATTGAAATAATCTTAGATCTCAGTTAATTAAATTATATAAATATTCAGATGGGACCAATATCGTAAAAATGAATTTATTACATAATGAAGCGATAGTCAAATTCTTAATGAAAATGCATTCAATGTCTTTCAAATAAGTAATTAAAATGATTAAATTGATCAAACATCTAATTTAATTAAATTATATAAATATTCAGATGGGACCAATATCGTAAAAATGAAACTATTAAATAATGAAGCAGGAGTCAAATTCTTAATGAAAATGCATTCAATGTCTTTCAAATAAGTAATTAAAATGGTTAAACTTATCAAACATCTAAATTAATTATATAAACATTCAGATGGGACCAATATCGTAAAAATAAAACTATTAAATAGTGAAGCAAGAGTCAATTTCTTAATGAAAATGCATTAATGTCTTTCAAATAAGTAATTAAGATGATTGAAATAATCTTAGATCTCAGTTAATTAAATTATATAAATATTTAAATAGAACCAATATCATAAAAATGAATTTATTACATAATAAAACACGAGTTAAATTCTAAATGAAAATGCATTCAATGTCTTTCAAATATATAATTAAAATGATTGAAATAATCTTAGATCTCAGTTATTTAAATTATATAAATATTTAAATAGAACCAATATCGTAAAAATAAATTTATTACATAATGAAGCAAGAGTCAAATTCTTAATGAAAATGCATTCAATGTCTTTCAAATATATAATTAAAATGATTAAATTTATCACACATCTAATTTAATTAAATTATATAAATATTCAGATGGGACCAATATCGTAAAAATGAAATTATTACATAATGAAGCAAGAGTCAAATTCTTAATAAAAATGCATTCAATGTCTTTCAAATAAATAATTAAGATGATTGAAATAATCTTAGATCTCAGTTAATTAAATTATATTAATATTTAAATAGAACCAATATCGTAAAAATGAATTTATTACATAATAAAGCACGAGTTAAATTCTAAATGAAAATGCATTCAATGTCTTTCAAATATATAATTAAAATGATTAAATTGATCAAACATCTAATATAAATTATATAAATATTCAGATGGGACCAATATCGTAAAAATGAAATTATTACATAATGAAGCAAGAGTCAAATTCTTAATGAAAATGCATTCAATGTCTTTCAAATAAGTAATTAAGATAATTAAACTTATCATACATCTAATTTAATTTAATTATATAAATATTCAGATGGAACCAATATAGTAAATATGAAATTATTACATAATAAAGCAAGAGTCAAATTCTTAATGAAAATGCATTCAATGTCTTTCAAATAAGTAATTAAAATGATTAAACTTTTCACACATCTCATTTAATTAAATTCCATAGAATCGTTTTCATTAGAGACTTTTTAGAAGTCATTAAAATATTCATGAGATTGTTAATACGAATGCTTATTGAAAATATATATAATGTATAATTTAAATTTCTTTCTGAGCTAATTTAAAAAATAGATTTTTTTAACCAATGTTATATTATTGCGTTTTTTGAAAAAAAAAGAAAAAAGAATAATTTTAAGATATTTATGAAATTTTTAATGCGAGTGCTTATCGAAAATATTATAAATTTAAATATATGTATATATGTATAATGTAAATTTATTTCTGAACTAATCTCAAAAATCAATTTATATCCTAAACAATATTATGTTATTATTATATTAGCGGTTTTTATGTGCTGACTAATATATATTTCAAATAAATGGCAATGATATAAATTCGATGATAGGTATAATTAGTTAAATAAAATCAATTTACTCACCGGTCGTTGAAACGCGGTTATATTTTCGTTGATTGTTGCGTCGCTTCGGAAAGTCGTTCCTATAAATAATATTATATTATTATTATATGAGCGATTTTCATATGCTAGCTATATATTTCAGGTAAATGACAATGATATAATCAGGTAAATAAAGTCAATTTGCTCACCAGTCGTTGAAACGCTGCCATATTCTCGTTGATTGTTGCGTCGTTTCGGAAATCGTTCGCCGAGATGCATTTCCATTGACCAGGCATTACAGATTTCGATTTCCCGCATTAAATAATACGATAGAACGATCACCCGTTACTTTGTACGGCGTTCTCGACACCGATTGCACGCACTACGCACCGGATTGCATAAATAACAACGGATAAATAACGACGATATATAACCATCCGCCACTTTCGATATTCGCGATATGTAGTGAAGTAGTACGCTGTGACGTAGTACATCGTGACGTAGTGCAACACTTTGTGCGAACTTCGCGCGGTTCGCGCGCGACACAATCATCTGAAAACGATAAATTATGTATTGATTAAATATCTCACATCCAAAATATAGTTTTCCCAAAGCACAAAAGCTTGAACGCGATGCGATTCGTACAAATAAATGACGCCAAATGATACATACCTCTTAATAAATAGAATGTTCAATGAGATCGATCGATTCGGAGAAAAAGCGGCTAAGCGGCGTAGCCCGGCGGATGCAGACTGTCGTAGGTTGATTAACCGTGATCGCACGAGTTAATTAATACTTTCTGCTAATTGCCCGTGGCACGATTCAATACTCCCAACATTCGTTTGTACGCGGAATTCATTCTTAACGGGAAAAACGCGTGAAAAATGCGGAGCCGATTGAGCGCGATACCGCGACTAACGCGAGGACGCGAGGGACGAAGGACGTGACGTAGTAACTACGTAAGTCGACACTCAGCGCGCCGCGCGCCAAATTCAAAAACCATTATAGGCTGTAACTTTTGTACTTGAACCATCGTCTAAATTATTACTGTGTATCTAAATTTAAATTATATACGATTCAATATTTCGATTTCGTAATCACTGCGATTGTAATTTCAAGTGTGTAATTTATACGTGTGTGTACGGAACCTGACATTCATACATATTAATTTCAAATTTCGAAAAACTGATTAAAGATATAATCGCGATTGAATGTATTAAGTAATATTCCAATGATCGTCCATCAATATTTCATGCAATTATGAATATCGTAATGTATCATGCTCGTTAGCAATTAAACAGATTGTACTTATAATTAATATCTAATTTGTAGGCTGGTATTCTGATGGTACCATCATAATGTGTAGACAATATGCTGTTAAAATATATGAAAGAATAATTTTTGGCGCGTCTTAAAATATTGAAAATTAAAACTTTTAAGCCGCGAATCTCATACGGCGCACAATTATATTACGTATATTGTATCAAAAAATTTGTAGGCTGTTATGGTTATGGTACCATCATATTGTGCAAACAATACACTGTTAAAATATATGAAAAAATAATTTTTGGCGCGTTTTATAATATTGAAAATTAAAATTTTTAAGCCGCGGATTCTTATGCGGCGCGGATTCATTTTATGTATATTAGCTCAAAAAGTTAGTACGCTGGTATGCTTATGGTACCAAAATAATTTGCAAACAATGCACTGTTGAAATATGTAACAGATTAATTTTTAGCTTTGTTTAAAATATTAAAATTCGATACTTTAAAGCCGCGAACCTATTAAAACTTTGATTTATATTATGTGTATTACATGAAAAAAATTGTAGGCTTGAATCTATTTGGTACAAAAATAATCTGCGTATAATGTACTATTAAGAAAAACAATCAATTAATTTTTAACTTTTTTTAACATATTAAAAATCGATACTTTATTAATGCGAACCCTATATAACGAAGAATTATACTATGCGTGTATTAAACAAAAAAATTTGTATGCTCGAATCTGTTTGATATAATATAAATATCTGCATAAAATGTATTATTAAAAAAAAACATTCGATTAATTTTTGCTTTTTTTAGAATATTCAAAATTGAAACTTTATAACCGCGGACTCTATATGAAGCAGAATTATATTATGTGTACTAAACGAAAAAATTTGTAAGCTCGAATATATTTGGTATAAAAGTAATCTGCATAAAATGTACTATTAAAAAGAACAAGCGATGAATTTTTGTCTCTTATTAAAATATTAAATATCTATACTTTATTGCCGCTGACCTATAAAACTCAGACTTATATTATGTGTATTATATAAAAAAACTTGTACGCTTGAATCTGTTTAGTATAAAAGTAATCTGCATACAATGTACTATTAAAAAACAAGCGATGAATTTTTTGCTTTTTTTAGAATATTTAAAGATGAAACTTTGTAGCCGCGAACCCTACACTGCACAGATCTATATTATGTATATTATATAAAATAATTTGCATGCTCGTATTTATTTAATATACAGAGCCAATAATTTATCGCTTGTTTTCTACAATAGTACGTTTGCACATTATTTTTATATCAAATAGATACGAGCGTGCAAAGTCATTGTGAGAGATACAAAATTATCTTAAATTTATTAGAATAAATTATTTGGATAATTTATTAGAATAAATTATTTGGATAATTTATTAGAATAAATTATTTGGATAATTTATTAGAATAAATTAAGATTAATTGGGTAATCACTAATCATCTTCTCATCTTTCCAATTTTTGAAAGAAGATATTGTAAAAGTAGTATCGAGACTGCGACCTAACAAAATATTCCAAAAACGTGGTACTTTTTGACTGATCACAATATTTGGATGTATCCTGCTAGCAGCTGGAACACGTCTTATCAACGCGAGAACAATCTTCTCTCGCATTTAGCTTCAGCGAGAAAGCGTTTGCTAGAGGTTGAACTAAATTCGCGGGATAAACCCTTCAAGGTTTCGATGATAAACCCATGAAGTGGGATAGTATACCTTGCTGTTTTCGGATTCCGCGAGATGACGACAGCAACATGGGATGAAGATATCTTCTCGCGTTTGCGGTTTTATACGAGATAAAATTTATCGATGGCTGTAACTTCATAAATCATTTAACAATTTCGAATTTTGCAGTCATATTTCTAATTTATGTTGTGTATATTTTTTATTAGAAAATTTCCAAGATATATATTGCATTGTTTGTTTAAATAAGACTACTTACGTATAGCTTTTGATTATTATAGTCATATTATATAGTTGAAAGCTCTTTAATATTGAAATATCTATGTTTTAAATGAAAAAAAACATGATATCAAAGAATAAATTTAATCAAAAACAATTGTTTGTTTGTTTGTTTGTGTGAAAAAAACATTTTCAATATAATAATACAAAGTAAGAAAACGATATTATCATCAAGAAGTTAATATTATGTAAGAAAAAATCATATTGTGATTTACGGTAATTTTATAATTTAACTTTCTTTTTGAGCGTTAAGGATTAAACGCAAATAGTAATGTATAAATTAAAAAAAAAAGAATTTTTTCTTGAGACTAAATAGTTGCGTATTTCTTCTAAACGATCATGTATTTTCTTTAAACCAATTGATTTTTTCGTAACTACTTATACTTTTTTCGTATAACTGTATTGATAACATCATTGAGGATTGAATATTTTTCAAGATATTTTATAGTTTATGTAAAATTATATTAAATTGAAATAAAAAATTTTCTGTAAATTATATTCACCTTTGGGAAAATATTGGTAATCTGAATTCTTAAGCTACATTCTGTTCTGATTAGGTAGTCGACAATTCGCAGTATGACACAACCTTCAAGGAGATATTTATTTGACATTGTGTATTTCATATGATACCGTCAGTATTCGATGGTCGTTCGAAAAGGTAAAATCGAGATTGAGTGATACTTTTGTTTAGCACGTTTAGCTAATATAAAATAACAGCTCGTGATTCAACAAATAATGTAAGTAAAATAATGTAAATTTAAATATTTCTTTTTACATATATATGAATAAAAATGTGTAGAGGAAAAGATAACACATGATTACAGATATTTATTTTCTTAACAAAATATTATTCTGTTTCTAAGAAATCATTTTATATTCTATTTATTTCAATTATTGTCTCTAGTCTCTCCACATTGCAGTTTAGGTAAAAACATTTAAATTTTGATTGTAAGAACATTTCACAATTATTATAATAAGTTACAAAAACAAATAGCTTTGTTTAATTTATTTAATTTCTAATAGATATTAAAAGTCAATGTCTCACGTATAATTATGTTAAACTATGTTAAATATTTGATAAATATAAAAAAAACAGACAGGCATAATGAATATTAATTTTTCTAGTACGAGAAATGTGTATACAATGATAATGAAAAGTTTTTTTGCGTCTTTTGTTTAAGCTTGATTAGATTTGCTCATGAAACATATATAAAACAAAATTTAAAATAAATTTAGCAGTTTGCAACAGCTTTCTCTTTGTTTTTATTTCTACAATAAGAATAAACTATAGATTTCCAGTACTGGCAGTGAATTTTGGAACGTAGCCTATTTGTATATATGACATACAAATGACACATATAAATCTGATATTAATACTGATAAACATATATAAAACCAATAACAGACAAAGCCCAATTATTAGAAAAAATTGTTTTATATTAAAAATTGTTATATTATTCCTGTGTTAAAATCTAAATACATTATATATTTTTAAATTTGAATACAGTTTTGAAAAAACTTTATCTTCGTTAAAAAGCTTTATTTCAGGTTAAAATAAAAGTCTCTAAAAAAAATTTAAGTTTTGACATTTATATGAAATTCATTTTTTAGAGAAAATGCTAAAAAGTATAATAATTATTATATGTATATGTTGCAACATATGGCATTTTAATTATAAATATGTTTATCTTTCCTCGGACAGAAGTCGGCAGTTTTGCATTTTTCTTATATTTACTTGTTGTCTATTTCTGTTTCTTATTTCAATCTTAATTAAAATGTGTTTGCAGATATTTAAAGCAAAAACTGACATGATGTTCCCAAAGCTGTCATTAATTATTTTATTACACGTAGTAGTAATGGCAATGACTTTTTCGTCGAACTGTCTGGTACCATTTCATTATAATTTGAAACTAAAATTAGAATCAAGAGAAAAGTTGAAGGGCGAGTCCAATATCTTAGTTTCCTTAAATTGTGCAACTCAAAACATAACTTTTCAAGTATCAAATTTGATAACTATATTGAAAATGAATATAAAGTCGGTAATGAATTCAAAATTCTATACACCAAATTCTATAGAAAGGTTAACAAATGGTACTGCCGTTTTTAATTTCACTGATCAATTAGAGCCTGAAAACAACTTTGAATATGGATCTTATTTTGTGAATATAGAATTTGAAAACCTCATATCTGCACGTTGGTACGAACATAAACAGGAAGAGTGAGTAAATATAAAGATATATTAAAAATAAGCAATAAATAAGTATATATAAATAATATATAAATATATGTATAAGTGCATACAATATAAATACATATATATATATATATATATATATATATTTAAATATATATAAAATTAATATTATATTTGTTTTGTTGAGTTTGTGTATGTATGTGTATGTGTAATAAAATACATATGTCATAATAAATAATAATGAATAATGAGCGATAAATATTATCATTTTTTTAAACATTATTTATATATTGCACTGGCACATTCTGCAATGTTTTTTAAATAATTGTTGTAATGGTAATTGCTGAAACGTTGTCACTTTCTAGAGCATTTTATTAAAATGTGATAGGTGGATGATCCTGATAATAAATCAGCCGCGAACAGCCCGAGAATTATTCCCATGTTTCGACGAGCCGAAATTAAGTGTCACCTTTAATATTTCTGTAGAACATGACAAAGAATATAAAGCTTTATCGAACATGCCGACACGAGAATACGAATTTGAAGCCAACGATACGATAATGCTTACTCATTTTGAAACGACACCTAGAATATCTCCCAACAACGTAGCAGTTTTGATATATAAAAATCACGTTGTGCATCCGATTAACGTTTATAATAGGAAAGGGACTGCTA
Organism: Prenolepis imparis; assembly: GCF_030444845.1. Lineage (NCBI taxonomy): Eukaryota > Metazoa > Arthropoda > Insecta > Hymenoptera > Formicidae > Prenolepis > Prenolepis imparis. Next base: position 6,521,021 of record NW_028141172.1, on the reverse strand, counting down.
TCACGACGTGGTGCAGACCGGAATTGGCACGCTACTTGAAATTCGGTTTAAATGTTGCTGCAATGATAGCTTTGCGTTTAAAAAGCGGAGAGAATATCCTGAAAGATGTTTCAAAAGTGGATTATGTCGCCGTTCCGAATTTCGAGAACAAAATCTGGTGGACCTGGGGTCTGGTTATTTACAAGTAATACATACATTCTAGTAATGATTGTAAACATATATAAATATATATTTAAAATGTTATATTATTATTTTTAAAATTCAAAATTCAAAGATATGCATTCGACTTCTATTGTTACATCTGATGGCTTAATTAAATAGAGACTTATACGGGATTTATCCAATTATTTATTTATTTTAAAAATTTAGAGAATAGTATATTTTATGTAATTTGGAAATATGTGTTTTTATCGTTGCGCGCAAGTAATTTCTAAGCAATTATAATAAATTATTATAAAACACATACATATATATAATATTTACTTATAAACCAATAACCGAATAACTTACATTTATATGTAATAGCCATATAATAATTGAGAAATTTGTTTGTTGTTATACCAAACTAAGAATTCATATATTATCAACGATTTGACACAATTTTGAGTTTTTATGTTAAATATATAAGTTTCTGTTCTTATTATTAAACTCATTGTATAAGTACAATTTGTATATTTTTTTTATATTAATTGAAAATTCGCAAGAAAACATATTCTGTCACTTCGAGAAATAAAAATGATAACCAAAAATATTGAAAAATATAATTATCATACTTATTTCAATCTTGAGAAAGAAAAAAATAAAGTTAAAATAATTACATATAAAATACATTGATTAAATTGTTACAAAAACTAACAACTCTTTGTTTATTAATGTTTAATTAATCTATTCTTAAGTTTATTAAAATACTAGTTATTTATGACAATATACTTAAATTATATTTAGTTGATAAACATATGTGAAAGCATTCAATTTTTACATAAACAAAATTTGCAAAATTATAACAAAATGGTTTGAAATAATAAAAATATTAATCATTATTTACAAACAATTTTTAGTGAAGCAGATATTACCTACAACGAGAAATTACATCTTCCTGCGCATAAATTTATAATAATGCACTTAGTAGCTCAAGATATAATATCTCAATGGTATGGCTACCTCTTCGATCCGCTTCATTTATCTCACTGGTGGTTAAACGAGGGTTTTATTCTGTTTTTTGAAATGTATATCGTTGATCAGGTTTGTATTCTAACATTAATTTCTAACGTTAATTATAAGAGAATTTTGGTTGAAATTTGGTTGTGACAAGCTAAGAAATTTTGAAAATGCCTTTTCATTTGATGAAGGTATAGAAGGAATGTTATTATATTATTTTTTTCACGATCTTGCAATATCATCACTATTTGAATAAGAACATTATAGAGCAGATAAAAAATTTACTTAAAATTTGTTATTGGATTTTAAGAAGAATTTGCATTTATATTTCCTAATTCAACAATAATATATTTCATCAAATTGTTTAATAATTGTATACACATTTTAGTAGAAAATTGAAAAATTATTTTAATTTAAATGAATATATAAAACAGTAACGGTTTCTTTAGAAATAGCTAATAATTTTATACATTATTACTTATTATTAATGTGATTTTTTTATAACATTTTATATTTATTCGGATACATTTATATGGCTGCAGGCTTTACCAGATTCCCGCATGATGGATTTGTTCGTAGTTCAGGCTAAATATGAGTCTCTGTTTCTAACAACAAACGTCACAATGGATACAAATAATTTTACGAAAGATGCATACGATATATTTAAAATTAATTCAATTTTTACTTTTTCTTCTTTTAAAGGTATGTATGTATGTATGTACATTTAAATTATGAATTAAGAATTAATTAAAATATATATTAATATACATACATATAAATTTTTTTTAATTTTTAAAATATTTTCTTTGAAAAATACATTTAAAGATAAAAAGAATGACCACCTTATTAATGACAATATTTATTTTTCTTCAAGTTATAAATATTTGAAATTCTCGGAAATTGTTAAAATCAATTTTTTTAGAAAAATGTGTAATTTGGAAATCGATAGAGATAAAAATCTAAAAAATTCATAAAAGCTACTTTTAATAGATACAAAAACAAAAAAAAACGAAGCAAGTAAAAAATGGTCGGGAAAAAAGGGGTTGATTTGGCGTAGAATACCCCATATATATATTTACACACATATACAGATATATATTAATATAAAAAATTTTGTAAATAATATAATTAAATAATAATTACATTGCCACAATCATAAACCTATATCAATAATAACAAATTAATCAAATGCAATTTTATATTTATTCTATCTTATTTGCTTATATTTTTGTTTGAAATAATTTTTTTTATATTATAATTAGTTCTCTCTTTCTTTCTTCTCTCTCTCTCTCTCTCTCTCTCTCTCTCTCTCTCTCTCTCTCTCTCTCTCTCTCTCTCTCTCTTTCCCTCTCCCTTTTTCTTTCTCTTATATATTTAGTGTTATTAGTTATGTTTACATGTGAACATCATGTATGCAATTACGCATACTTTATATTTTTATAGGAGCCCTTATATGGCGCATGTTAGAAAGTGTATCTTCCTATATATTTTGGACATCTATCGATACGTATATAGAGTGAGTGTTACTTATGTTGTATTATAGTAATTATAAGAATTTTCTTAAATATAGACTCCCATAAGGCTTTTTTCTAATATAAATCTTCATTAAATATTCTATTAATTAACCTTGTTTATTTTAATTAGTGTTATAATTATGTAACACACAAAAGCATAAAATTATCTTCACAAAGGAACAAAAAACAAAACAAAAATGTATTTTTTCTCAGATGACATATAATGCATAATTTATTGTAATATGGATTGCCTGGTTTTAATACAAATTTAAATTTGTTAGAAGTGTATCTCTGTGTATTTTACTCGTTACTTGATTCATTTAATTTACGCGGGATCGAGCCACCGCGAAAAGCCAGATCTCTTGTTTTAGTTTCCTTTATTACGTACGGCTCCTCAGTCTGTCTGTGTTCTTCGTTGGTTGCATCCGGACATGCTCACTGTCGAAACACTTTCTTTCATACTTTTGTTATTCCGGTGTGCCCAGACATTTATAGTGATCTTAATGAACTTACATTTACACTCAATCTAAAATTGTGTTACTCTGCCTAATTCCAACAAAGTCCAACTGGCAATAATAAGAATCTTAATTGTAACCATTTTTTATGAGATCTAATATATGAAGTAATACTTAAATCATATTATGTAAAGTTATTAAACAATATTATGTTATCCATATTATATGTAAGAGCAAAAATGTATATTAAATACTTTTCTAAAGATGATAAAAAATACACGCTAAGTTTATGAAAGTGTATCCAATAATTCAAATTTGCTTATACAACAAACAGAATAATAAAAAATTGGTAAATGCTGTTAAAATATAAAACTGTCAACAAAATTGTTTAAAAAACAGTTAAGAACTATTATAATAAAAATATATAAAGACAAATACTCAGATAAAATACACAAAAATACATGAATGTATTGCACATTTTTTATATAAAAATAACTCTAAAATCTAAAATATGCAAATAAAAAATTAAGTATTTTATTTAAAAAATAGAATTATGGTTTGCATTAAAATATTAGCATTATTTTATGCAATTTGCTGAATTGAACTTTATTTTGTAAGAAAATTGATCATTGTTTTAAATCAATTGACCTTTATATATATTCAAAGTCAACATAAATATCAAAGTCAAAGTTATTCAAGCTGCATCCGTTAAAACGAATAATAATAATTTTATATTTTCTTAATGCGAATCAATTATATTATGTTGCATTTATTGCCACAATATGTTAAACTTTACAGTCTTCCCAACTTTAATTCTCCGGATGATCTGTGGAACATTATGGAGAATGAGACAGAAAAAAACGATATTTACGATGTATGTTACCTTCAGAACGTGAAAAAAATGATGAATATTTGGTCTACACAAAAGTATTGTCCTGTGCTAAATGTGACACGAGATTATTCTAACGGTCAAGTGATAATATCGAAAGATTTCGGCGACAATTTCAATGAAACACCATATTATATACCCGTCACTTATACTATGGACACAAACATCAATTTTGACATAAATTGGCCAAATTTTAATGATTGTTTAACGAACTCAACACCGACGTTGGAAATACCCCTTGATAGAGAAGTTAAATGGATCATTGTCAACATACAACAAACTGGTAAATATTAAATAAATAATAATATAAATTATAATATATTAATATTATCTCTCTTTCTCATTACAAAAATTCTTTTTATATTACACATATTTATGCTTTTTTTTAATAATTTTGGAATTATAATACAAAATATAATATTTCTTAAATTATTTTGCATTATTACCATTAAATATGTACGTTAAGGTGGATAATATTTTCTAGTTGTAATTAATTTAAATTTATACAATTTTGTACACCATTTTTATTTTTTCAGAGATTACTTATTTAATTTAATTATGGCACCTTTTTATTATTACATGTATGTTTGTACATATATGTTCAATTTCTACAAAAATTAATTTATATAGGTTTAAAACAATATGCAAAAATAAAATTAATGTAATTCGAAATTTTTTTTTATATTATACATTTAAAAAAATTGATTAAATTTATCTGTTTAATAATAGGATACTATCGCGTCAACTATGATAAGGAGAATTGGCAAAGACTTGCACGTTATTTAAATTCTACAAACTATACTAATATACATGTTCTTAATCGAGCGCAAATCATCGATGACGCATTTTATATGGCGATGAATGGAAAACTTGATTTCTCCATATTCTGGGAACTTGCAAGCTACTTGTCGCGGGAGAAAGATTACATAGCATGGTACCCTATGATCAAAGCTTTTGAATATACATCGGTTATTTTTGCATTTTCAAATAAACCAGATGACCTTCCCAATTCGCTCCAGGTACTGTCAATAATAAAGTACGAGGTACATTTTTAAAGTAAGGTCCGTTTTAAAATAAAAAAAGATCTTAACATATAAAAATAATTTAATACAACGAAAAAACTTCTACAAGCTTACTTTATTTTTCCATGTAATCTTTATTGACTTTCACGCATTTCTGATATCGTTTCAACAGCTTCCTAATTCCATTGTCTTAAAAGTCTGCCGCCTTTGTTTTGACCCAGTTAGTAACGCTGTTCTAAATTCAAAAATTCTGATATCAAAAATGCGTAGAATCAATGATAATTATGTGGAAAAATAAAGTAAGCTTGTAGACATTTTTTGGATATAATAAATTTCTTTATATGTTAATATCTTTTTTTTATTTTAAAACGGACCTTACTTTAAAAATACGCTTTGTACATCAATAAAATTGTGTTTTGTGTTGTATATTAGGTCAAAAGGATACAAATTTGTATCATTAACAAAGATATATGATAACAATTTTATATCATAATTCTAACTTGCTTAAATAGTAAGTTGTTAGGTAATTAAAAATAAAATAATAAACATAATTATATAATTCGGAAATCTTATAATAATGTGCTGTTTTTTAATCACTTACGAAAATACAATAATTCTAGTCAATAAGTATATTTTTTGCATGTATATTATATATGTGTTTCTAACTAATTTTAATACTGAAATTTATAAAAAGTTATTTTTTATCAAATTTCAGGAAGTATTAGAGAAAATAAGAAACCTGTTTCTACTTATACCCCAGGATACGTACAATCAAATGATACAAACTAACAACGACCTTGATAAATCTTTAAAACAAGAACTCGCAAGAATCGCATGTATTATCAATAATGCTTTTTGCATTAAAGCAGCTGAACGTCAAGTAGAATTATATTTACATAATACTACAGAAAATATGTACTCGTAAGTGTTTTTTAATCATTATATTTCTCACTATTTCTTTAAATTTTGTACGCTTATATTTGATATATTTAATACTGGAGAAAGAAACCATGCAAAATTAAATATAAATACATGGGTGTATATATTTATGTATATACACTCAATAAAAAAAATAAAAAAAATTGGACAAATAGTAAAAAATTGTGAAAGTTGGAGAATTCATAACTTAGCTAATAATTATGCTATTGAGGTGCTTAAAAAGCAAAAATAAAGCTTCAAGTCTGTAGTCTGTTTGAGAAAATTTTAGTGCCGATTAAGTGGAATGATCAGTTATGCAATGACAAATAACAGAGTGAGAATTGCAAAACTGATAAATAGATGGTCCATTTTCGTGAATTGCACGGCGTAAATTAGTTGACGTAGCTCAGTGGGATAGAAAGCACGTGAAAATTCTTTTCTGTATTGCGCAGAATTTTACCTGGGTGGCAGAAATGGACTTACTGTAATGGTTTAAAGAATGCGAATACGAGTACATGGATGGCTGCATGGCGGGAAGCATCCAGGATATACAAAGAAAGATCTGAATATAAAATGTTGGAGGGCCTTATTTGTTCCGAGGATCCCCAAATAATCATTTATTATCTGTTCCAATTAGCAAACTTTAAACATGAATTTATAGATAAAGAAAAAAAAACAATAGCAAAAGAAATAGAGCGTAAAGTTGAGTCTTTAACTGCTAATATTTTTCTTTTTGCTCTATCGAAACATGCTAAGAACATTATAATACTCCAAAAATTATTGGAACATTATAAAATACTAGAGTTTAGGCAAGAACATTTTTTTAAATAGAATTATATTGTTTATTATCATAAAAATTTATTATGTATGTATTAATAAAAATTTTATATATACTATTTGTTCTTATAGCCATGTCAATATAAACGCAGTATTAATTGTGGCTGTGAATAATGCATATTCATCCGAACAACTTAACGAGGTAAATTTTATACTTATTTAAAGTTTTCATTACAATATTAATTATTTATTAATATGTATTAAATATATTATATTATATTATATATATTTAACGGATGTTTTCTTTTATGTATATAATGTACGTATTTTTCTTTTTTATATTGATAGATATTTTGTACAGGGTGTTTTATTTTAATTTTTCCAGGAACATATTTTCGGAATTAAACAAAATACGAAAAAAGTGTCAATTTAAAAATGGTAAAATTTCAAGTGGGAAAGAAATTGTCGCTACTGACTGATTTCTAAGGAGGCGATTTTTGAGGTCATTTGGAGATCATTTATGTTTTATTTTCTAAAAAGACAGCTACCTTAATTTTTTTGAATAAATAAATTCTTTGCAATATCTAGCGTAAAAAGTTATTAGGATAAGATGACCAAAAAGTGAATAGTTTACGAGATATTTTATACTTTAGTTTGACATAATTTTACATAAATTATGAAATATTTTGTAAAATATTCATTTTTTGATTATTCTACTTCAATACTTTTATGCATAAAATAATAAAAGAAATCAATTGGTGTAAAAAAAACACAGAGTTGTTTATAAGTAAAGTATGTAGCTGCTAACTGTTAATTAGATACTTTTACAAGCGTCAACTTATTTCCTCCTTGAAATCTTACAACTTTTATTTAATCATTTTTGTTAGTATCTTGCTTAATTTCACTTGTATTTCGATATAATTACTTACGCTTACTGTTTAATAATCTTGCATTTGTTTTTTATTATTATTAATTACGAAATTATTAATTGATAAATATCAAATTTAAAATAATATTCATTTCAGATATTTCAATTTGTGAGAACATTACATATATTACCACCATTACGTTTGGAACATATTAAACACACGATCAGAATACGTAGTCGTCAGATAGTTGACCAGAAGACATTTTTTCATAATTTGTATCACAAGTCCAAGCTTCATTCAATTATTATAAGTTCAACTGTAACACATTTACCTTAACAGCTGCAATTGTAAAACACCCATTATTTATTATATTTTCAAAAATATATCATAAATATTTAAAATAATTTCTTACATGTTTATATAATGCTATACATATTTATTATTTAATTCTAAAAATACTTCTATGTCAATTTGATTTGAATTATTTTCTTGATTGTTCTTAGTTATATTGTATTATATTTTAAATGTATTTAACGTTAAATGAGCTTTCATATTATTAGTTTTATTATTTATATAAGCATAAATAAATGCCTTATTAAATATTAATACTGCGAGATATGTACTATAAAATAAATATAAGATATTCAATTTAATATACATATACATATAAATTATAGACATTAACATTTTGATGAGTTATTATTAATACTTACTTAGTACATTTAATGTAATAATTAATATTAATATATTAGCATTACTATTTTATATTAATTTGTGTATTAATTTTTATTATAATGTAATAGTTAATATTAATATTAGCATTACTGTTTTATATTAATTTTTATAACAATTAGTATTTGATTATTATTAATATATATATTTATAATATATATTGTTTTGATTTTTTGTGATTTCCCTGCTCGCGATTTTGATTCTCGTATAAATCTTATATAATTGCTTTGGCCAAAAATTATTTCGGTTGAAAAGTTAATGAATAAAAGTTTTCTTTAAAAATTGTATTGTAGTTATTACTTATGGCGTTGTGACTCGGTGACTTAACGACTGTATGTAGCTCTGCCTGGGTCTCGCTGACTCCGTTAAACAATCATTTAACTGTCACGTAGAAAAACTTAAACGCACTTGCATTAAGAGAAACTTAATAAGTAAAAATTGTCACTCCGCAGAAAACTCGCGCTTATATCTCATAGCGTCTTCTATTGGGAAAAACTCGCTGGCACTCAGTGTCCATTAATTTTTGAGTTTTTTGTCGGCGTTACATGAAACGCCACCAGTTCTAGCTAGTTTTGCATACTCAATGAAATATGTTGTTTGAACTCAGTTTTGAGAAAAATATTTATTATTTAATAATTATAAAATATTTAATATAAATATATTTAAATATTTAATATTTAAATTATAAAATATTTAATATTTCTTGTCGCAATAACAATAACAGTTTAAATTAAAACAGTATAACACTGAAGTGGCCCCGGCCTTCAAACTCGGGGCCATTTTTACTGCACTCAGTGCGCACTGAGAGCATTTTGCATTCCCAATGAAATGTGCAGCATTTAAAACATGTTCACTAATATTACCAATGAAGTACGCTTCAAACACTCACAAGTAACACTACTCAAGTGCCATTCGCCGATATTCTTGAAACTTTGCGCACACGTAGTACATCGAAAAACATTAAACACGTGTTTTTTTATTTTGGCTAACAAGGCGTTTTAAGGTCGGGTATAGTACCACTATCTTGCCTTCACTGGCTGGGTAGACCTTCCCATTGCCTTCAGTTTCCGCCATTTGGATGCGTCATATTGAATTTTTCATCCGCCACCTCTAGTTTGATATAACTGTTGCCAAAATCGTAATCATGTATCTAATAAACTTCGCAAGTGGCGTTAAATAAAGTTTTTGAAACTTCTGCGATTTTGTCCACCATTTTGTATTTGCCATTCTGAATCTCGTTAAACTAATGTCAAAATCGTCATTAGCGATCTCAATAACACGCAGACGATGGGAAGGTCTACCCAGCCAGTGAAGGCAAGATAGTGGTACTATACCCGACCAGTGAAGGCAAGATAGTGGTACTATACCCGACCTTAAAATGCCTTGTTAGCCAAAATAAAAAAACACGTGTTTAATGTTTTTCGATGTACTACGTGTGCGCAAAGTTTCAAGAATATCGGCGAATGGCACTTGAATAGTGTTACTTGTCAGTGCTGCCAGTGCTAGCGAGTTTTTCCCAATAGAAGACGGTATCAGTTTTTGGTTCACGTGTACTTACGTATATCTTTTGTTTATTATAATCACATTATACATATAGTTTATGGCTACCTTAATATTGAAATATCTTTGTTTCAAATATGAGAAGAACAATATAAACGAATAAATTTAATCGAAATAACTGTTTGCGTGTTTGTGTTAAAAACATTTTCAATATAATAATACAAAGTAAGAAACTAATGAAAGAAATAGTTATCATCAATAAGTTGATATTATGTATAAAAAGTCATATTGTATTTACGGTATATGAATAAAAGAAAATTGAATTGTATAATTTAGCTTTCTTCTGCGTACTTTTTAAAAACGACAGTATTTTTTTAAACGAATTGATTTTTTCTTAACATCTTTCATTTTTTTCCATATATAAAAGTATTGAGGTAACATTATGAAGGACTAAATATTATACGAGATATTTCGTAGTTCTTGCAAAAATTATATCAATTGAGGTATAAAATATCTTGTAAACTTTTATATATTATGGCCATAAGAAAAGATTCGTAATCCGAATCTTTAGGTTGCTTCGCTCTGATAGGTCGACAATTCGCAGTGTGACACAGACTTTAAGGAGATATTTACATGACATTGTGTATTTCATTAGTTATGATACCGTCAGTATTCGATGGTCGTTCAAAGAGGTGAGATCGAGATTGAGTGATACTTTTGGCTACCACTTTTGGCTACATAAAACAACGGCTCGTGATTTAAAAAGTCATGTAAGTAAAATATAGAACACTTTGTAATTTTGTTTTACATATATGTATATGTATAAAAATATTTAGAGGAAACATAACTAGAGAATGTTTATTTTCCAAAAAATATTTAATTAATTTTTAAGAAAACATTTATATTCTTTTACTTCAATTATTGTCTTTATTCTCTCCATATTAAATTTAACGTAAAAACATTTAGATTTGAATTGTAATAACATCTTTCAAGTATATTTTAACGAATTACAATTAAGAACAAATTGCTTTGTTTAATACATTTAATTTCTAATAGATTTCAAAAGTCAATGTCTTATGTATAATTTTGTTAAACTATGTTGAATATGTTTTATAAATATAAATAAAACAAATAAGCACAATAGATGTTACATATCTTATAAAGAGAATGTTTATAATAAAAATTCTTTTGCGTTTTTTTATTTGCTTATTATAAACTTGATCTGATTTACTCATATAACATATATCAAACAAAATTTGAAATAAGTTTAACAGTTTGCCACAGATATTTCTTTGACTTTTTTTTCTACAATATACGTAAACTATAGATTTCCAGTATTGGCAATGAATTTCGGAACGTAGCTTATTTGTATATATGACTTACAAATGATATAAATCTGATATTAATATTGATAAACATATGTCAAACCAATAACAGACAAAGCCCAGTTATTAGAAAAAATTGTTTTATACATTCCTTTGTTAAAATCGATATACATTATATATTTTTAAATTTGAATACAGTTTTGAAAAAACTTTATCTTCGTTAAAAAGCTTTATTTTAGGTTAAAATAAAAGCCTCTAAAAGAAATTTTAGCTTCGACATTTATATGAAAATTATTTTTAAGAGAAAATACTATAAAGTATAATAATTATTATATGTACATGTTGCAACATATGGCATTTTAATTAGTGCAATCTAATTTGCTGTTGTGTATGTAAAAACAATATATGTATATAAGTGTGAAAAAAGCTTAAACTCTCCTTTTCCAAGCTCTGAAAAAAAAACTAACCAATTCATTTTATACACATACACTGAACACAAATGGAAAAATAGACAATCGTCACGAATAACGCCTAATTTAAAAAAATGTAAACAAATCATTTATTTATGCGTGAGCAGAATATAAACACTACGAAATGATGAATCCTACAAGTCTTTATATATAATAGAATATTTAAATAATATATTATATATCAAATTTTTTAATAATTATACCTTTTAGAACTAAGAGTGAGAAACAATTTTCTTGAGGTACTATAAAAGCTTTATTCTTTCACATATTATTCAAATTGATGCAGTCATCACGAAAGTGCACAATAATCATATTATGTAATATTTTCTCTATAAAAGAAATGACTTTCTTATAAGTATCGAACAAAATTCTCTTTAGTGAGTTCCATTTTAATCTGAAAGAAAGCTTTTCACAAAGTCGAAATGAGAAATAAGAACTATAGCTTTTAAGAACTAATACATCTTAATTCGATATTAATAAAAAAAACAATATAATATGAATCTCTTAATCAAACTTGTTTTATATAAAATTATAATATACACGACACTGAAATATATGATTACATTAAATAAATATAGGAAAAATAAAAATTTATTTTTACCTCGATATCTCGTATTAAACTTGATATTTTTGAAAAATAAGGTGATAAATAGTAAATGTTGTTTACAGATTTAACTGTATGAGGACACAATTTAGCTTACATAGTGAAACAAACAATTCAATTGAATATAACTTCTCCGTACAACTATAATTTATATTCCGCATATTTTATTTATCATCAGAATCCAAGGTAAGTATTCAATTGTTTTGTTTTAGTAAAGCTACACACGTATATGTTTTGATATAGTTACATATTAATTCACAATATCATAATAATACAATTAATTTGCACTAAATATTTGCTCTAAAAAAAATTAAAATTTTTTGCTAATTTTTAATATTTTATTCGTAAGTAGTATTTATTTACCGTTTGTGTTATAATTTATTTAGTATTCGATATGTCAATAATTATTATTATTACCTTCCATTTATCAATAATATTTGTTATTTTAATTTATCATTTATAATTCAAATTATTTATAATATGAATTATAGTTTTTACTCTTTTATTAGTATTTTTAATTTCAAAATCTATCTAATAAAACAATATTGTTTTACATTAGAAATAAAAATTCAGAAGTTACAATACAATTGCAAAATAGTATTAGCTTATTTATCTCATAAAATATACATCTAATCAAAATTACTGCCTGTGAGTCTGTGTGCGTGCGTGCGTGCGGGCGTGTGTGTGTGTGTGTGTGTGTGTGTGTGTGTGTGTGTGTGTGTGTGTGTGTGTGTGTGTGTGTGTGTGTGTGTGTGTGTGTGTGTGTGTGTGTGTATGGTAAAAGCGTTTTCAGTTATTACAGAAAGTACAAAAAAGTCGAAATCAAAAATATATCATTAAATTAGAGAATAAATAGTATTGTGAATAAATGTTAATGAGAGTGATAAATGTTAGAGGGAGTTGACATTATGATTAAAGTCAAAATTTAATTTCACAATTTAAAATTTTCAAGCTAATAAAACAGTGCGCAAGTTTCAAGAAAAATTGTCTTTTTTTAATTTTGAGATAAAGTTAATTTTTATTTGCGTTTCTGACTTTAAATGTATTAGAAAAATCAAATTGTATTTTTCATATGAGTTTTAATTCTATCAAAGCGCATTTTAAAGAGAAAAGTTTGAATTTTTCTGTGCTTTTTATCTCATATTGAGCTACGTCAACTGATTCAAGCTGTGCAGTTCAGGAAATCGCATCTTCCATTTATCAGAATTGCAAATTCTCACTCATTTGTCAATTTTTATTGCAAAACTGATCATTTCATGTAATCGGCACTAAAATTTTCTCAAAACTACAGACTTTAAGTTTCATTAAAATTTTTTAAACACATCGATATCATAATTATTAGCTTAGTTATAAATTCTTGAACATTCACAAATTTTTATTATTTTTTAAGTGTACTGCTCTTTTTTGGCCGAGTATATTTAATTCTTAACAAAGAAACAACATTCAACAAAACTGCGAAAAAATACAAGCTGAAAATTTTTGCGTGCCATTTTCAGATCAAAAAATACTATGATAAAAATACAATTTTAGATGGCTTTAACATACCTCTAAAATATTCAAAAAACTATCCTTTTCCTTTTATAATCAATTAACAACTCTAAAGTAACTGAAATGAGAACCAGTCCATCTGGTCCTTGCACATGCGCAGTCATTCCGCATGACAAAGTCTGCTGTTTCAATTATTTTACGCTTGTTGATTGACTGTCAAGAAAAAAAATTTTTCGGAGTATTTTAAAAATATGCTAAAACCATCTAAAGTTATGTTTCATCAAAATATCTTTTCATATAAAAATAGCACGTAAATATTCTCAATGTGTATTTTCTCGCCTTTATGATGTCAGAATCTAACGTGGCCGTGGCGAGTACCAAAAAGCCTTAACATAAAACAAAATATTCATAAAAGTATACAACTATTTAAATAGATTGCATATTTTATAAATTGCTGCAATTTTTTGATATGTTTATCTTTCCTCGGACAGAAGTCGGCAGTTTTGCATTTTTCTTATATTTACTTGTCTATTTCTATTTATTATTTTAATCTTAATTAAAATGTGTTTGCAGGTATTTAAAGCAAAAACTGATATAATGTTCCTAAAACTGTCATTAATTATTTTATTACACATTGTTGTAATGGCAATGGCTTCTTCGTCGAACTGTCTGATACCACACCATTATAATTTAAAGCTAAAACTGGAATCAAGAAATATGTTAAAGGGAGAGTCCAATATCTTAGTTTCCTTAAATTGTGCAACTCAAAACATAACTTTTCATGTATCAACTTATATAACTATATTGAAAATGAATATGAAGTCGATAATAAATTCAAAAATTTATGAAGCAAATTATATAAAAAGATTAAGAAATGGTACTGCCGTTTTTAATTTAGCTGAACAATTATGGCCTGATAACGACTTTGAATATGGACCTTATTATGTAAATATAGAATTTGAAAACCTCATATCTGCACGATATTCTTCAGAGTTTTTGCGAACTTATTGGAACGAACATAAACAGGAAGAGTGAGTAAATATAAAGATATATTAAAAATAAGAAATAAATAAATATATATAAATAATATATAAATATATAAGTACATACAATATAAATACATATCTTATAATTATATATATATATTTTTTTTTTATTACACATACACATACGAGGGCAGTTCGATAAGTCAGTGACTTTTACAAGATTTGGCACTCAAATCGCAATCTAATTTTATTTCTGATATTTACCATCTTATTTAAGTATACACACCAAGATGGTAAACATCTCAAACGAACGTGTTTTTAATATATTGCATAAACATTTGGGCATGAAGAACCTGTCCGCCAGATGGGTGCCGCGCTTGCTCACAATCGACCAAAAACCATAACGAAATTCAGTGAACCACTTGTGAACCATTCCATGCGACGGAGCAGAGTCCCCATAATACTTTTTTAGCTTTTCTTCAGTTTCCTTAATGGTTTTTCCACGCAAAAAGTAATGTTTTATTAGCACACGAAATTCACTTTTTTCCATTTTAGCAAAAAACACTAACTTATCCGCTTTAGAACGCTGTCAAAAAATTTCTATTTGACAGATCTACTTGAAACTTGGTGTGTATACTTAAATAAGATGGTAAATATCAGAAATAAAATTAGATTGCGATTTGAGTGCCATATCTTGTAAAAGTCACTGACTTACGAACTGCCCTCGTACATACTCAAACACAACAAAACAAATATAATATTAATTTTATATTATTTATATATATATTATTTTTATATATATAAATAAATATATATATATATAATATTTAAAAATAATATATATATATAAATAAATATATATATATATAATATTTAAAAATAATATATATATATAAATAATATAAAATTAATATTATATTTGTTTTGTTGTGTTTGAGTATGTATGTGTATGTGTAATAAAATACATATATAATAATAAATAATAATGAATAATGAGCAATAAATATTATCATTTTTTTAAACATTATTTATATATTGCGCTGGCACATTCTGCAATGTTTATCTAATAATTGATGTAGTGGTAATTGCTGAAAAGTTGTCATTTTCTAGAGCATTTTATTAATATGTGATAGGTGGATGATCCTGATAATAAATCAACCGCGAACAGACGGAGAATTGTTTCCATGTTTCGACGAGCCGGAATTAAGTGTCACCTTTAATATTTCTGTAGAACACGACAAAGAATATAAAGCTTTATCGAACATGCCGACACGAGGATACGAATTTAAAGCCAACGACACGATAATGTTTACTCATTTTATAACGACACCTAGAATATCTCCCAAAAACGTAGCAGTTTTGATATATAAAAATCACGTTGTGCATCCGATTAACGTTTATAATAGGAAAGGGACTGCTATCACGACGTGGTGCAGACCGGATTTGGCACGCTACTTGGAATTTGGTTTAAATGTTGCTGCAATGATAGCTTTACGTTTAATAAGCGAACGGAATATCCTGAAAGATGTTTCAAAAGTGGATTTTGTTGCCTTTCCGAATTTCAAGAACAAAATTTGGTGGACCTGGGGTCTGGTTATTTACAAGTAATACATATACATTCTAGATATAATTGTAAACATATATGAATATATATTTAAAATATTATATTATTATTTTTAAAATTCAAAATTCAAAGATATGCAATTTTCTATTTCTATTGTTACATCTGATGGCTTAATTAAATAGAGACTTATTACGGAATTTATGCAATTATTTATTTATTTTAAAAATTTAGAGAATAGTATATTTTATGTAATTCGGAAATATGTACTCTTATCGATGCTCAAGTAATTTCTAAGCGATTATAATATATTACTATAAAACACATACATATATAATATTTACTTATAAATCAATTACCGAATAACTTACATTTATATGTAATAGCCATACAATAATTGAGAAATTTGTTTGTTGTTATATCAAATTAAGAATTCAAATATTATTAACGATTTGACACAATTTTGAGTTTTTATGTTAAAGATATAAGTTTCTGTTCTTATTATTCAACTCATTGTATGAGTACAATTTCTTTATTTTTTATATATTAATTGAAAATTTGCAAGAAGACTTATTCTGTCACTTCGAGAAATAATAATGATAACCAAAAATATTGAAAAATATAATTATTATCATACTCATTTCAATTTTGAGAAAGAAAAAAATAAAGTTAAAATAATTACATATATTTAACATATATAATACATTGAATAAATTGTTACAAAAATTAACAACTTTTTTGTTTATTAATGTTTAATTAATCCATTTTAAGTTTATTAAAATTTTAGTTGTGGTTCGAAATAATAAACATATTAATTATTATTTACAAACAATTTTCAGTGAAGCAGATATTACCTACAACGAGAAATTACATCTTCCTGCGCATAAATATATAATGATACGCTCAATAGCTCATGATATAATATCTCAATGTTATGGCTACCTCTTCGATCCGCTTAATTTGTCTCACTGGTGGTTAAACGAGGGTTTTATTCTGTTCTTTGAAACGTATATCGTTGATAAGGTTTGTATTCTAACATTGATTTCTAACGTTAATTATAAGAAAATTTTGGTTGAAATTGGGTTGTGACAAACTAAAAATTTGAAAATTGCCTTCTCATTTGATGAAGGTATAGAAGGAATGTTATTATATTATCTTTTTCACTATCTTGTGTGCAATATCATCACTATTTGAATAAGAACATTACAGAGCAGATAAAAAATATACTTAAAATTTGTTATTGGATTTTAAGAAGAACTTGCGTTTATATTTTCTAATTCAACAATAATAATTTTCATCAAATTGTTAAATAATTGTTTACTCATTTAACTAAAAAATTTAAAAAATATAATTCAAATTTATATATAAAATAACAACGGTTGCATTTGAAATAGCTAATAATTTTATATATTATTACTTATTATTAATGTGATTTTCTTATAACATTTTATATTTATTCGAATACATTTATATGTCTGTAGGCTTTACCAGATTCTCGCATGATGGACTTGTTCGTAGTTCAGGCTAAATATGAGTCTCGGTTTCTAACAATAAACGCTACAAATAATTTTACGAAAGATACATACGATATATTTAAAATTAATTCAATTTTTACTTTTTCTTCTTTTAAAGGTATGTATGTATGTATGTACATTTAAATTTGGAATTATGAATTAATTGAAATATATATTAAGATACATATATATAAATTTTTTTTAATTTTTTCAATATTTTTTTCGAAAAATATATTTAAAGACAAAAAAATGACCACCTTATTAATGACAATAATTTTCTTTTTTTTCAAGTTATAAAAATTTAAAATTCTCGGAAATAGTTACAATCAATTTTTAAGAAAAATGTGTAATTCGGAAATCGATAAAGATAAAAATCTAAAAAATTCATAAAGTCTACTTTCAATAGATACAAAAACATAAAAAAAATTTAAGCAAATCAAAAATGGTCGGGGAAAAAAGTCGTTGATTTGGCGTAGAATGCTCCATATATATACTACGCAAAACAATTAGGGGAGCGCTTTAAAACTTGCAAAATTTGATGATATTTAAGAAGCCATATCTCGGCTTAGAGAGGTCGTAGAACAATGTTTCTGGGCGCATTTTAACGGGTAAAGCCTCAACATTAAAATGGGTAATGTAGCATTATTCGTCTCACCGAACTGTTTTTCGTGTGAGGCTTAAAATCAGATGGCGAAAAAACTCTGGAAATTTCTTGACTTTGTAGTTGTCCATGGAAAAAGCAGGGATGGAACCATAAATGCCACCATATTGGCTTTGAAGTAGGAACCCTTCTCTTTAAAATGCCGCAAGAAACATTGCTCTATTATGTCTAGAAGCCGAGTTATCGCATTTCAAAGTCACCCCTGCATTTTGCAAAATTTTTAGCAATACCGCCAGCTTTCGCGTTATCCAATGTGCACCACGGGGAGGTTGCTCGGTCGGATTTTGCGCATCATGTGTATGGTGTATGTGTACGTCAATGTTTTGCGTAATTTACACACATATACAAATATATATTTAAATAAAAAAATTTGTAAATAATATAATTAAACAATAATTACATTGCCACAACCATAAACATATATCAATAATATCAAATTAATCAAATGCAATTTTATATTTATTTTATCTTATTTGCTTATATTTTTGTTTTAAATAATTTTTCTTATATTATAATTAGTTCTCTCTTTCCTTCCCTCTCTCTCTCTCTCTCTCTCTCTCTCTCTCTCTCTCTCTATCTCTCTCTCTCTCTCTCTCTCTCTCTCTCTCTCTCTCTCTCTCTCTCTCTCTCTCTCTCTCTCTCTCTCTCTCTCTCTCTCTCTCTCTCTCTCTCTCTTTCTCTCTCTTAGTATTTAGTATTATTAGTTATGTTTACATGAACATCATGGATTATATTTTTAAGATGTATGGAATTAAGCATGATTTATATTTTTATAGGAGCCCTTATATGGCGCATGTTAGAAAGTGTAACTTTCTATATATTTTGGACATCTATCAATACGTATGTAGAGTGAGTGTTACTTATGTTGTATTATAGTAATTATAAGAATTTCCTTAAATATGGACTCCCATAAGGTTTCTTTCTAATATAAATCTTTATTAAATATTCTATTAATTAACCTTGTTTATTTTAATTAGTGTTATAATTATGTAACACACAAAAGCATAAAATTATCTTCACAAAGAAACAAAAAACCAAACTAAAATATATTTCTTCTCAGATGTCATATAATGCATAATTTATGAACATATATTTTAATATGGATTACCTGGTTTTAATACAAATTAAAGTTTGTTACAAGTGTATCTCTGTGTATTTTACTCGTTACTTGATTCATTTAATTTACGCGGGCTCGAGCCACCGAGGGGAGACAGATCTCTTGTTTTAGTTTTCTTTATTATGTACGGCTCCTCAGTCTGTCTGTGCTCCTCGTTGGTCGCATCCGGACATGCTCACTGTCGTGACACTTTCGTTTCTTTCATACTTTTGTTATTCCGGTGCCCGGACATTTATAGATCTTAATAAACTTACATTTTCACGCAATCTAAAATTGTGTTACTCTGCCTAATTCCAACAAAGTCCAACTGGCAATAATAATAATCTTAATTATAACAATTTTTTATGAGATCTAATATATGAAGTAATACCTATATATAATCCATAATAAATATACCTATACACAAAACGTATATAGAAGTGT